>NW_020954594.1:4860974-5008275 GCF_900497805.2 Vombatus ursinus
ACACACACACACACACACACACACACACACACACACACACACACACATCTCTTCTTGGCTATGGTTACTCCTTAAATCTTCCAGTTTTCTGGGGCTTAAGATCTCTATTTCCGAGATGCAGACAGGGTAGCCTTCCTTCCTTTGCTGAGGGAGTCTCTAAGTCAAAGAAAGATAAGTGTCATGCCCATCACCCAAACCCTAGGGGATTCAGACAGCATTCTGAAAAAGTCCAAGAAGGAAACTCTGACCCAACTGACTAATAGGAAAGATGAAGTATGTACGTGCATGTATGGGGGGAGGGAGGGAGAAGAAGAAGATGGGGAATGGGTGGAGGGGGAGGGCACTGCATTTTCATAACAGTGGAAAAATTTTTCTTTCCATTTATTTTTTGTGGTTTTGTGTGTTTAACCTTCTTACACTAATCATATTACCACCATGTCTTTACATTTAGTTAGGTCTCTCTGGATTGTCGTAAAGGAGCTGAGAGATTTCAGGCTTGGAGAAGAGGGGGTGGAATTTGCCTTTCTGACACAGAATCAGGCCCCAAGTTTCTGAGCACTGCACTGTGGGAGTTAAAGTGCAAATTAGTTTTATTAAACAGCACAATTTTTATTACACACAGCGTAATTATCCAGTTACATGAAAAGATAAAAACTACAGAGGGAGAGAGGAATAGGGAGGCTTCGGAAGGAAGAAAATCTGACAAAGGATATGAGGCTGAGAGGGGGTCAGGAGATACTTTGCTGTCCCCACACAGGTATCTCCCCCCTTTCCCCCACCAAGGGGAAGTTTAAATAAGTGTTGGATGAGTCAGTAACTTCCAGGAACAGAGGAAGGATGTTTTGTGTCAGATTTAATTTTGGCCCCTGTTTTATCTCCTCCAGGAGATTATCAACTTCTTGAAGACAAGAACTGTGTCCTGTTTACCTTTGTATCTTCCAGAGTGCCAACCATAGCTTCTTGTCCTTAGAAAGGACTTACAATGTTTAATTGAATTGAATTGATTCCTTAGAGAGCTGGAAAGGAATCTCCAGTGGTCATTGGATTCATAGAGTTAGAAGGAAAAGGGAGCTTAGAGATTTGGTCCAACCATATCTGACGTTTACAGGCCTGGAACAGTAAAGTGATACCCAAGGTCACACAGCTCATTCATGGTAGAGATATTACTCTAACTTAGATCTCTTGACTCCAGGGCATTTTTCCAAGGAAGTAATCTTTTGACTTGACAGGACTTGACCTAACTGGTCCAAATAGAAAACAACACCCATCTTTACCTGTTAGATTCCTGGACATCTTTTAAGTCATACCTTAAATGCCACTTCCTCCATGAAGCACTCTCTGAGTACGGCCCCCAGCTGCTCATGCCCTTGCCATTCCCCACCAAATTATCTCATTTATTTTGTATATTATTTGTGTGTGTTTTCCCTGATAGAACGTTAGCTCTTTGAGGGCAGGGGTTCTTTCTATACTCCTGGCAACTTCTTAGAGGGGAGAACTGAGAAGACAATCAAGAAGATTTGAAAGATGAGTACACAAATGGTTATTATGCACAGCACCCTTTTCTTTAAATAATCAAAAATTTAGTGAAAAGATTTTTTTAAGGGTAGGTATTTTAGCCCAACTGTTTATTGTTTTTGCAGAATGGGTCTTTGATATGGCTCCATCATTGTTTGTGCAGGGAAGTGTGTGTGTGTGTGTGTGTGTGTGCGTATACATGTTTGGCCTGGACAGATGCCATGTATGATCCACACCATTATTTATTCTTTCTTTCTCTGACTCTCTTACTGAAAGTCAGTCAGTGAGTTGTCATTTTGCCCTGACACAGGCATAACAAAGTTCAGATTAGAGGAGTGAGTAGTTTAAGTCTTCAGCCTGAGATTTTACCCAAGCTAAGACTAGAATTCACAAGTTCCAGTCCTTCTCATCTAGCTGAGAAGAAAACAATTCCTAACCATTGTTGTGTGGAAAAGGGTTTTTCAAAAGAGATCAAGATTTGATTCAGTTATTTTCTATTAAAGTTGAGCTGGAATCACAGAATGTCCATTGAAGGGCCACTTGAAGGCTGACTGGAGATCTAACCATCTCCATTTAATGTCAGTCCAAGAAAGAAAATGAGACACTCCACAATTTCTTTTTCGTGTAAGTGTGTGTGTGTGTGTGTGTGTGTGTGTGTGTGTGTGTGTATAATCCTAAGGTCTCCATGCTCTCATGACAGGAAATTCTTTTCAATGTGTGTAACCTAGAATCAGATGGTCAGATTTGCATAGAGTTAGACCAGATCAAAGTTGTCATGTAGAAAAAAAAAGGTTTTAAAAAATACTTAAATATAAAAAAAGAGCATTTCCATATGTACAGCAGAACACAAAAAGAGAATGCTGTATGAAACCAAAATTTTTCAATTCATACTGCTAGCTTTTATGTTGAGTGCAGTCTGGGATCTCTATCTCAGAGTCAGGTTGGCTCCAATCTCCCCCCTCAGGGTTCTAAGGCTTCTGCTTTGGGGTGAAGTGTTGCTTTAATAACATTGGCTTAACCCCCTATTCTGGGTGTGTTTCCCTCGCTATTGGATATGAGGACTAGCACCCCAGTTCCATTTAACCAAATAACATCAATTAACATTTAAAAATAGAAATTTAATTCAACTATATAGTAAGAACAGAAGTATATCCATTTTCCCTAAACACTCAACACACTCTTCCCATCAGGATCTCTGAGACTGGCCCAAACTTAGCATAGTGTCTACATAATTGCTCTTCTCAAGTTCACATTCAAATGCAGCTTTGCTTCTGGATGAGTCCTAGTCTCAGCTACTCCTGAGTTGGGTTTGAAGGTTACTCCTGAGGCCATTGATTCTGGGTTGGCTGTAAAACCCAGTACAGACTATTTCTACTTTCAGACTCCCTGAATCCCCAGACTTCCAGACTCCTGGATGGCTCATTCTCCTGATCTTTTGAAACTTACAGGGTTGCAGCCTTCAATTTCTCCATTTAAAATGAAAGAACAAAGCAAAGGAACTAAGACTCATATTCACAGGGCCATATGTAAGCGTTAGAAGGAGAGGGTTTAAGCCTCTCCCCTTAAAGCATTGACTCTCACCAAAACCAGCAGCACAGGAGTCTTATCAAGGGCAGAGATCAACCAAGAAAGAGGCCCGGCTAACTAAGGCCTTTTGGTGGCACCCCCAGTTCTGGTTCCACGATTGCAACTAATCAAAGAGGCTGCCGTTTACCAAGCGGTTTGCAAACCTCGACTAGTTGCAGAATGTCTACACCTGTTCCAAAGATTCTGCAAGACATTTCAATTAAGCATCATCAGGACTCTCCCATCAATAGGATCTCCATGTGGGGTATTGTATCAGTGACACTTTGTGCAATGCAGTCACCCATTATTCCTTTTTTTTTTTAAAGTACATAAATTCTACATGTTACTTTAAAAACTGTTCTTGCTTATCTCTGCTTCCTTCTGAACTTCCTTCTGTTTTCTTCTGTGCACTTAAAAAATGTTACAATGAGCCTCATTTTTTTGGATCACTTTTACTATACAACTCTCTCCTGACAATCCTTCCTTTCCCCTACCCCACAATGAAAGAGAGAGAGAAAGGAGAAAAAAAATCCTTGTAGCAAAAAATATAGTCAAGCAAAACAAATCCATGCAGTGGCTATGTCAAAATATGTGAGTATCTCTCTATACTTTGTGTGTTTATCACCTCTCTGTCAGGATATAAGTAAGTAACATGCTTCAACTTAGGTCCTCTGGAGACATGATTGGTCATTGCACTGATCAGAATTCTGAAATCTTTCAAAGTTATTTTTCTTCACAGTGTGGTCCTTGGAAAAATTGTTCTCCTTGTCAGTTCGTGCTACCTAGTATCCTCTGAAATTGTGTCTCTTGTCACTTCTTTGGTGCAAAAATATTCCAATACATTCATATACCATAATTTGTTCAGCTATCCCCCAACTGTCTAAAAAGCAATCTAAGGCACTCTCTTAGATTCTAGTGCTTTGCTTTTCTTCCCCCTCCCTGCACTCCTCTCCAAGATCAGGAAGTTTGTTTTACTTGTGAATGTTTCCTCCCTGATATTATCCTACATCTTAAGCCCCACCCCCTCCCTATCCTTGTTTATTTCCTTATTGAGTTTGATTTATTTTTACACCAAATTTGGAAGTGTTCACCCTTGTTTGTCTGTTTTAGATAAGACCAAGATTCATCCCAACCCTTTTTCCATGTTTGCTTATTCTCCTCATGCATCCCAGTTATGAGATACATGTTCCACACCCTTCTTCCTTTCTAGACCAGTATATTCCTTTACCCTCCCGTCTATTTTGCTTCTTCAAAGCTTCAGAACAGAACCAATCTTACCAACCCCCTCCCCCCAGGAATTCTGATTTTCTTATTCTAGTCCCTCAATACCCTTTGAAGACATTAAGGTTTGGAAGGGACACAGACAGTTCTCATTTTATGTAAGTTCTGCAGACCTCTTTGTAAAGGGTTTTTATGGAATGTGAATTGCCCAAAGATGTGGAGAAGGGAAGGAGGGAGGCAGGAGGGGGACCTTACAACCACGGAGGGAGAGAGCTGGCATTCTACTTTTTCCACATCTGGACACAGAGGCTTCTAGGCTATGGATATTATTGGTAATTTCCAGTTACACTGGGAGCCTACTTGGCTCTGGTGCTGGCTTTGCTGATTAGGACCCCCATTTATGGTCCTCAGGCATCTGCCTGACCTCTTGTATAGATTTAGGGTTAAAGAAGTCAGAGATTGTAGTTTCTTATTGCATTTGTATTATTATTATTATCTGATCTTGCATGAATTTTAAGGTTTTGCTGGATTAGGTATATTGAAGTTGATTGGTTTGCCTCCTGTTCAGGGGGCCATCTTGGCCACAGTCCTCAGTCATTTTCTAATCCCATGAACACCTAAGCAGGAATACCCTCTACAACTGTTGTTGTTGTTGTTGTTCAGGGGTGTCCCACTCTTCACAACTCCATGGACCATACTGTCCATGGTGTTTTCTTGGCGAGTATACTGGAGTGGTTTGCCATTTCCTGCTCCAGTGGTTTATGGCAAACAGAGGTTAAGTGATTTGCTCAGGGTCACACAGCTATTAAGTATCTGAGGCCACATGTGAACTCAGGTCTTCCTGACTCCAGGCCTGGCACTCTATCCCCTGTGCCACCTCGTTGCCCCGTAGGTGTTATATAAATGCTTATATTCTTCCCCTTGTGAATTTGATTTTTTTAAAATCTAAGTGTAAGACTTTATATTTATCCTTTTTTGGAATTTCATCTTATTAGATTCAATTCAATGCCCTGGCCTATCTCCATTTTTTTAGATTCCACCTTTGCCATCCAGTTTGTGTGGGGGTGGGGTGGAGTGGGAAGGATGGATGTGCAGAGCCAACTTGGAGGAAAGATAGGAAACAATGCAGTGAGCTCCTCTCCACAAACTTCTCCAAACAGATCTAGAAAATGCACCTGACCAAATCCTGATGAAGAAATCCAGAAAAAGTCATGAGTCCCTTGTCTGGCCTGGCTTGGCATAAGGAGACAGACAGAGAAGTCAATGAACACTGGGACAGGGCAGGGCAGGAGAACTCGTCACTTGGAGCATTCCAACACCCAGGGAAAGGCTGTGCATTAGGGCAAGAGGAGATCCTAGGTCTGTATAAGTCAGCCCCAGACCCACACTGGGACATCATGACGGAGACGGGTGTAAACTGGTGGGTTTGTCACCTTGTCCCCAGTCACAGATCCAGGGTAGAGTGAGAAGGCGACCTGCCCAGGTCCCTGGTGTTACTGGGTGGGAAGACTCTGAGCAGTGTTCGGAGATAAAAGAAAGTTCAGAAGCCAGCAGCTGGTGTTTGTCCTTTGTTTCCAAAGAGGACCAGTGACATCACAGGTTGATTTCTTGACTTGGATTTATGTGAGGCAGAGTTGCTCATAGTTGTCATTCTTATTCTCTCTTCCAGAGTCTTTGAAGTCCAGTGGCAAGACAAAAGTCAAGACAACTGGCAATGGCTTGGGATGCCAAGGTCATCTTTGTTGTCTGACCAAGGTCCAAGCCAGGGGTGGGGAACCCATGGCTTCGAGGCCACATGTGGCCCTCTGGGTCCTCAAGTGCAGCCCTTTGACTGAATCCAAACTTCACAGAACAACCCTGTTCAGCGGGCCATCTTGGCCACAGTCAGTCATTTTCTAATCCCATGATTACCTAAGCAGGAATATCCTCTACAAGTGTTGTTGTTGTTGTTCAATGGTGTCCCACTCTTGGCAAGTAAGTAAAAGTAAGTTTTCTTGGCAAGTAAGTAAAAGGATTTGGTCTGTAAAACTTGGACTCAGTCAAAAAGGCCACACTTGAGGACCTAGAGTGCCACTTCTGGCCTTGAGGCCACAAGCTACTCACTCCTGTCTAAGCACTCCATAGTGCCTGATTCAGCCACCAGTGGTATGGCTCAGACCTCAGGCACAAAGCAGGGTCTCACTTCCAATATCTAACCCATTCTGCAGATTGGTAATCAGGACAGGAATCCCAGATCAAAGGGAAACCTAAAATTCTAGTTCCCTGAGCCAATAGAGCTTTCTAGTTGGCTAATGGGATTGGAATCCAGTATCATTTTACTCTTACTCAGACCCAAGCCCAGGTCAGAAACTTGCAGAGCTCACACGAGGGCAGACAGCAACCAGACTTTGCCCTGGATAGGACCACTTTGGAAGCATTGAAAGCTTTCAAATCTTCAGCCTGTCTCTGAGATCCTAGAATAACACAAACCTAACTATCCCAAGAAAACAGGAATACAATCAGCTCAGACCTTTCCTCTGGAAGTACCAGGGTCCCAGAGAGAGCCTGGCCCTAGTATCAAGTCCAAAGTCAGGCAGTACTCTGGAAGAATGGGCAAACAAACAACCCCACCATCAGGAGCTCTTTTGGTGACAGGAATGTTCAAGACACAAATGGCAAAAAGAATGACTCTAAAACATCTACAAGCAAAGCCTTAGGGAAAAATATAGCTGGGACACAAAATCAACTAGAATTCCTGGAAAAGCTGAAGCAAGTGTTAATAATGTTTTTATATGTAACTCCTATCCCAAAACCCATAGGTATGGAACTCTCTCCTTATTGGTTAAGATAAAATCCCTGCCCTGTGTGAGGGGTAGAACAGACTCGGTAAGAGGCAAGAGCTTCTTAAAGTCATAGTTTTCTTTGAGACTACGGGGAGTTTCCCCCTTGGGTGTAATCAAGGATATTCCACTGAGAGCAAGGCAACTCAGCTTGACCAAGAGAGAATATCCTAGATCTCGATGAAGGTTAAAACTCCCTGAAGTCTCTAGAGTAGCAAGCTGGGAAAAGGGATGTGATAGAGACTACCTAATCCTCTGATGTCTTCCCAGAGTCTTTTCCTATAGCAATCTAAAGTGGGGTTGACCTCTTCCATCTTCTCTCTCTAAGCTGGAACCTGACTCAACACTTCCCTTGAGGAAGACTCTTGCTTAAAGAGTCCCCAAAGTGGGATTGACTGAGAACTGAAATGACAACTCCATCCCACCCCTCACCCTGGTCAGGGTCTTCATCTCTACCAATGAGAGAATCCCATACCAATGGGCTTTGGGATGAGGGCTACATATGAATGGAATGAGAGTGTTTGAGGGGAAAAAGTGGAAAAGAAATGAGAGCTATGGAAGAAAGAATTGGAAAGGGAATTAACAACTTGGCATAAGAGGTACAAAACCTTGCCTAAGCAAAAAACTATCTGAAAAGAAGAATGGATCAACTAGAAGCTAAGGACTGACTTCATGAAGTAACAAGAAATTCTAAACGAAGTCAAAAGGCTAAAAAAAATTAGAAGAAAATGCAAGGCATCTCATAATAAAAGCAACTGACCTGGAAAACAGATTGAGGGGAAACAATTTAAGAATCATTGGATTATCTGAGTGACGTGACCAAAAAAGAGCCTAGATATCCAGTGTGTGAGCTATCCTTCTCAGCTTTTTGTCATCTGCAAATTTAGTAGGTAGGGAATCAGAAAGGCCCTTGTGTAGGAGATGGCACCTGAGTTGTGCTTTTAAAGAAGTTAAGGTTTCTGTGAGGTGGAGGTGAACAGAAAGTGCATTCCAGAAATGTAGACAGAGCAGTTTGTCTGGAGTCAGGAAGACCTGAGTTCAAATTCAGCCTTAGATACTTACTAGCTGTGTGACCTTGGGGTGAGTCGCCTAACCTTTGTTTGTATGTGTCCTCAATTGTGAACTAGGGATAATAACAGTACCAACCTCCCAGGGTTGTTGTGAGGATCAAATGAGGTAATATTTGAAAAATTCTTATCATAGTGACTGGAACAGAGTAGAAACTTAATAAATGTTTCCTTTCTTCCTTTCTTTCTTCCTTCCTTCTTTCCTCCCTCTCTTCTTTTCTTCTTCCTTCCTTTCTTTCTCTTTTCCTTCCTTTCTTTCTCTTTTCCTTCCTTCCTCTTTTTCTTCCTTCTTTCCTCCTTCACTCCTTTCCTTCTTTCCTTCCTCCCTCCCTTCCTTCCTTTCTCTCTTCCTGTGTTCCTCTTTTTCTTCCTTCTTTCCTCCTTCACTTCTTTCTTTCTTTCCTTCCTCCCTCCCTTCCTCTCTCTTCCTTCCTTCTTCTTTTTCTTCCTTCTTTCCTCCCTCACTCCATTCCTTCTTTCCTTCCTTGCTCCCTCCCTTCCTTTGCTTCCTTCCTTCCTCACATGTTGTACCACTTATACAAATGTAAGGAAATGGGGGGTGGAATGTCACGTACTCAGAACAGCTTACAGACCACTTTAGCTAGAACAAAAAGTACTTGAAAGGAAATAATATGAAATAAAACTATAGAGGCGGACATGGAAGACTTCAAATGCCAGACTGAGGAGTTTTCATTTTATCTTAGAGGCAATAGGAAGCCAATGAATATTTTAGAGTAGGTACATTTGGCAAATATGTGAAGGATGAGCTGGAGAGGGAAGAGGAACTAAGACAAAGGACCATTAGGAGGCTACTGTAATAGTCCAGGTAAGAGGTTATAAGGGTCTGAACTAGAGTAGAAATTGTATGAAGGTTAGATAGAAGGGGATGGATGAAGGAGATATTGTAGAGGTAAGATCTAGGATCCACAAGACTTGGCAATTGATTAGCTATGGAGATTGAGGGATAAAGAAGATGGTGAATCTAGGTGTCTAGAAAAATACGGGTACCGTTAACAGAAATGGGAATGTTTGGAAGATTTTTTTTTGGTGGGGGGAGAAGTATAACATAATGAGTTCACTTTGGGACATGTTGAATTTGAGATACCTCTGAAACATCCAGGTAGAAATGTTTAGCAGGTAAGGTGGTGCTGATGTTGAGGAGGAAGATTAGGGCTAGAGATCTTGATTTGAGAGTCATCTGCATGAACACATGGGAGCTGATGAGGTCACTGAGAGAGAGAGTGAAGAGAGAAAAAAGAAGAGAGTGCAGATCAGAGGCTTTGTAATACCTGCCTGTAGTGAGCAGGGTAATGATGATGATGATAAAAGACTATATAAATGCCAAGCATTACCATCCAGCAAAGGAGATTGATAAGGGGCAATCAGACAGGCAAGAAGAAAACCAGGGTTACAGGAACCAAAGGAGAAGAAAAATGTGTCTAGGAAGGGGGAACAGGTTTGATGCCATCAAAAGCTGCAGGTTAGGTGGAGAGAATGCTATGTGAAGCCATTCCATTGTTTCATTTTTTTTTCTTAGTATTCTCAGCACCTAACTCCATGCCTGGCACAGAACTGGCACTTAATAAATGCTTTTTGATTGATGAATTGATTTAACAGTTAAGAGAGTGATAGGGAATTCACCCTCTCCCAAAGGAGTGCATTCTTCTTTTGGACAGCTCTAATTGTAAGAAATTATTCTTCATAGGGAACCAAAAGCTGCCTCTGTAATTTCAACTCTTTGCTCCTAGTTCTGTCTTCTGGGCAACAATTTAATTAAATATTCATTAAGCACCTACTATGTGCAAAGAATTGAAATTGAGGGTCACCTGAAAAACAATGGAGAGGCACTCAGAGGACACAAACAGCCTGAAACACATTCCAAAGGAGAAACAGTGTAAAGGATGTCATCGAAGACTGAAAAGGAAAATGAGCTTGTCAAGTGATAAGGATTAACTTATAAAACATTGGTAACTGTATTCTATTGGTAGCCTCAATATGTCAAGGGAATTTGAGAAAGGCCCATATTAGTAAATTTATCAGAGGACATGGACATATCACACAAGATGAGCAGACAAGAATGGGACAAAATCTGCATTGTTGGGTGGAACGCCCACATCACTGGAACCATAGTTCCATTGGAGTAAATCCAAGGCACTGAATTAGACACTGGGGTTACTAAGGAAAAAAAAAAAAACTATCTCTGTCCTCAGTAAGCTCCCAGATATAGTATGTACATTAATAAGTATAGTACAAGGAAAATTGAAGAGGGTGAGAGAACTAAAAATGAGGGGACCAAACATAATAAATTTTATCCCTTGTCTATCCCAGTGGTGTCAAAATCAAATAGAAATAAGGACCACTAAGCTATACATAAGGATCCCTGTGAGCCATGTGCTGAATATTTTTCAATTACATTTTAATCCAGTTTCGGCAGCACTGGTAAGTGCTGTGGGCCACAAGTGGCCCCTGGATCACATGTTTAACAGCTCTGGGTAGATGATAGTTTTCAGTTATTTGAAAGCATCTGTCATGGTTCGTCCTAATTATTTTCTTATCCAAGCTGAATGTATTCAATTCCTTCAAGTGATACAGTCTCCATTTCTCCCATGATCCTTGATGCCATCATCCAATCTGTTGATTTCTCTCTTAAAATACAGCTAGCAGGGCAGCTGGGTAGTGCAGAGAATAGAGAACTGGTCCTGCACTCAGGAGGACTTGACTTCAAATTTGGCCTCAGGCACACACTTAGTAGCTGTGTGAGGCTGGGCAAGTCACTTAACCCAGATTGCCTCCAAAAATAAAATAAAATACGGCCACAAAATTGGCACACATATTTCCTGATTGCATAAACTGATCAATCAGATTGCAGCACAGTTATTACCGCCATCATCTGATCATTATTCTCTGGACATTCTGTACATTATGTTAACACATCCTAAGGGGAATTAGTTTTTTTGGGTTGCCATATTGGACTCTTGACTTGTGTTGAGTTTAAGACACACGACATTTTTTCCCATAAACTGTTGTCTGCTGAAATTCAAGCCTTTCAACGTCTACCCTCGCGTACCTCCCTAACGGTAGCTAGGTCGTACAATGGATAGTGTTGGGCCTGGACTGAAAATGACCTGAGTTTAAACGTGTTTTAGAGTCTTACTAGCTATGTGATCCCGGGAAAATCACTTAACTTGTCTGTCTCAGTTTACTAACAGTAAAATGTGGACATAATTGTATGTATAATTACATGTAGTTGTGAAAATCAAGTGAGATATTTGTTAAGCTCTTAGCACAGTGCCTGGCACATAGTAGATGCTTAATAAATATTCCTTTTATTTGCTTTGCTTTCCTTCCTATCTTCCCCTTTCCCTCCTTCCTTATCCTCCTTCCTTCCTTTTCTTCCTTTCCCTTCTTTCCCCCTCCATCTTTCCATCCATCCATTTCCTTTATAAGTGGGAATAGGGAGTAGCTTCTTACCCTCCCTCCTATAGGATGCCTTCCTAGGACTTAAAAGTATGATTCAGTCACTTCCCAGACTTCTGTTTTCTGTGCTAAAAAACAAGCAAACAAAACAAATACTTAAAACCCCCAAACAGTTTCTTTTTCCTTTTCTCCACAGACACAACTTTTCACAAGCCCTTACTCACTCTCCAGCATCTCTCACTTTGGCAACTGTGCCTGCTTCTCAAAATTTCGAAGCCTGACTTCTCTGTCTGATTGAAAATCACTGGGCTCATTTGAGGGTTCCCTCTCGCCGCTGAGCTCACCTAAGCTGTTTTCATCAGTTAAGGCTTGTACAGTATTCTCTTGTGATTTTTTCTTTTCTGGAGGATAAGCCCCAATCACACCTGCCAAGAATAGATGAAGACTTCAGGGCTGCTATAAAACATATAGTCTAGAGGTATCCATTTATCTGGTCATCGGGTTAGTCCTGAATAATTGGCAAAAAATTGACAAACCCACCGAGAGGGGGGAAAGACAGCAAGCAGGAATTGGCATCTTGAAATTAAAAAGCCTGATCTCTTTTGGGAGGCAGTGGGCCTGAAATTTCAACTCTACCACTGCCTTATTGCCAGGGGGTGGGGCTTAACATCAAAGAAACTGTCGCCTGCCTCACAATGTGGAATCCTTGCACTGTTTCAGGGAGGGGGTGTATATGGGACACCAAGTTTGTAGCTCCTCTGGAGCTCCTCCAATTTCTCCCTGTCACTCTACCTGTAGTAGTGCTACACAATGGGACAGCCTTCTAGCCACCCACCTGCCAACTGTTCCAGTGTCTCTAGTACTCTGAAGCCCCAGTAGGTTCAAGAGTATCAGAAGCAGAGTTAGGTAAAATTAGGGTACAAGGAAAGTTGTGTTGGGTATGTTTCTCATCTGCTGAGCAGTGCCCCGGCCTCTCTATTCACTCCTATCCCCTGTGAACTTTGCTCTGTACCTCATCTGCTTCCTTCAGTTAACTTGGACCCACCGGAAACACTGACTTATCAATCTAAGGATTAGAGAAAAAAGAACACATGCACAAGACACAGAGAATAGGAGCAGAAGGGAGGTGTTTCTGTTGGTATGATGTGATTCTGAGTCCCCATGGGGCAGATTTGATCCCAGAGACATGAAGTAGGTAAACCATTAGTGCTTTGACTATTCCTTTGTCATGGGTGGGTTTCCTAGGGAAGGTAAGCCTCTTACTCCAACCAACTTTTACCATCCTTTAACTTTTTGGACAGCTATACCACACTGTTGATTCATGTTAATGATCCACTAAGATCTTCAGATTTTTTTTTCATGGATTACTATCTGACCTCAAACTCCTTTCTTCCTGCTGTCATTCCTTTATGTCTTTTCAACAAGCATTTACTGAATACCTATTATGAACTTTTTATTGTGGATATACCGAAGAAGTAGACAATGAGATTGCTATCCTCTCCTTAAACACCTATTTTTCCTTCTCTCCCCCTTTATGTGCCTCTTTAGTCTGCCCCTACCTTCTTCTTGAGGACTCACTGCTTCCCACAATGACTGAAGGCCAGAAAAGGAACTCCTCTGTTCTCAATCTTTATCCCCAGAGCATTTGGTATAGTATTCTTCTTGGGTGCATTTTCTAGGGCACGTTGTTGAACCCCAAGGGCTGATATGGCATCCCAGCATGCAATTC
Organism: Vombatus ursinus; assembly: GCF_900497805.2. Lineage (NCBI taxonomy): Eukaryota > Metazoa > Chordata > Mammalia > Diprotodontia > Vombatidae > Vombatus > Vombatus ursinus. The sequence goes on from NW_020954594.1 coordinate 4,874,309, forward strand.
ACCAGTAGAACTGGGTAAAAACCAGACACTGCCAATTAACAATAACAAGGATCCCTCACTGCCCAGGCCTGTTTTGAAGCTTTGGTAATTAATACCTTTGTCATCTTTTGGGTTCCTGGAATGAAGAATTCTGGTTGCCTCAGGCTATTGCCAGATAATACCTTATATAACCCCTCCCAAAATGGTTTTTCTGTCCATTATACTGATGGAAAGACTGAGATCTAGGAGTTAGCAGTGGTGTTGGGAATAGAATTCAAGGTTTTGGATTCTCAGTCTTCCAAACTAATAAGGACCAATAATTTACATCTATCACCCTTCAATCAGCTGCCCACTCTATTGGTCCCTGCCAGCAGGGCTGGACCAGGTGAGATGCCCAACTAGCTGATGCCCTCAGCACCCTTTTACCAAATCTGCATTCAGATTTATACAGCAAAAAGGGAGTAGAAGCTAGGGCAGAGGGCTCCGCTTCCACCACCTCTCCTCCCCCAACCTCACGCAACCTTGTTGTCCCTGGGGTGGGTAATTGGACATTTTGAATTCTTACTGCAGTGCTATCTAGGCACTTAATGAATAGTTGCTGAATGAAAGAATTTGGTCAGTGATCTTTAGGAACTTAAATTTTCTACAAGAAGCCCTTCCTGATCCCTCTCAACACTACTGCCTTCCCTTTGTTGATTACCTCCAGTCTATCCTGTATATGGGCAGCTAGGTGGAGCAATGGATAGAATGATTGCTCTGGAGTCAGGAGGACTTGAGTTTGAATCCAGTCTCAGACACTTATTAGCTGTGTGACCATGGGCAAGTCACTAAACACTGTTTGCCTCAGTTTCCTCATCTATAAAATGAGCTGGAAAAGGAAATGGCAAACAACACTAATATCTTTGCCAGAAAACCCCAAATGAGGTCATGAGGAGTTTGGACACACAAACTCTGTATATAACTTTTTTTGTGCCTAGTTATTTGCATGTAGTCCCCCCCATTAGATTGTAAGGTCTTTGAGGGCAGGGACTGCCTTTCTTTGTATCCCCAGCTCTTAGTACAGTATCTGGCACACAGTAGGTGGTCAATAAGTGTTTATTGACTATTGACTTTGTTTCTGTCTTTTCCCTAGGCATTGTTTGGCCTCAGTTTAAAGGGGGAATATCCTTTTATTCAGATGCATAGTATATGTTGGGCAAACAGAGCTACAATGAGAAAAAGGGGCACAATCTCTGCTCTTAAGAAACTTATCACCTAGCAGGAATATGAGAAATGTTTATGAATAACAATGTGAGCTAGAACTGATTAGTGCCTAAGGAGGGCCAATACACTAGGGTTAGAAATTAGTGAGGAAGGAATTGCTTCTAGCTTGGGAGGTCCTCCTCTTGCAGGATATGTTACTGAACCTTATTGGAAGGGAAGGATTTCAACAGCAGAAAGTACAGAAGTACCTTCCAGACTTGAGTGGTGATGGTAGTGGTGGCCTAAACAAAGACATAAAGGAGAGACAAGGCAGGATGAGACTGAGAAACAGGGAAACGGGTTTAAGTCTGGTTGGAATGTAGAATTTGTAAAGGTGAATAAAGTGAAATAAAAGTATAGAGGTAAGCTGAAAACAAAGTCAATAGTTAATAAGCATTTATTAATCACCTACTATGTGCTAGGCACTGTGCTAAGAGCTTGGGATACAAAGAAAGGCAAAAAAGAAATTTTGGGGGGTCCTTAATGCTGGAGTGGAAAAAGGTCCCCCACTGCATCCAGGGTCATCTCCAATAGTCCTGATCTATATGTTACCATTGGACCCAGATGGCTCTGGAGGAGAAAGTGAAGTTGGTGACCTTGCACAGCCCTCCCTCACTTAAAACCAATTCACTTTTATGTCCTGGCATCACCTCCCTGATATCAAGGTCCTCTTCGAGAATGAAGGACAAATAACATTCTCAAAACAACAAGAAGTTTGTATTTTATTCTGTAGGCAATGGGGAACCACTGAAAGTTTTTTGAACAAGAGGTGATATAGTAAATAAATATTCATATGGATTACTTTGAGGGCAATGGATAGATTCAGACTGTAGAGCCTGGAGACAGGGAGGACAGTTGAGGTGAGAGATAATTAGGACCTGAGCAAAGATGGTGGCAGTGAGAATGGAGCAGAGGAAATAGATGTGAGAAATGCTATGGAGGCTGAATCAACAGGGCTTAACATTGGATTAAACATGGGGGATACAGGAGATGGCAGAGTCAAAGATGGCTCTAAGGTTTTCTGGTCGGGTGACTAGAAGATGATGCCAGTCAACAATAAAAATAAGAAGGGCAGTTTCATAGCATGGGGTGGGATGAAGATGATGAGCTCAACTTTGAACATACTGAGTTTGAAGAACTGGTAGGACATCTAGGTTTGGAGGTCCAATAGGTTGTTGGAATTTTGCTACTAGAACTCAAGTGAGACTAGAAGTAAAGATTTAAAAATAATCTGCATAGAGATGGATGGAGCTATAGAAATAGATGATATTGCCAAGGGAAGGGCTGTTTTTCCCCTATAAAACATATAATATACTACTATAAAATATAGTAAATAATATTACCATTAATATATAGTAATACAATGTACACTATATATTAATATGTAGTAATGTAACATACTACATAGTAAATAATATTAATATTACATATAGACATACTTATGGAAAGAAAAAAAGAGAGAGAGAGAAGGAGAGAGAGAGTGAGCGAACATGGAGGTTAAGAGCAGAGTCTTTGGGGATGCCTGAATTTAAGGGTCCAGAAGAAAAGAACCAAAAAACATGATTTGAGGAAACAGAGAAAAAGGAGCAAAGAGAACAAAGTCATGGAAACCAAGGAAGGATAGAGGATCAAGGAGAGAGAAGCAATGTCATATGCTTTAGAACAGATGAAGAGAAAGAATGAGCATGGAGAAAAGCAATTAAGAGGCCATTGGAGACTTCAGAAAGAGAGTTTTCAGTAGTGTAATATGTGAGGGAACATAATGTATAAAGAACCTGGAAAGATGGTCTGAAGCCAGATTGTGAAGAGCTTTAAACTCAGACCTGTGCTGTAGGAATATCAACTGAGTAGCTGTTTGGAGGATGGGCTGGAAAGGGGAGAGCCTGAAGGCAGGGAGGCCAATGAGCAGAGAGTGGATAAAGGCTTGGGCTAGGCTGATTGTGGTTTGAGTAGGGATAAGGGGATGGATGTGAGAGGTGGTGAGGAGGTGAAATTGACAAGATTTAGCAACTTAATGGGTATTGGCAGGTAAGGGAGGGTGAAGAGGTAAAGAGTTGGAAATGATCCTAGACTGCAAGACTGGAAGAATGGTGGTACCCTCAGTAGGTTTAGGGGGAAAGATACAACTACAACAACAACGTGATAATGTTTGTATAGTGCTTTAAGATTTTCAAAGTACTTTACACATTATCTCATTTAATCCTTACAAAGACCCTATAAAGTAGGGGCTATTTTTATCCCCATTTTACAAATGAGGCTGAAAGAGGTTAAGTGACATCATATAGCTAGTAATTGACTGAGCTGGAATTCCAGTTCCGGTTTTCCAGATTCCTTGAAAAGCATTCTATTCTCTAATACCAAGTTGTGTCACATAATTAGGTTAGTTTTAGACATATTGAATTTAAGATATCTTTGAGACATCGAGGTAGTGGTGTCCAGCTGGCATTTGGAGTTGGAGAACTGTAATTCAGGAGAGAAATAAAGGCTGGATATGTAGATTTGGGAATCATTTGCAAAGATGATAGTTGAATCTATATGGGACATGATGAGATTGCCTAGAGAGGAGAAAGAGAAGAAGAGAGGGCCCAGGAGAGAATATTGAGATACAGGGGGCAATACATGGGTGATGAATCTTCAAAGGAAACCTAGAAGGATTGATCCACTAGGTATGAAGAGAATTACAACAGAGCAGTGTCATGAAAACTCAGGCAGGAGAGAGCAGCCAGAAGGAGTGGAATGATCAACAGTGTCAAACCTTGCAAACAACTAAAGAAGGATGAAAGCTGAGAAAAGGCCATTAGGTGAGGCAATAAAGATATCAGTGGCATTGAGAGAGTAGTTTCGGTTGAGTGGTAGGGACAGCAGCCAGTTTGTAAGGGGTTGAGAAGTAAGTGGGAGATAAGAAAGTGAAAGGAATGAGTACAGACAGTTTTTGTAGGAGTTTGGCCATGAAAAATGTTGGAGGAGAGGGGGGAAACAAGTATTTATTAAGCATTTACCATGTGCCAGGCATTGTGTTAAGTGTTTTAGAAATATTATATCATTTGGTCCTCACAATTACCCTGTAAGGTAGGTACTATTATTTCCCCATTTTATAGTTGAGGAAACTGAGGTAGACAGAATTTAAGTGACTTGCTTAGGGTCACATAACTAGTATATGTCTGATTTGAATTCGTCTTACAGACTTGAGGCCCAGTGCTCTATCCACTGTGCCACCTACCTGTCTGGGATGTTGGATTGTAGGAGAGATGTTGGATCATAGCTTGAGAGATTGGTAGGGTCAAGTGAAACTTTTTAAGGATGGAAGAGATCTGGCTATGTTTGAAGGTAGCAGGGAGGGAGCTAATGGACAAGTAGAGGTTAAAATTAAGGAGAGTTAGTTAACGAAGGAGTAAGTTGTCTAAGGAGAACATAATGAAGAGTGATGTGACAGTGACAGTAATGAACTGGTAGTGCCCTGACAGCATCTCCTGGCCTCAGAAGGGATCAGGAAAGAAGGCAGCAGAGCTCTTACCCTTCTCTGCCTTAAGTGGTGAAGCTCAGGGGTGGGTGACCTTCTACCGCAGAAACACCTCAATGTGCTCTAACTCTCCATAGATATACCTAGCTTATGATCCTGATTACTTGAGGTCTAGACCAAAGAGAATCCTAGCACTTCTTTGTACTTCTCTCAACCCCAGAGGGAAGGAAAAACCACCCATTGGGGTATTCTAATGGTAAAAGTAACTTCAGAAATGCAAACCTGCTGCCTCAGGCCCAGCTTTCTAGTTGTCATATTAATTTTAGAATGCAAGCTAATTGACCAGGCACACAGAGAAGATCAAGTAGATGAAGAATGTCTATTGCCCAAATCAAAACATGCATTTGGATTGACAGCCCATACAGCTTGTCCATGCATACATACGTATATACAGTTATCCTTCCACATCCATCTTCCCAATCGTGGTTTTGATGGCATAAGAAATTAAATGGGAATTTGGGGGAATTCCTGAAGCTGACACATGAAGGCCAGCAGACACGAAAAAAGTTTGGAAACTCTGAAATGCACAAAATATATGCATAGTATTGTATAGGATCAACATATTCTATCTTATGATACCATAATGATTTAGACTTCTTCTCTGGTACAAAGGGAAGGCCAAAATTTTTTACATGGATTTTCCAGATTGAGGGGGTACCGCATCCCTAAATCCCCCACAATGTGGAAGGGATAACTGTACATACATACATATATACATACATATTCATAGATACATATATGCATACATACATCTATCTGGGACAGACAGTGTAGAAGGATGATGGGTTTGACCCAGAGTTGAACAGGAGGAGGAGAGCAGGCTGGATTGTCTTTGGGAAATTGTAAATGACTCCAAATTTCTTATGAAGGCAGAGGGCCAGGTTTTTTGACATTAAGATTTTACAGCATGGTGATAAGACATGGAATACAACAGTCTCTGAAGAAGTAAAAATGATTATCACATAGAGGCCAAGAGAGACGGACATGGCAAGCGTAAGTAAGCTGCAATATAAGCGCTGAAGAACTCTGGCTATGAGCATGAGCAAAAGATGCCATCAAGGAATTGCATGATGGAAGAGAAGATGGCTGGTTAAATGGTAGGGGTAAGGAACGCTCAGTGAACAGCTAAAGAGTTCCATTGTGCTTTTATGATGTCAAGAGAAACATGAAAAGATCTCCTGTACATTGAGTGGACCCTTTGGGGCAAACTTATGGCAAGACATGGACAAGTGTTTCATAGGAAGGGCAGACATGGATGAATTGTGATCTGTACCATTGGAATGAACTTCCAAATTGATGAGCTCACTGGGTCTTTGGCGTAGGTTTTTTTGAGATCCAGGGGCTGTGTTGCTTTTGTCTTTGTATTCCCAGCACTTAGAAGTGTGTGATACATGTTTTTGTTTGTTTGCTTTCAGGCAGTTGGGGTTAAGTGACTTGCCCAGGGTCACACAGCTAGTAAGTGTCAAGTGTTTGGTCTGAGGCCAGATTTGAACTCAGGTCCTCCTGACTTCAGGGCCGGTGCTCTATCCACTGTGCCACCTAGCTGACCCTGATACATGTAATTAACTCTTTTTTTTTTTTGAGGCAATTGAGGTTAAGTGACTTGCCTAGGGTCACACAGCTAGTAAGTGTCTGAGACCAGATTTGAACTCAGGTCCTCCTGACTCCAGGGCCAATGCTCTATCCACTGCACCACCTAGCTGCCCCATGTAATAAACTCTTAATAAATGATTATATGATTTATTTGAAGCAGTTTGGGGTAGCAGGAGTCTTCTGCTAGCATAGTAGGTCTAGCCAACTCTTTACCTTGTCTCTAAGGCATTCTGTTTTCTGACTACTCATTTGATTGTTTTCTACCAGTCTACTCAACAATCTATTTAGCTTAATTAAGAATGTGCAAAATGCCAAATCCATGGATGGGCTAGGCATGATATTCATCATCATCATCATCATCACCATAGAGGCACCAGTTTTCTATTGGAAAGAATAATAGACTATGGGTTGAACCTAGGTTCAAATCCTGACTCTTCCCACGTGATCCTACACAAGTCTCTTAATCTCTTCGGGCCTCAATTTCGGCCTCTAGAAAATTTGGATGAGCTGAACTAAGTGATTTCTAATGTCTATTCTAATTCTAAATCTACAATTCCTATCTTGCTATTTATCAAAAGTGAACAACTGAGTTGAAATTTGGAAAGTGCTTTGAGATCTTAAGTTGAAGACTCAAATTCAAATACCATTCCTGAAAGCTGCAGGCTCATACTGAGCCATTACTTTTCTATATTTTCTGTTTCTCCCTTTCCCAGCTGCATCTGGTTACTCCTTTAGTAGTCCCACCCATCCTCCACATCTGGATTCAACTAAGAAACAACAGACTTACTGTAAATGGTCTCCACCTCCCTCTGCCCTCTGCTCTATGGTTCAGAGTTGTGACTTGAAGGGAAGGGAATGAGGTGGAGGCAGCAAACATCTAGCTTTCTCTACCCTAACTTGTGGGGACCAAGGAAAAGAGATATTCTCAAAAGGAAGTGTTTCAAGGTGCTGTCGTCCTCTAAAAAGATCCCAGTTGCAATCCTGGCAATTTACTCAAGCTCTGTCCCAGACAAAATCCCACTTCTTCTCTTTTCAGTCATGGGCAAGAGGGAGTGGCCCCAAACAGAGAAGAAATGTCAATGCCCTGGGTACCTCAGCCAGTTATCACAGTCATGCTTCCCCTGAAAACCAAAATTAAAGTCTAATTCAATGGACTCTATGCTGAAGGAGGAAAGGATATAAATTGAAATCACAGCTCTCACAGTGGAAAGCAGCTGTAATTCTCTTTAAAGCAACATATGTCCAAGCCCAACACTGTGCTATAAATTCAGGAAAAAGAGGTATTCATCTAGGGACAATGGCAGGAGCAGATCAAAAGCTCTGTAAATAGAAGGGATGAAATATATGGGAATAATGACCAAGTTCTAACTCTATTATCTATCAATCTATATGCTTTAATAATGACTTAATAATGTTCTATAAACAACCTCTACACTAGATGCTGCAGAAATAAGACAAAAGAGAAAACAGTCTCTGCCCTCAAGGAATTTATAGTCTAGTGAGGGGAGACAGTATGTTCATGTGTAGATATAAACAGAATAGATACAAGATTATTTAGGGACCTTGGGGAGTTATTGAATTTGATGGGCTGATCAATGTTTAGAGAAAAGGCAGAGGCAAACAAGTTCCAAGAGACTCAAAAATAATCTGGGGACATTTGCTAGGGCCTAACAAAACATTCCTCTTGTCCTGTTTGCATTTTTTTTCCTGAGAACGCTAAAGGTATGAAGCAGCTACAGAATCCTGAAAGTTCTCTTTAATGTCCAATGTACACTGCTGCCTGATGATGAGGGAGCACTATAAATTGACCCCCAAGTCCCATCCCCTTGGTGTCTAGGTCCTGTAGCATGCCAATGTTCTTCTCTGGTTCAATCTCAATTATTATTTTACACAACCCCATCCAGGACCATCAATCCCTCTCTTCAAAAGGCACCTAGCTTGTGGTCAGCACCACCATCACTCCCTTTTCTTTTGGGACCTAGTTTGACTTTTCCCTTTCTAGCTTCAGAGGTGGTGTGATTCAACAATCCTGCTCCGGAGAAATGTCCTGAGGTGAGTGCCTGGTAGATGTATTAACAAGGAGGTAGGGGTAGTCATTTTAAATATATCCAAAACCCTGACTTGGAGCTGGATCTGTCCTTCCCTGGATTGCCTCTGTGGACCAAGGCTTCAACATTCTGAAAGACCTACACTATGTGTCCAGGATGCAAAGTTTCTTGTCTCCCTTCTCTCTGTCCTGTCCTGTTTCTCACTAATCACCTAAGTAAGTGTTGACCGTCTACCGGACTCCATTATGGAAAAAAGCAGAGGTAAGTGGTGGAGAGAGAGCAGAAGACCGAAATGGTTTGAACCATGGACCTCAGGTAGATTCATCTGAAAAGAAGAGACAATGAACCTACTTTTAAAATGTCTGGAAGAGATGTTCCAAACCATGTTTGAAGGGAGGAAATAGACTTTCTCTCTCAAAAGAGAGAGACGACTTTTCTGCTAGTAAAGACAAGAGCGCCTTTTAACAGTAGTCTCTTAAAGAGAAGTCGTAGTATTTTGTTTGTATTGTTTTTTGAAATTTTCAAAAATTCCAAACTTAAACACCAAGAAAAGTCATTTCCATATGCACAGAACACAAAGAGGATTTTCTATGAAACCATGAATCTCTGTTTCATATCATTTGCTTTAAAAAAAGTGTAATAAATTCTTCACATTACTTTCAAGACTATCTTGCTTGTCTGTGCTTCCTTCTAAATTTTCATTTGTTCTTTTCTGTGAATTTTTAAAAATGTTACCATGGCTCTCTTTTTTTTGGGGGGGATAACCATTGTTAATTTCCTTCCCCCCTTTCGGGACCACTTTGCTAACCCCCATTCCTCAATTGAAAATAGAGACAGTTCAGGCGGCACTGAGTTCCCCAGCTTTTGGCCCTCTCTCACCAGCTTTCTTTCTTCAACTCCAACACCTTTCCCTGCTGTGACCATGATGGAACAGGCCATCTCCTTCACCAAGAACTTCCTGGCCAGTGGCATTGCAGTGGCTGTCTCCAAGACTGCTGTGGCCCCTTTGAGAGAGTTAAGATACTATTGCAGGTGCAGCAAGCAAGTAAACAAATTGCTGCAGATAAGCAATACAAAGGCATAATAGATTGTATAGTCCAAATTCCAAAGGAACAAGGGATGCTTTGCTGCTTTCCTTCTGGCAGTGAAACTTAGCAAATGTCATCAGACATTTCCCCACCCAGGCCCTTAACTTTGCCTTTAAGGCTGAGTATAAGCAGGTGTTTGGGGGAGGAGTGGACAAGCACACACAGTTTTGGAGGTATTCTGCTGGCAATCTTGCCTCTGGTGATGCAGCTGGTGCCTCTTCTTTCTGCTTTGTCTACCCCTTGGATTTTTTTTGAGAACCCGCTTGGCAGCTGATGTTGGGAAATCTGGCCCTGAAAGAGAATTCAAAGGCCTGGGAGATTGCCTTGTGAAAATCACCAAGTCTGATGGAATCCATGGCTTGTATCAAGGTTTCAATGCCTCAGTGCAGGGTATCATTATCTATAGAGCAGCTTACTTTGGAATCTATGACACAGCAAAAGGTATGCTCCAGGATCTGAAGAACATTCACATTGTGATAAGTTGGATGATGACACAAACAGTGACTGCTGAAGCAGGTGTGGTGTCTTATCCCTTTGATACAGTAAAGTGGCAAATGATGTTGCAGCCTGGGCACAAAGGAGCTGACATCACCTACACTGGGACAATTGGCTGCTGGAGGAAGATTGCTAAAGATGAGGGTGGCAAAGCTTTCTTCAAGGGTGCTGGTCTAATGTTCTTAGAGGCATGGGTGGAGCTTTCATGCTTGTCCTGTATGATGAATTGAAGAAAGTAATCTAAGTACATCCTAACTAAGAAAGGAACCAGTGAATATAGATCCTGTAGAATACTTAACCATATTTAACCTTTTGGACCATTGACCTTCATGAAATTCCTGTTATCTTTTTATCCAGGCAAGATCATGTTTGTAGAGGAGCAGAAAAAGCTCTTAGAAAAAAGGACTCATTTATTGTGATCCATTATTCACACAGTGGAACTGATGATGATTCAGTATATTGATTCTATTGATTTTTGGGAAAATAACAGTTACTGTGGGTCCAAGGAGGCAGACCAACTTAGACCATTTAGTTTAAACACTTTTTTGTAGGACTATAAATTTGTGTTTAAGTATTTTTAAAATCATGTCTCCCATTTGTACTTAAGTGCTATATATACTCTTTTGCACAAATCCTTAAAGAAACAAAAAACCAATCTTGTAATAAATAAATAAGCAAAGTCTAGCAAAACCAATACACAAGTAGCCATGTCCAAAAATATGTGTCCCATTCTGAACCTTTTGCCCTTGGCTTCTCTGTCAGGAGATGTAGGGGTCATCATCACAGGTCCTTTATAGACATACTTGGTCACTGCATTGATTAGAATTCTAAAGTCTTTCCAAGTTGTTATTCTTCACAGTGTTGTTCTCCTTGTAGAAATTGTTCTCCTGGTTCTGCTCCCTTCACCATGTCAATTCATAGTCCCTAGGATTCTCTGACAATGTGTCTTTTGTTATTTCTTTGGTGCCATAATATTCTATGACATTCATCAACTACAATTTGTTCAGCCACTTTCTAATTGTCTAAGAGGCAATTAGATTCTGGTTCTATACTTTTCCTCTCTTCTTACCTCAGCTCTATTAATCATCGTTTCAGGATGAGGAAATTTGTTTTGCTTGTGAATATTTCCTCCAAGGTGTTACCCTGCATCTTAACAGCCCTGTCCCTATTCCCACTTGTTTTCCAGTTGAATTTGATGTATTTCTATATCAAATAGTTTTCTGAAAATTTTCAATATTCACCCAATTTTTAGTACACCCACATATACAACACATACACACATGCAGGTGTGTATGTTCAAACTTTTGTCCATTTGAGATTAGAGTGAGTTCCCCTGATACCCACTCTTCCCACTAATCCCTCGATGTTTGTACCCTTCCCTCCTCATACATCTCACTTATGATAAGTACATTCCAACCCCCTTTTCCTCTTTTCTATACCAGTATATTTCTCCTTTTATTCTACCTTCTCTTTCCACCTTCAAATCCTCAGAACAAAACCAATCCACTCTCAGGTTCCTTGTTTTTCTTATTTCACTTTCTCAACACCCTTTGAAGACATTAAGTTTCTGAAATGACATTTGTTTCTTGTACTTCTATTAGAATCTTATCATTAACTGTATCATTATGTAGTTGATGATTCAACCAATCTAATAAATTTACCTTTCTTGGTTTCTCTGGACTCCTGTGTTTCAAAATGCCTAGTCAGTTTTGATATTTCCATCAAAAATACTTGAAAGTCCACTATTCTATTAAAGAGTCATCCTTCCCTGAACCACCATAAGATTATACTCAGTTTTATCAAGTAAATTATTCTTAGTTTTAAACTTATATCTTCTGTTTTTTTGGAATATTGTATTCCAGGATCACCGCTGGTTTTTAGTAGAAGCTGCCAGGTCTTCTGTGATGTTGACTATAGTTCTTTATAATTCTCACCTGTGGCTCAAAGAAACTATAGCATACACTGCAGCCACACCTTGGTAAAACCAGGTTCAGGGTATCTGACAGATCTCAAATCCATTAGTTAGGGGTCGTCTACCCCAAACATGTGAAGACTTCTCCAGATGGAATGGGAGGATGATAACAATTTGTTCTAATAGCCACAAAGGTGGCTGAAGCAGATGCTGTGGAGACTTAGGGTTTGGTCAGACATTGAAGACACTAAGGTCATCCACTGTATCCTGGGCCATCACCAGTCATCTTGACTTTTGTCTTTCCAGCGAAGATGAGAAGGAAAGCAGAAAACTGGGAAACAATTTTTACAGCCAATGTCTGTGATAAAGGTCTCATTTCTAAAACAAATATAGAGAACTGAGTCAAATTATAAAAATACAAGTCATTCCCCAACTGATAAATGGTCAAAGGATATGAACAGGTACTTTTCAGATGAAGAAATTAAAGCTATCTATAATCACATGAAAAAAATGCTAGAAATCACTATTGAGAGAAATGCAAATTAAAACAACTCTGAGGTACCACATCACATCTATCAGATTGGTTAACATGACAAAACAGGAAAATGATAAATGCTGGAGAAGATGTGGGAAAATTGGAAGACTAATACATTGTTGGTGGAGTTGTGAACTGATCCAACCATTCTGGAGAGCAATTTGGAACTATGCCCAAAGGGCTATGAAACTGTGCATCCCCTTTGACCCAACAATACCACTTCTAGGTCTGTATCCCAAAGAGATCATAAAAATGGGAAAAGGACCCATATGTACAAAAATATTTATAGCAGCTCTTTTTGTGGTGGCCAAGAACTGGAAATTGAGGGGATGCCCATCAATTGGGGAATGGCTGAATAAGTTGTGTTATATGAATGTAATGGAATACTATTGTTCCATAAAAAATGATGAGCAGGCAGATTTCAGAAAAACCTGGAAAGACTTACATGAACTGATGCTGAGTGAAGTGAGCAGAACTAGAACATTGTACACAGTAACAGCAACATTGTGCAGTGACCAGCTTTGATAGACTTAACTCTTCTCAGCAATGCAATATGCTGTCCATATCCAGAAAAAGAACTGTGGAATCTGAATGCAAATCGAAGCATAACATTTTCTCTCTCTTTTTTTCTTTCTTGTGGTTTTTCCCTTTGGTTCTGATTATTTTTTACAACATGACTAATATGGAAATATGTTTAATAAGATTGTACATGTATAGCCTATATCAGATTGCATCCCTTCTTGGGGATGCAGGAGGGAAGGGAACAAGGGAGAGGTGAAATTTAGAGCTCAAAATCTTATGAACGTGAATGTTGAAAACTATAAACAAACAAATAAATTAATTTTTTTTAAAACAACCTGTCCTTTTTATTATCCTTCCTCCATATTGAGCAATTTTTTAAAAACAAACATTATCAATACATACACGCATTGATAATTGATGTTTTGACATACACATCAAAACAGATTCCCATGTTGTCTATATTCCAAAATGTATGTATTTGCATTTTAAGTTCATCATCTGTCTTGCAGGAGGTAAGTGGTGTGCTCATCTTCATTCTTTTAGATTTGTGATTTATCGTTTTGTTAATTCAAGTTCTAAAGTCTTTTGAAATTGTTTTTCTCTGTAATGTTGTTATCATTGTATAGATTGTTGTAGTTCTGTTTACCTTGTTCTGCAATACTTCATATGGATCTTCCCCTCTGAAATTTATCTTTATAATTTCTTTTGGTACTATGATATTTCATTATATTCACTTATTACCACTTTGTTTTCTAAGCTACTTATTCAGCTTCCAACTCATTTTTCAAGAGTTTTTATTAAAATATTTAATATTTTGCTTTATTTCTTGTAGGTATTCATATTAGTCTTTGTAGGAAATCCATTTTTTTCTTTGAGTCTTTGCTTGTAATTTTTATTCTTTTCTTTGGAGATCCTTAGATTAGTAATGGTTTTTGATACTGGTCAGTGTTTTCTTTGATTTATTCATCTTTCCAGTTTTTGGGTTTCTGTGCCAGGATCAAACTCTGTCTCCTGCCATCCTTTTGGTTGGAGTGGTCAGTTCTGAGAATCTCTCCATGGTTTTTCAGGCTTGTGTGTTGACCTTTACCTCCTAGAGTTAGGTCCCCTTGGATCTTTGATTCTTCCTGGCATCTCAGAACAGAGTGTAAGTATTGTGAGATCTCTCTGGCCTCACTATCCCAGAGTTTGAATGGTTATATCTTTTCCTCAAGGCTCCATGGATACACTTGACAGGTTGGTGTCTCCTCTAATGCCATTGACTTGACCCTCTACTCTTATGGAGTACCCCCACTATTAACCTCCAGTAACCAGTGCCCCAGTTCCATTTAACCAATTAACAGCAATTCAATTTTATAAAGGGAAATTTACTTCAAAGACATAGCAATAACAAAAGTACAATCATTTCCCCTCAACACCTTGGGAGCACATTCTCTCTTATACCCCTTCAATCTCTGGGGAGATGGGCTAAGATACAATGCAATTTCTATATAGCATTGGTTCCACTAAAAATTCACAGGTAAATGCAGCATCACTCTGCATGAGTCTTTTATGGGCTGAGTCCTGAAGGCTTCTTGTGGCATTGATGCTGGGTTAGTTGCAAAACCCTGAATGGACTTCACTCCCAGGCTTCTATTGCTACTCGGGAGCCTCCTAGGATAGCGATTAAACTCAACAGACAGCCAACCTGCCCCACCTGTCAGCCCAGGTGTAGATAAAACAAGTTTAGAATGATCCTAATGGTCAGCCCATATCATCTATTAGATCAAGTAAAGGAGCAGTGATGTTAGCCAATTACAAAGGAACAAGACCCATGAGATCAGTTACTAGATTAATTTATAATGTTACAGGTGAGCTGAACTAAAGATTTACTTGTATTCAGATGACAATGCTAGAGATTGACCATGAGAAGTGGCCTTGTAATTGCATTTATTTATTACTCCTCATATTAACTAATGTATCTTAGAGTATGCTTATTTGTTACTTTGCTGTCACGTTCATTTGACTATCATCTATGTTCTGGTCAGAGCAATTGTTATTGGCTTTGCTCATTGTTTCTCTCCACATATGCTAATACCTATAGTTATGCTGTATTTTTATGTAGGCCTATTAACAGTGTCATTATTATAACTAATTAGCATTGGTTTGTTAATTAACCATGCTTTGCTTTGTTATTTATGGTTTTCACTGTGTTCTGTGGATATTCATATAACTCTTGAGCATGCAAAGTTCTATGTCCTGCATGTAATAGGCATATTGTAGCTAAAGTATCTCGTCAGGTCCTGTGTCGTACAATGCCATAACTATTGCATGCATTGCTAATGGGCATTTATTTCAAAAGTACCATGGGCTAGCTACCAGGAAACCAAGAAAGCTACTCTTGTTTAAAGTGCTGGTTGTTTTATTTATGCTACGAGTTTCAAGTTGACCGTGGCTGATTTTTGCAAACTATTGCAAGAAATTTGGGACCATGGGAAGGATGCTCTTCTCCCACCCTGGTGAGTGTGGGCGGTTTCCTGAAGGGCAGCTCTGTGACACTACTTATGTGTAGGGGGATGTGATTCCTGATTAGTAGAGATAAGTTAGAAAGAATGAGGGAGAGAGAGGTAGGAAGGAAAGAGAGTGAGTTCCTCCTTTGGGGCCTTTGGTATGTACTCTAGGTTCTGGTTCAATAACCAGATGAAAGGCCTTTTCTTCACTATGTAGTAAGCAGTCAATTAGTCAATAAACATTTATTAAGCAGTGCCAGGCACAGTTAGGTAATACAGTGGATGGTGCACTGGGTTTGGAACCAGAAAGACTCATCTCCACGAGTTCAAATCCAACCTCAGATACTTACTAACTTTGTGACCCTGAGCAAGTCACTTAATCTTGTTTGCCTCAGTTTCCTTACCTGTAAAATGAGCTGGAGAAGGAAATGGTAAACCACTCCAATATCTTTGCCAAGAAAACCCCAGGTGGAGTCAATAAGAGTTGGACATGACTGAAAAATGACTTAACAACAGAAGTGCCAGGTACTGTGCTAAATGCTGCAGATGCAAATAAGAAAAATACAGTTCTTACCCTCAAAGAGTTTACAATATAATGGGGGAAAAAACATACAACGGGAGGCTGAAAAGGAAGAGGGGAGAGAGAAAGGTACCAGGACCATGATGGTGTACAATCCAATGGAGTAAAGCCAAGTTGGAAATGAAGAGATGGCAGTCCTGGGAGCCCTCTTTAAATGAAGGCTTTGTTCTTTGCTCCTCCCATCAGCCCTCCAATCAAAGAAGCAGAGAGCACTGATGGTACTGATGAAGTATGAGTACCAAGGTTGGTGCAATTTTGAAAGATGCTAAGTTTCTGATGATGAGGATGGAGCACAGGCCAAAGGAGTATGAATGATGGGAGAGGACTTTTCCTCCACTGTAGTAAGCAGACAGGAAACAGACACAGAATACAATACCAACTATGAAGTAGAAAGCCAGGCCCCTCCATTCCGTACCATCGTGAACTTGTAGAATCAGGCTCACTAGACATTGACATGAGTCTGCTGTACATACTCCCAGCACTGGGCCCTCGTTGGCTACTGATATCAAATTAAATCATAAAACAGAAATGTACACTTGTTGAAGGTATGTTCCGTTATCATAGATGATGTCCAGTACAGAGTACAACTACAAGAGGAAATCCCAAAAGAAATTTAGGTCTTCCAGATGCTATTTCTTGAAGATGACATGGTGCTAATTATATCAGACCTGGGGAACAGAACCTCCTAATGAGATAATCAATCAGGAGTTAGTCCTAATTATGAATAACCAAATGGAGGGAAAAGGTCTGTTGTCTATGACAGAGTTGGATACTCAATGGACAACGAAATGCCCTCCCTGACTCCCTCTCACTTGTTGTTGGACGGTTGTTAGTGGCACAAGGATGAGGCTTCAATAAAAGAAGAATACTTCACATGTGGTTTTGGAAAAATGTTGCTCTTGTAGCATTGAGAGGTGGGCACTGGATTGGGAGGTGATCCAGCTTGCATTTGTAAAATTTCACAGTGATTTTAAACATCCTAGTTTTCCTCTGAAATAAAACAAAAACTGACACAGAACAAAAACACTTTGGTTCCATTGCTGTTTTAGGTGGATTTTGAAGAGATCCAAGAAACATATGTCTTTAAAAATATAGTTTGGCATTTCATTTGGTCTTTTATATGGACAGAGGTCAGTTTGTAAAGCAACATGAAGTGCCAAGTGTTTTGAAGAATCACACAAAATCAGGAGCTATGAAACCTAGCTCATTTTGATAGTTATCATGCTCCTGATGCTCCTCCCATCCCCCACACTCCCAGCTGTCAGTGCTAGCCCCTTAAGAATTTACCTTGTATTTATTTCTATATATTCTGTATATATTTAGGTCCACATTGTCCCCAGATTGACTGTAAGCTCATCAAGGGCAGGAACAATTTCATTTTTGTCTTTGTTTCTCCAGGGCTCAGAACTTAGAACTATTACTATTTATTATATACTGAAACCTCCAGTGTAATTCCAATTGGAGGAGATTCTCAGGCCACCCCACTCTGCATCTGCTGCTCTTCGGGTTTCAACTCCTTGGAACAAGGTTCCCAGTACCCCCAAGGTTCCCTCCCCCACCTTCCTGCCTCCTTTTGTATGTTGTCTCTCCCTTTTCCCCTCTCCCCCCCAAGATTATTAGCTCCTTGAGAGTCACTTGTCAGGTATATTATGGTGGGAGAGAGTTCCTTTCGGTGACCTCATTGACAAGGTGTCATATTTAAACGTTTTATTGATGTTTTTAAATTTTATAACAGTCATTTCCAGATACTGCCTTCATTCCCCCTTTCTTGCCCAGTGAAACTTCCCTTTGGACTAGATAGCTTCTGAGGACCTTTGCAACTTTCCAATGCTATCATTCATTCTTTTCCCACCTCCTGGGATTTGAATGATTCTTAGCTTTCTTCAAATTGCTTCAATTGCCTTCTCCTCCAAAAATCCTTTCCTGATGGCCCCAGCTTTTAGCACTCTCTCCCTCTTCAAATTACTCTTTGTCACTCTGTCTTTACTTACTTTTTATACATGTATTCCTTCCCACCACTCTACTCCTTGTAGGATTTAAAGTCCTTAAGGGAAGGGATAATATTCTTTTTGTGTTCAGTGCCCTGAACATGGTAGGTGCTTAACAAATGTTTGTTGAGTTGAACGATTGTAGTAACAGCTGCAACTGGATATGTCACAAGGCCAGAATGAAAGAATAAACAGATGAGAGGAAAGTTATGCCAGCCATGGTGGTCTAGATTAGGGATGTCTTAAATTTTGATTTCCATGTTCTAAAAGTACAATTGTGTGCTCTATTCATTTATTTGACTTTTTCTCTCCAGGTCCTAGTTTCCTCTTGACTAATCCTATTCCCCCACAACCCCTACTAGAACTTGTAGGTTTAGAACCAGGGGTTTGCTGGAGCAAGTGCTAAGGCTTACGAGAGCCTAATGTTACATTTTCATCATGAGCATTTGTACCTCAGGCATCAGCAAATGCTATAGATCAGTGCTTGATTTATTCTTTTGTTGATTGTCTAGGCTTTGAAAAGTGATGGAGAAAATTTCATTAATACAGAGTAAACTTAAAAGTGTTTACGTTTTTCCCCCCAGAGAGTCAGTTGTTGAACATTTACCAGGATATCTGCTTTTTGGAATCCTCAGGAGCTGCTATCCCAGGTTCAAGGTATTGTGTGTGCCTGCACTCCTAAAACCGTGGCTCAGGAGCCCCCACTGGTGTACTTGCATTTAATAGTCAGCCAGTAGACACAGTTAGCTGAAAGCAAAGGTCTTTAATGAGACGAAAATTTCACCCATGAAATTGAGTCACAATCTCTCATGGATACGAGCAGTGTCAGTGTCAGTGTCAGGGCACATAAATGGAGTACATTGATTGAAAAGTACGTTTTTAGAGAATGCATGTGGCCAAGGTGACTCATGCCTCCGATGCTCCGATTCTTTCTCTTCTCCAGATGTCCTGCCATTGCTCCCCATAGGCAGAGTGTCTCTGCTGGATGTGTTACTCTGCTGGGCACCCTGGGCATGTTTCCTGATGGGAGTGGTGCTGGTGGGTATGACTCTGGGTACCCTAATGGGTGAATAGCTTCACTGCAAGATGCAAAAGTTGATGAAGATGGGTGGGGAAGAGAGAAATCTTTTTCCTCCAGGAGATAAAGAATGATTTCCTTTCAAGAGTTCTTCCAAATCTGGTTCTCACCCTTGCCTTCCAGTTTCTCAATTTTCCTACCTGACCCAGTGCTTGGGTCTCCATGCCCCAGGTTCATGCCAGAAAATGTCAAACTTCAAGGACCCTGTTCCTTCAACTAAATTCGCCTCAGGGGCTAGAAATCTTAATTTTGGTTCTAGATGCAAACCAAAGTACAATGTGAGATCTGAAGGGGCAGGGCACAGGGAAAATCAGGGAGGACCTCATTGACAAGGTGTCATATTTAAAGGTTTTATTGCTGTTTTTAAATTTTATAACAGTCATTTCCAAATACTGCCTTTATTCTCCCTTTCTTGCCCAATGAAACTTCCCTTGTGAAAAAAGAAAAAAAAACAACAATTAAGCAGAGGCAGCTGACACACTGAGTACATCAAGGAAAGAAAAGGAAGAAGCATTTATTAAGCACTTACTACGTGCCAGGCACTGTGTTAAGTGCTTTACAAATATGACTTCATTTGATCCTCATAACAACCCTGAGGGGGTAGGTACTATGATTACCCCCATTTTACAGATGAGGAAACTGAGGCAGACAGAGGTGACATGGCTTGCCCATGGTCACACAGCTAGTCAATGTTGGAGGCTAGATTTAAACTCAGGTCTTCCTGACTCTAGACCCAGCCCTTTCTATCCACTGTGGCAGATGGCTGCCTCAACAGGGTTTGTCATATTCCACACCTCTAGTCTCACCTTTCTGTCAGAAGCAGGAATTTATATTTTTCTTCTCACATCTCCCAGGCCAAAGTCGTTCATTGTAATTATAAAACATTCACTTTCATTTTATTGTTCTTTTCATATCTTGTTCTGGTCGTATAGTTTTCCTGATTCTTTGTACTTTACCTTACATCAGTTCATTCGAAGTTCTCAATGTTTCGTGGAAGTGCTGTTTGAATTGGAGATAAATGGATGGCAGGGATTCATCTGGAGAACAGAAAGAATGAAGGCGTTTCGGGCTTAGGAAATAGCAGAAGCAAAGTCACAGCACATTCTGGGAGGAGGATAGGTCAGCCTGACTTATGGAGAGTAGTATGAGATAAGGCTAAATATGCAGGGTGAAAACAGATTATTTAGATCCTGGAATGCCAAGTAAGACTGTGAACTTTAGGCAGTAGACAATAGTGAAGATTTTCAGGGCAGAGGAATGACAAGGCCAGATCCACACATAAGGACATGCCAACCCACCTCGTTTTGGCAGTCCCTAGAAAAACCCGTGCTACAAAGTTCAAACCTACAATTCAAAGAACTGTAACTAGGGTGAGACAACTTTGCTTTGTCCCAAGGTGATAAAATTTTATATGGTGCTGACAGCATCTCTCCAAGGCATGTTTTCTTCCCACCTGCAGCCTAAGTGAGCTCGTTCCCCTCGGGCCACGTTCTCAGCAATTAGCACAAGGATGATTACACAGGCTGGATACTTCTCTGTGGGTCAGGTCACTGAACCGCGTCCAAAGGCTCAGGTTCCCCCTGCCCTGCATAAATACGGTAGCAGCCACAGATTATGGAGCAAATGCAGACTCTGGCTTTAAGGCATTTACATTTCAGATGAACTGGTGGGCTGAGACTAGCTAAAAGGGCTAAATGTATACACATGAAAAACAAAACAAAAATGAAATAAACACGAACAAATGAGGTCACCACAGGTAGGGCTGGCCAAGGAGACATCTTCAGGCTTTGCTAAAGTACAGCCACCCAACAACCTGTGGAACATTTATTTTCCCACAAGTTGGGAAACTTCGCCCCACCCTGTGAGCTCAGCCCTGCCTTAGAATCTGGAACCAGACAGTGCCTGAGTCAGGGAATTAGGAAGAACCCTAAAGAAGTCACTTGCTGGCTCACCATCGGGTCAGTCTGGTTTTTAGGCCCCCTCTTACGTTGTACCACCAATCAGGGGTCAGGTCCTGGCCTGCATTTGAGTCCCTACCCCAGAATCCTCGTCTCCATGTGATTAAATCCCTCCTATCTTCTGCCGATTACTTTGACTTCCTTCCTACTTCCTCACCACTGGCCTGGTGGATAGAGGGCTGGACTTGGCTTTAGGAAGACCTGAGTTCTATTCCTGCTTGGCATAATTATTAGTTTGGCGACTTTGGACAAGTCACCAAACCTCTTGAACCTCAGTTTCTTTATCTGTAAAATGAAGGGCTTGAACTAGATGGCCTCTGAGGTGTCTCCCAGCTCTAAATTTATTATCCTATGAACACCTCACTTATTACTAGATTACGTTCTGGCTGCACTTGGGAATGTTGTGGGCTGCCTGTGATCCTTGGGCTATATTTGACACCTCTGGCCTAGAACGTTAAGAGGTTAAATGCCTTCCCAAGAGTCACACACCCAGTGTGTGTCAGAGGCTGGGCTGGAACCCAGGCCTCTTCTGGCTCTGAGGCCTTCTCTCCATCCACTAAGTCAAACTACTCTGCTTCCCATGAATAACAGAAACAGTAGAAATAAAGCGCCTGCTCCAGCAGTAATGCTCTTTCTACTAAAATCAATACTTCAATACGAAAATTATTTCATTTTCATGTTGATATGGACCTATTATCCACCAGTGCAGATCTTTACCCATCCTTGCCTAGCCTTCTGTTATAACACTTGTCCGTGTCTTCGCCTAAATTCACCATGGGTGAGGGTAGGGACTGTCCAACCAAGGTACTAGGCACCTTCTTTGTGTTCTCCCGACATTGTATGAATTCCAATCTATTACTTGAACTGTCTGTCAATTGTCCCTCATTCTTGCTACATTACTAGCCCATCTGTTTTTTTTTCCTTTCTGATAATGCATTTTTCTGACCACATTCTTTCCACCATTTCTTGTGTGTAATTCCATTTTTGTAATATTTGGCACCTGTTCACACCCACCATGAGTTTCTCTACTGCCCTTTGGGTGATCCTTAATTTCAACTCTTCAGAGACTGTAGTAATCCATGACTCATAGTCATACAATTTGCTGGAAAAATTTTGATGATAAAAAGATGTGCTTTTGCTTCAAACTCATTATCCATCTCATCTTCTACCTCCTGTTCAATTTTGAGCCCTGGTTACTGTACATTTGTGGTGTCTGTACCAAATATATGTTTCAATGGATGAGCTGTATAGATTATCCATCCAAGTGCATATCATAGTCAGTCAATAAATATTTATTAAGCACCCATGTGCCCCCTACACAGTGCTAAGCACTGGGGAGACAAAGAAAGGCAAAAGATGTCCCTAATCTCAAAGAGCTCATAGTCTAATGGAGGAGATGACATGTAAATAACTATGTACAAACAAACTATATCCAGGACAAATGGGAAATAATCAACAAAGGGAGGGCCCTAGAATGAAGGGGGAAAGGGAAAGTCTTCCTGGGAAAGTGGGATTTTTAGCTGGGATATGAGGAGACCAGGGAAGCCAGGAAATAGAGATGAGGATCCAGAGTGTTTCAGTATGGGAGGAAGACCTATGAATGCTCAGAGTGGAGAGATGGAGTATCTCATGGGAGGAATAAGAAGGAGGCCAGTGTCACTAAATCATAGAGCCCATGGTAGGGAGTGAAGTGTAAGAAGATTGGAAAGGTGGTGAGGGGGACAAGTTATAAAGGGCTTTGAACACTAGACAGATGATTTTATATTTGATTGAAGAGGCGATAGGGAGCCACTGGAATTTATTGAGTGGGGGTGGGTGGGTGACATGAGGATGATACGCTCAGAATTCCACTTAAATTTTAAACTCAACATGTCTAAAATAACTCATTACCTTCCTCCCAATAAAACCTCCCCCCTTTCCAAACTTCTCTATTATTTTCAAGGGCTTTGCCATTTTCCCAGTCACCCAGGCTCCCAATCTAGGTGTCATACTTAGCTCTTCACTCTCTCTCACCTCCATACCCAATCTTTTGCCAAGGCCCATTTATTTTACCTTTGTAATATTTCTCACACATGCCCGTCTCTCTCCTCTAACACTGCCACTACCTTGGTATGGATCTTTATAAGCTGTTGCCTGATAACCTAATCCTTATAACATATTACCTGATGTAATAGACTGCTGTTTAGTTGCCATACCTTAAGTCTCTTTCAACTACAGTCCATTTTCCACTCAGCTGTCAAAGTGTCCTTCCTAAATCAGACTTCTGACCATATTACTCCATGTCACCCAATTACTCAAACACCAGTGGCTCCTTATCACCTCCAGGATCAAATATACTATCCTCTGTTTGGTATTCAAAGCCCTTCATAACTGACACTTCCCCTGCCCCCAACCTTTCCAGTCTTCTTAACCTTACTCCCCACCACTATGTTCCACTGTCCTCCTTGCTGTTCCTTCAATGAACCACTCTGTCTCCAGATTCTGGGCATTTTTACTGGCTTTTCCCCCATGCCTAGAATGCCCTCCTTCCACATCTCTCCCTCTCTGTGGGCTTCCTTTAAGTCTAAAGTAAAATCCTACCTTGTATAAGAAGTCCTTCTTTCTACAAGAAGCCTTTCCTCATCCCCCTTCTTAGCGCGTGTCTTCTGTCTGTTGATTATTCCCAATTTATCCTTTCTATGTATCCTTGTATATAGCTATTTGCATGTTATCTCCCCAATTAGATTGTGAGCTCCTCGAGGGCAGGGACTGTCTTTTTCCTTTCTTTGCATGTCCAGTGTATCCCCAGCTTAGCACAGTGCCTGGCACATAGCAGATGCCTAATAAATGCTTGTTGACTGATTGATTATCCAGGATCACAGGGCTAAGTGTTTAATTTGAACCCAGTTCTTCTAGACTACAAGCCCAGTGTCCTATTCACTATTTATGTTGCCTTCTTAAAGGAAGGAGGGATGTGGCTTCATACGTTTGTGGAAGTGGTGGTGGGGGAAGGGAACACTAGACAAATCATAGATTGAGAGTCAAAGAGGATCTTAAAGACCATCTCATTTAATTCCCTGCTCTACAGATGAAAAAAATTGAGGTTAAGTGATGTGCCTGATGTCACCCAGGTAGCAATCAACAGAGGCAGCATTCAAACCTGGACCCTCTGGCTCAAGCCCAGGGCTCTTTCCATTACATTAACCCTTTTTCCTGCCTCGGGGTAGAGACAGGACGGAAGGAACCCCGGTCTTGGAGTCCCGAAGAGCTGTGTTGGAATCCTAACTCTACCACTTTTTCATTGAATTATATAAGATAGTCTCCCAACCTTTTAGCCTACATCTCCTAGTTCTTTTTAATGAGTAGGGCAAGGGTGTGTAGGAGGTGGTGGCCAAAGCACGGGAAACTAAGGACAATCTGGAAGTTAAGGCAAGACTGGGAGAGTTACAGGTAAAGGTCCTGCTGTCCGATCCCTTGACCTACCTTCTTCCCCTTCTCTGTTACGCCATCCACTGAAGGTAACCTATTACTTCTCCCGTGTGGAAATGGGAGAGATGTCATCATATGTATGCCCAGGCTTCATGACCACTGATCACCAGGGACTCACCGCGCACATGCACATGAACACACACACACACACACACACACACACACATACACGAGAACAGGGAAGTCTTGGAAGGTAATGTAAGGCAATCAGTTTTCACAAACCTTGTGATGCAGTCATCACTATGCACATGTTTGTAGTCATCTGTGCCCAGAATTTCAAATAATTTACAGCTCGGGTCAACAGCCAAGACTTTTGCCAGGTACGCATACAGCCTGGGCACGTGAATGTCAACACCCCTGCAAACAAATTCCCCTGAGCCATAGCAGTCTCCTCTGGCTCATTTTTTCTCCTTCTTCTGAACCACACAGTTCTACCATCAGAGATCCATGGGCCAATCTACAAGCCCACAGAGGTGCAGGCCATTCTTGCTTAGAGGAGCCTAGGATTGCATCAGTGTTTGGGGGCTGTCATATTGCATTGTTGACATATTGAGCTAATATTTCACTAGCCTCTCCAAATTTTAAAATGGCAATTATTGCCTAGTTAGTCAAAATCCTAGCTCTGTCACTACCAACATGAGTTTCCTTGGACGAGCCACTTAACTTTGGGGGGCCTCAGTTTCCTTATTTGTAAGTGTGTGTGTTTGTGTGTGTGTGTGTGTGTGTGTGTATTGAGGGAGGCAAGGCAGTGATAGCCTGTCTTAGGCTGCTGGTGAGAGAGCTTGAGGAAGGATAAGAAGTATAAAGAAACAGTCCTAAGAAGAAAGACCAGCTTTCCTAGGGTGTCATGGGCCTAGTCCTACCTATAATCGTCTTGATATAGTCATGAATAAAGGGTACACTTCAGAGCTGTTTGGGGTGGATTGAGGAAAGGATGACACATCCTGTTATCCCAGAGTTGCAATCACATAGGAAGAAGCAGCTCCCGGTAGTCAGGGAGGACATACGCTTAATGTCTGGGACCAACCTAGTTGATTGGTTGGTTGGGGATAGCATAGGACAAGGTATTGCTGGAGATATCAATAGCAAACATCACCAGCAACCTATGACGTGCTGGGGAGGTTGGATGTAGTTGGTGCTGAGGAGTAGCCTGTGACCTGAAGAGGATATATATTTGGCAATGAACAAAAAGAAAAGAAGTCTTTTTTTTTTTGCTTTTGACTTTGGTCGGGGAGAGGAGCCTTAAAACGTGCTGATAGCCCTTCCTAGCTGCCATGCAGCTACTAGATCAGGCTAACAGTAGAGTGAAACACTGCTAGATCTGAACTCGAAGGCCATATAAAGAAGAGGTGCTACCAGCTTCTTTGCTAAGGACCATGACACCTTTCCATCTGACTTGGAGCCAAAACTTTCCATGGGTGTTGTTATCCCCATTAGAATGTGAGTTCCTTGAAAACAGTGACCGTCTAACTTTTCTGTTGCATAACCAGCACTCAGCACAGTGCTTTGCACACAGTAAGGACTTAATAAATACTTCATTCACTTTTTTTGAAGCAATCAGAGTTAAGTGACTTGCCCAGGGTTACACAGCTAGTAAGTGTCTTGAGGTCAAATTTGAACTCAGGTCCTCTTGACCCCAGGGACAATGCTCTATTCACAGTTATCACCTAGCTTCCCCCATTCATTCACTCTTAGCTCTATATGGAAAATTAAACAAATTTAAAGGCCTAGAAGAGAATTTGAAGCAGGTGTGGAAACCAAAGCATATCTGCATAAAGCTAGGTGTCCCTTTGGATCCTGGAACGTTCTTCTGTTTGCTAATTGAAAATCTTTTCTAAAAATTAAATTTCATTTTGTTTTCAGTTCTTTTTTCTTTCCCTCCCACCTCCCCTTCACTCACCTTCTGAAAAGGTGAGAAAAATAGAACCCATTACAAATATGTGTAATCATGCAAAACAAATCCCAGTGTTAGTCCTGTCCTTTAAAAAAATAAAAGGAAAGAAAGAAAAGAATATATGCTTCAATTTGTATTCTAAGTGTATCTGCTCTGTCTGGAAGTGAATAGCATGTTTCATCATTAGTCCTTTGTAGTGGTGGTTGGTCATTGCTTTGATCAAAGTTCTTAAGTCTTTCGAAGTTAACTATCTTTGCAATATTGATGTTATTATATAAATTGTTCTCCTGCTTCTTCTCACTTCATTTTGCATCAAGTCTTCTCAGGTTTTTCTGAAACCACCCCCTTCGTCATTTCTTACAGCACAATGGTTTCCCATCACGTTCAGATGTTGTTTGTCCTTCGTTTTTGAAGAGCACCAGTGACATCAGGGGTGATGTCTTGACTTGCTTGAATTGGATTTAAGTGAGGCAGAGTCACACAAAGTTGTTAGCCTCACTCTCTCTTCCAGAGTCCTCGACGTCCAGTAGCAAGGCAAAAGTCAGGACAACCAGTGAGGGCCCAGGATGCAGGGGATTGGGTCTTCCATGCCTAACCAAGCTCTAAGCCTCCCCAGGCACTGCTTTAGCTGCCTTCATGGCCATTGAAGCAAATTGTTCTCATCCACCCATTCTGCCTGGGAAAGTCTTAACATGCTTGGGGTAGATATCTGCCTAATTCACCAGATGGGTTTGAGACCTCTCAGTTACTCTTAACCTGGTTTAGCCTGTCTGGTGTGACTGCAGCACTTGCTATAGCTTCTTGGAGACACAGGTGAAAGTTGAGTGACAGGTGGACACCAAAGGTGTTTGAGCGCATTTTGAAAGGGCTCCACAAGCCCTCACACCAGAGGTCTTCCGTGAAGACCCCATATAGATACCATAACTTGTTCAGTCACTTCCCAGTGGAAGGGCTCCTCAATTCTTTGTCACCACAAAAAGAGCTGCTATAAATATTTTTGTAAGTGAATCCTTTTCCTCTTTCTTTGACCTCTTTGGGGTTTATAGACCTAACGGCAATATTGCTGGGTCAAAGGGTATGCACAATTTAATAGCTTTTTGGGCCCAGTGCCAAATTGCTTTCCAGAATGGTTGAACTAGCTCACAGCTTCATGATTCTAGGTGAACATCTGAGAAACCTGGGGGCTCCGCCATTTTCTGGCATCCATAGAGAAGGTGATTGAGATTTCTATCTGAACAGTAGATTCTATAGATAGACTTGTCAGCCAGGGACAATTAACAACAGATTAGTCTAAGCTATAAAAACAAAGAGTAACGAGCCGTTCTCTCATATTTGCCTGCTCTTGGCCCACTAAAACAACATAGACACTTGCCTGGTACAATAAAGTCTTTCATTGTGGAGATAGAAATCTCCTGGTAATAGGACAGGTTTCCAGAAGCCTCAACCTCAGAATTGACATTAGTTTATCAGGCCTCTTAGCTCCTGTTTAACTATTGTTTACATAAACCCTCATTATCAGGTACTGAGATAGCTACCTTTAAAGTGGTATCCAGAAGACCAGAATCTCTTAAAGGGCTAGTCAGGTGCTACGGCCAGGAACTGAACATTCCCCCAACATTGAGAGTGGGGAGTGATGTGTATATGGCTGGTGAATTATTTTATTTTCATGAGCAAAATCCTGTGATTAAATTTGTTTTCTCCAAGCTATTTTGTTAGCTGAGGTGTTTGCATGCTTAGTACCACACACTAATATTTTCTTCCTTAGCAAAACATTAATTATCCCACCCAGCTCCCTTTCCCCTAGCTTTTGTCTGGCTCCACTATCACCAGCTGTTTGGCATAAAGCAATTTCTGTGTTTTTCCATCATGTCCCTGTCTCTATTGCAATGGAGAGACGGCCTATTTGACATTCTACTTCATGGGTGAGCTCAGCTCCCGTTCATAAGGAGATCATTAATTTTTAGGGGGCAAAGAGAGAGGTGATGGCTGCAGCTTGAATCTTAGGAAAGCAGACAAAATAGAAACCTGAAGGAAAGAATAGGAATACTGATCTGTCAACCATTCCTTTCTCTCCTAGATTTTAATCAGTCCACATTGGGCATAGCTAGGGAGATCACTCAGGGTTTCCTCCAAATTTGGTTATTTCCCTCATCTACTCCTTCACTGTCATTGTTCACATATGTTGGGCTAACTAGGCTCTGGACATCTGAGCAACTCTAGCTTATTCTCCCTCCCTGCGGTTGATAATTCTCTGTTTTACAATTGGGAAAACTGAGATAGATAGAGTAAGTGACTTACTGTCAGTGACAGATAAAGTAAGTGTCCAGGGTTACATAGCTAATAAGTATCTGAGGCTGGATTTGAACTCAAGTCTTCCTGACTTAAGGTCCAGGGTTCTACTATGCCACCTAGCTGCCTAGTATGGGTAGTCACTTGGTGCTCACTTCCTTGCTCTCCTATCTTCGAGAAGGGAATAGGGCTGGAATTATATCTGTTACATATCAACTCTTTGAATTCTAGGATCAAGGCTTTTTTGTGCTTCCAGATGAAAGGAAATTTTTCATGGTTGCTCAAAATTACTTTTGCTAGTTAGGCTATGGGTTGGTGGGGAGGTGGGGTAGGAGAGTAATTCTGCCTCAAATTTGGAGGGTAACTGTTAGTATAATTTTGGCTGGCTTAACTCCCCCTCCCATTTTATGCTCATATTCTTTTTTTTTTTTGCGAGACAATTGGGTACTTTATGCCCATATTACAAAAGACAATCATGGATAGCGATCAAACATATTTATCAAAACAAGCATGTAAAACAGTGAATCAGGAAAGTTCATACAGATTAGTTAGGCAATAAAAGTACAGGAATTAGCACCCTAGACTTGAAGCGAAATCTTAGTTTAACTGGGAAGAGCCGTATTTCACCCAATGACTCTTCTCTTAGCAGTCTTGGAATCCAAGGACATGATGGGGTGTCAGCTTTTCCCTATAAGTCTACTGCTTGGGGGAGGGTTGTCTCTCATTCACCATTCAAAGTTCACATCTTGTTTCTTCTTGTCCTGTTTGCCTGTCCTTCCTCCTGTGATTCTCTCTCCCAGATGTCTCTGAGCCAATCAGGAGTAATGTCTCCTTACCAGTAGGCAGTATCATAGACCTGCCCTTCAGGGAACCTTCAAACCTGTAGTGGAGAGGATCCCTACAGGCCAGATACCTGTGAAGTCAGAAAATTTTATGATACATCAAAGTCAAGTGATCACCTAGACAGTAGCTAATGCATTTCCAGGGCCCTCCTGCCCTTCAAACCTTTTCTCTGAAGTGTATTTATTGGATGATTAAAAACATTTTTTTTCCACTCCAACTATGAGAAAGTTTGAGGAGACACTTGAAAACCAAATTAATTCTAGTGTGGTCTGGAGAAAGACCTAGAGACCAGAGTTGATCAAGTTTAGGGTAGAAACACAGTTTGGACAATGATATAGAAGTAAAAGCATTAAGCTCTACCTGGGCAGGGAAAGATATCTGCAATACTCTATATCCAGAAAGAATTTTCCTTGTGGTCTGACATTTCCCTTCAGACATTATTGGCCATCCTGCTCTAACCTTGCTCCTCTGAGATGGGGTAAGGATCTATCTCCTTTTGTACGCCCTTGAATTAGATGCTGTAACCAGAAGCCTCACCCCTATTGAAGCCTTAGATTTCATTTACCATGTAGAGGACTGTGTTGTTTGAAAGTCAGCCTTCCTCCTCTCCCCAGAGATTTGTTCCCCCACTCCATGAGCTATGAAACCTGGTCCTGTTGCCCTGTCCTCCAGCCCAGAACAGATACCAAAACATTTCTGTTTCCTCTGGAAAAATTCTGGGAGGTCTGTTTATGGCTACATCAGAGGCACCACACATCTGTCTGTCCAAGGGCCTGAAATGCTGCAGCTCCAAACACAGGAACTGGAATTTGCAAGAACCTGGATTAGGGTGCGTAGTTGTGTCCACACACACACACACACACACACACACACTTTCACTGTTGGAGAAGTGCACTTTATGATTTGTATGTTTGTTTAGGTTTACCAGCTAAGTTAAATATGAAATTTATTGATAGCAATTAAAAAGAAAATATTCTACTAAATTTTCAAAAAAAGATCAATTCAGGGACTCGCCTATTTCTCTACTTATTCACTGGATTTCATACCACCTTTCTCCTCTAGATAGGACCTCGCCTTCAGCCAGGTAGTATAGTGGATAAGAGCATTATAAAGGAGATCTGGCAGACCTGAGTTTAAATCTTGCTTTAGCTATTTACTCATTGTGAGAGCTTAGATAAGTCTCTTAGCCTCGGTTTCCTCATCTACAAAATGGGGATAATAAAAGCACCTATCTCACAGGGTTGTTGTGAATAACCTATAAAAAGCACTATAAAAAATGTTAGCTACTAGTGTGTGCTATTATTGAGAGGCAGGGTCACATCATTTCATGATGACTGCCACGATGCATTTTTGTTTGTTCGTTTTGTTTGTTTTTCTGAGTTCTTTGGAACCAGCAGTCCGTGTCTCCTCTCACTACCATATAGCCTAGCATTCCCTATTTATCTCTTCCTGTTAGCTTTGGAAATTTGTGTATGGATTCTCTCCCTCTCTGCCTTAAAAGATTTGGGCACAGGGAACAAAGAGACTGGGGAAGATGAAGGGCATAACACCCCACTGGAGACCTCCCGTAGGCTTTCATCCTGCAGTTGGGTGAGGCTTGAGCGGGCGTTTCATGGCACACTTGCTGGTGATGTGGCAGTCCCCGGCAGGGAACAGAGAAGAACAGGGCGTGCATATTCCAAGACTCAGAGTAGTTCGGATCCCTCAGGGCAAGGCAGGTCTGGTCTCACCTGAAAGGGCAAGGGCTGCCAGAAGTTAGGGTGAAAGGACCGTGACTGGTTGTGGCTGAATTTCTGCTTAGTGTTTTATAATAAATCATGTGTGGTGTGTGTATGTAGGCTGAAGGTGAGGGAGAGAAGGTGGAGAGCTGGGGTTACTTGCTACATATCTATGTATGGGTGTGCTGTGAGTTGATATGTGTTGCTTCTGGGTGGCAAATGGGTGTGGAGTCCTTCCTGTGCCTGTTGAGCATGTGTTAGGGAAGAATAATAGGGATATGTGAGGGGGGTTTTGGGGGCTGGTCCCTGTGCCTATGGACTCTGTTGGGGGGCTGGGAGGAAGGGAGAAGGCAGGATTACATGCTCTGTACGTGTGTCTACCTATATGTTAGCCAGTGTAACTGGAACTGGGTATGGGCAGCAGTGTCCATGCATGCATGCATGCATGTACTTGTTCGTGTATGTGTGTGTGTGTGTGTGTGCACCTTTGAACTGTGTGTCTGTATCAATTACTGTTACCTGAACAGATGAGGGACTCTGTTAAAAGTATCGTATGGTCCAGAATAAGAGGGTAGATAGTTCCATAATACTTTGTTCTGGTCATACCACATTGGGATTATTGTGTCCTATCTCAGCATCCTATTTAGAAAGAGAAAGGGGAACGAGCATTTATTAAGTGACACTATTTGTCAAGTGCTGTGAATACAGAGGAGGGTGACTTGGATTTGAAAGCATGCCACATAAGCACTTATTGAGAGAAATAGAGATGTTTTGCTTGGAGAAGAGGAGACAGGGAAAATGGAATTATTTTCTTCAAGTCTTTGAAATACTCTCATGTGGAGGAAGGATCAGGCTTTACTTACTTGGCCCCAGAGGACAGAACTGGGAGCAGTGGATGGAAGTTGAAGGACGCAGTCTCAGATTTAATATAAGAAAAAGCTTCATGGCAATGACAGCTGTCCCAGAGTGCAATGAGCTTTCTTAGGAGGTAACAGGGCTTCTCTTTTTGGGAAGCTTCAAGCTGGGAGATTATTTGGTGGGGAGGTTATAGAGCGAATTCCCTCTCAGGATCTGGTTAGATGAAATAACTTCCAAGGTCCTTTTGAACTCTGAGATGCCAGGATTTTATGGTTCTATGATTCCTAAGGAACAGGATAGGCTTCAGCCCAGCTGTGTGAGGGTTAACCCCACCAGAAGGAACGTGGCCAGTGGTGTCTACGCCAGGGCTGCAGATTGTTCCCAGATGCAGATCCTGGCAAGGGGGCCTCTTGCCCAGAGACAGGGACAGGCCTCCATTCCCCAGTAATCAGAGCGAGGCATGAGGAAGTCTGCAACTGTTTTCTCTAGTTGGAGCTAACTTCTTTCCAGTCTCTGCCTCTGCTCTTGCAGCTGGGTCCTCTTCCACTCCCCCCTTTCCTAAATTCCCCAACACAGAGCAAGGCCCCTCTATCTGGCTGGGCCAGCACAGAACCAGCTGGACTCATTCCTGTTAGCCAGAGACAGGAGTAGAGACACCCCCTAGGTGCTTGTTTTTGCATCACTCCTCCAAAGAAACCATGTTGGACTGGAGCAGCAGATCTAAGGCTTCCATTTTGCCCAACTTCAAATCAATTGAGGTAGAGAATTGTGCTGTGTGTTCAAGGACCTTTTCTTTGCCCAGTGTACTTTCCTCTGACCAGATCCCCTTCTCTATTACCAACCAGGGCATCCTCCAGGTATATAGACAAATAGTTGATTGATCGATTCTGCCCTCCCCTCCCCTCCCCCAATCCCTGTTCCTTTACTCAGTTCTGCCCCCTCAGTTCCACTTCACTCGTTCCCAGCTCCTGATCTTTGGGATCTCTGAGATTCCAGCAAGCCATCTGGACTAGATAAGAACGCCCTCCCAGAACAGTCGGTGGGGAGGGTGGGGAGCAAGTGGAAGGATAGTGGGGGAAAAGCTTGGAAAAGGTAAGATGAGGTGGGGTGTGGGGTGGGAGGAGGGGAAGCTCAAGAAAGGGGGAAAATGAGTCAACTTCAGTTAGTCCTATTCCATCCTTCGCTGTTAAATTGATCTTTCTAAAGTATAGATCTGATCATAGTCATCACACTCTAGTGGTTCCCTGTTACCTTCTGGAAAAAATGTAAAATCCTCTGATTTTTAAAGCCTTTTATAACCTGGCCCCTTTCCTGTCTTGTTGATGCTCTTATACCTACCTTCCTTCCAGGTGTTCTGCCATGCGGTGACACTGGCCCCCTTACAGTTCTTCACACGTGATCCTCCATTTCCCAAGTCTGGGCGTTTTCTATGGCTGTCCTTCGTGTTTGGCACCCTCTTTCTCCTCACCTCTGCCTCTCAGCATCTCTGGCTTCCTTCAAGTCTCAATTAAAGTATCACCTTCTGCAAGAAGTCTTTTCTAGCCCTGTTTAATCTTAGCCCCTTTCCTCTTAGAAACTCCCCAACACACACACTCACTCACACACACATGCATAAACAAGATATAGATATGTGTATCTATGTATATGTAGATACACATATCTATATGTTATTTATGCATAATTGTTTGCATGTTTTCTCTCCCATTACACAGTGACTTCCTTGAGAGTAGGGACTGGGTTTTTGTTTTTGTTTTTTTTTGGGTGGGGTTCTTTATACTCCTAGTGCTTAGTAGGTGTTTAATAAATGTTTGTTGACTTGGTGTAATGGAATGAACGTTAACTTTTGAGCCAGAAAACCAATGTCAAGTCCTTGGGCAAATCATTTTACTATCTTCTCCTTCAGTTTCCCACACAGAAAATAAATTAGATGAGTGGTCTTTAACCTTTTTTGAGTATAAAGACTCCTTTATCTATCTATCTAACTATCTATCTATCCATCTATCTATATAGTGGACCACCTTATTATAGTAATTGTAATATTAGCATTTCTTGATAGAGAAAAGAATGACAAAGAGCATAAATTCTGGACTTCAGTACTTAAACGGACTTGTGATATCTTCAAGGGTGCAGTGCAGAATCCATTCATTCTTCTCTTTGTCTTTGTCTTCTCATGGACCTTTCACACTGTTTCAAGTCAGATGGAAAGGCTTAGGGATGAGCTGATAAATGTTTTAACAACTGGCTTGCCAGAAAAAAAGATATGTGCACAACACTCTTTTAAGTTTAATATACATTATCATCATTTTGTCCATCATTTTCTTAAGTCTAGCCAACAAGCAAAACAATAAATCAAGCCCTGATTTGTAGCATTTGCCAATTTTCCAAGTATAAATGCTCACACTGAAAGTTTAATAATTAGCTCTTGTGAGCTGTATGAGCTGGCTCTAGTACATTCTTGGGAAGGTCCCTTGATTCTTAAGAGGCAATGGCCAAGCAGATGGTAATGAGTCTTCTTTAATGCTTCTTTAATAATAAGGTGTCTTTTTAAATTTCCACTGTTAAAATAATATCTGTTTATAGTTTTTAATCATTTCACAGTCCCACACTGGTAAGAGTCTTCTTTTCTGGGTCTTCCGTGGCTGTGGTTGCTGGGGAGTTGCTGGGGCACGTGGGCTGTCCACTGGTCATTCTTTCGCTACCCTACTGGCCTACTTCTTTATCTTTAGTAATATCTTTTATGTCCCTTCTGTGCAAAGTAACATTGCAATATGCTGTAGTCTTCTCATGTCCACCTCCTCTTTCATGGTGAGACCCATTAATTCAGTAACACTTTTAAATGAACTTATATTTTATTCATCACAACAGCATCTATATGCATTTGAAAACAGTGATACATATATGTGTGAGTCATATTCCCTCTACAGAAAGTATATTTAGTTTTTATTATACTGAGTCATTTCAAGAGAGGGACCCCTCATAATAACTGAGTCCCAGGGTCTCTTGGGGTCTGTAGGTTAGGGGGTTGAGTACCAGAATGCTTTCCCATTCCAATCCTGCAAATCTAGCTACCCAATTTCCCCGGGCGTCCTTCTGAAGAGACAGGTCTGTCTGCTGTGAATTTTAGGGATGACTTGTGTGTTGGTGTTGATTTTTTCCCTGATTTCTGAGGTGATTTGACCAGAAGGAAAAATTCATTAGCTCAGTGACTAGAGAGGAACACAGTCGGCACAACCCAAAGCCCATTCGGCCAGAAGAATGCCTTGACTGTATGAGAGTCAAGTAGGGATTGTGGATTAGTCCCTGAGTTCATTCCAGGGAGTGAAAACTGGTAGGTGAATGTCAACTTTGACTTTTGAGGTACCGATATACCTCAGATATATTGCAGGTTCAGTTCCAGACCACCACAATGAAGCAAATATCACAATAAAGTAAGTCAAGCAAATTTTTTGATTTCTCAGTACATATAAAAGTTATGTTTATACAATACTATAGTCTATTAAGTATGCAATAGTATTGTCTAAAAATGTACATACCTTAATTTAAAATACTTTATGGCTAAAAAAAATTACTAACCATCATCTGAGCCTTCAGCAAGTTGTAATCTTTTTGCTGGGGGGAGGGTATGCTTTAATGTTGATAACTGCTGACTGAGTGGAACAGTGGATAGAGCACTGGGCCTGGAGTCAGGAAGACTCATCTTCCTGAGTTCAAATCTGGCCTCAGACACTTACTAGCTGTGTGACCTTGAGCAAGTCTTTAACCTTGTTTGCCTCAGTTCCCTCATCTGTAAAATGAGCTGGAGAAAGAAATGGCAAATCACTCCAGTTTCTTTGCCAAGAAAACCCCAAATGGGGTCATAAAGAGTTGAATATGACTGAAAAATGACTGAAAAACAACAAAAAGACTGATGAAGGTGGTGGTTGCTAAAGGCTGGATGACTATGGCAATTTCTTAAAATAAGACAATAATGAAGTTTGCTATATTGATTGACTCTTCCTTTCACTTGAACACTTAGAGGCCATTGTAGGGTTATTAATTGGCCTAATTTCAATATTGTTGTATCTCAGGGAATAAGGAGGCCTGAGGAGAGGGAGAGAGATAGAGCAACTGCAGGTCAGTGGAGCAGTCAACACACACACACACACACACACACACACACACACACACACACACCCACACCCACACCCACACCCACACCCACACACGACATTTATTGATTAAGTTCACCATATTATATGAATGTCCCCTCCCCAAAGCAATGACAATAGTAACATCAAAGACCACTGATCACAGATTACCATAACAGATATAATAATAATGAATAAGTTAAATATTGTGAGAATTACCAAAATGTGACAGAGACACATTTGCATGAGCACATGCTATTGGAAAAATGGCATCCATAGACTCATTGGGTGTAGGGTTGCCACAAACTTTCGATCTGCAAAAAACACATTATCTGCAAAGCACAATAAAGCAAAATGCAATAAAAGGGGGCATGCCTGTGCTCTGGAAAGAAAGAGACTGGGTGGCATAGTGCATAGAGTGTTAGACATGGAGTCAGGAAGACCTGAATTTGAATCCGGCCTCAGGTGTGACTGGGAAGTCGTTTAACTGCTCTGAACTTCAGTTTCCTGATTTGTCAAATGAGGATAATAGCACCTACCTCACCAGGTTGTTGTCAGGATCCAGTGAGATGATATACGTACAGTGCTCCTCAAACTTTAAAGTGGCGGATATATGTTAACCCTATTATGAGCCATGAGGATCCCTGAGGAGGGTTGGTGCTAGAGCCAATATGGACAGGACAAGCTAGTCTTCATGGAACCACAGCTAACTGGAAAGACAGCTTAGGAAGTTTTCGATTGTTCAGTTGTTTTTCAGTTGTGTCTGACTCTTTGTGACCCCGTTTGGGGTTTTCTTGGCAAAGATACTGGAGTGGTTTGTCATTTTCTTCTCCAGCTCATTTTACAGATGAGGAAACTGAGGCAAACAGGGTTTGGTGACTCGCCCAGGGACATACAGTTAATAATTATCAGAGGTCGGATTTGAACTCAGGGGCCCAATGCTCTACCCACTACACCACCCAGTTGCCTTAGGAAATTTAAGAGCCATCTAATTTGAAACTAGGTAACTCTCTTTTCTTTGCACCATCATTTATGTTATCTTGGTGTCTCATTTCTGAATTTGTATATTCTTTTTTGCTTTATAAATAAATCCTAGAAAATTCAGTCTTGTGGAAAATGTGTGGAGTTGGGGCAGAGAGGAAATGGGGGCTGGAACTGAGTACTCAGCAGTGATAGAATGTAAACTCCTTGAGGGCAGATTTTAATTTTCATCTTCCTATCCCCGTTGCTTAATACAGTGCCTGGCACATAGCAGATTCTTTGTTAAAAGCTTGTTTGATTTGATTGGCAGTGGAAGAAAAAGAGGGTTGTGTGTGGGGGGCAGGTAATTAGGGTTTGACTACAACATTTCTCTTCAAGGAACCAAACAGTGCTTAGGAGACTGGAAATCTTGGGTGGAAGAGGTGGGAAGGTGTTAGGAAGCAATGAAAGTTTAGAAAGCAGTGAAAGCCAAAAGAAAAGTTACCTGGACTTGCCCTGGAAACCAAATGATCCCCGCAGGACTGGATCATTCATACCTTTCTCATTTCTTCAGTGAAAAGGGGATAATGACCTCTTCTACCTCTCTGTCTTCCACCAATTCTGTCTCTGTCTCATCTCTCTCTCACTCTGTCTCCCCTCCTCCTCTTTACCTCCTGATAACTGAAGGGAGACTTGTTTCCATGATTCAGCTGCTGCCTTCTAAGAGCTGAAGCTTTAGGGGTTTCTTAGAGCAGCACAAACAGGAGGGCTGGTGTAGCAATCGATCAGTCAGCAACTGGGATACGCTAGGGCATGACTGCCCTCCACAGGCTGGCTTGAACCCTGCTTCAGACTTATGGTAGGTACAGACTGGTCTGTATGACTCAATGGGAATGTCCAGTCTTTCATCTCAGAGACTGGCTTCATTGACTTACCCTACCTACCACATGTGCACTGAGGCTTCCACCCAGTTGTGGGGATGGATTTGCACCGAGCCATCCATACTCTCTCAGTCAGTTTTTCTTATGTCTGTAATAGCCCATTTGCAAGTGCCAGGTTCCCTTGGCTACATCTTGGGCAAAGAGATCATAAGACCAT
This sequence comes from Vombatus ursinus, assembly GCF_900497805.2. Taxonomy (NCBI): domain Eukaryota; kingdom Metazoa; phylum Chordata; class Mammalia; order Diprotodontia; family Vombatidae; genus Vombatus; species Vombatus ursinus. Next base: position 4,912,588 of record NW_020954594.1, read on the forward strand.
AAATTTAGACTTGGAGGGACCATGGAGGCCACCTAGTTCAGTCCTCTCATTTTACAGATGTAGAAAACAAAGGCTAGACATAAGAAATTAAGTGCCCAAGGTCATTGATGGAGACAGGATTATAATCCAACTCCTCTGGCTCTAAATCCACTCCCCTAACATCAAAATCTCTTTGCACCAATTTCCTGTTTTCCATAGTGCCCAGGTTTTTTATTGATATAAAGACAATGTTTATTCCTTCTTATTATCACCCATCCTAAACCATTTCCTTTTCCAGCTAAAAATTGTCTCAGATCCATTCAGCCTTCTCTGATATCCCATTTCCAAACCCATTCATCATCCGCAGGGCTTCTGACCACAGTGTGGTCATTGTGGCCATAATCCTTATATCCCTTTTATGATCACATTGTCCTTAGCCTGGAGCAGGACCACAAATGGTAATCTTGTCTACCCCACTGCCTTCAGGTGGTCCTACCCCTAAGACTAAGCTAGTTGGCACCCCACTCTGCTTCTGCTCCCAAACTGGAAAACCAGAAAGGAGCTGGGCCCAGTAGGGGATAGGGGAGAGTTGGTTGCCATTCAAGGGACAAAGTGCAGTAGTTTTTCATTAACTCAGAAAAGCTTACAACTTCCAGCCTTTCAGTTGCTTTACCTTGGGGGTTGGGTGAGGGAAGAGAGAGGATAGGAGGAAGGAAAGGTCAGAAGACTGAGGAAATGTTCATTCTGCCTGGGATGCATCTTCCTCATCTCCCATCTTCACCCAAAGGCGATTTGTCCCATTGCCTCCCCCAATCTCCTGCAGTCAGCTTCCTCCCAGCCCTTCCCCAGGCTGTGTTGGCTATAAAAAGCAAGCTGTATTTGCTGGAACCGATTAGGGGGGCTGAGTCACTAGGTTAAAGCCTTGAGTTTGTCCCTCTTCAGCCCTCCTCCATCCCCAGCCTATGTCAAACATTTTCTCTTCTGGACTCTGAGCAAGGTCAGCCACACAGACCCAGCCCAGGGACAGCTTCTGCATCATCCAAGTTAATGCCCCAGAAGACAGGAAACAGCAGATTTAGGCTGAGCTGGATGGGGTAAGAGAAAGAAGATGAACTAAGAGTGCTTCCTATGGAATCCTGAAATCCCAACAAGCTTAGTATCTAAAGGGCACTCAGTGGGTCCAACCCCTTGACTCCATTCTGATCTGTCTTTAACTCATTCCAGAGAGGAGATGGCATGTTTTAGCACCAAGGATCCCTCAGAAGGGGATTCCTTAGCTCTATAATACGTTCTACCTTTATGATTAGGAAGTTCTTCTCAATTTTTTTGTTTTGTTCATTTGTTTTTTGCTTTTTGGTGAGGCAATTGGGGTTAAGTGACTTGCCCAGAGTCACACAGCTAGTATGTGTTATGTGTCTGAGGCCGGATTTGAACTCAAGTCCTCTCGACTCCAGGGCCAGTGCTCTATCCATTGTGCCACCTAGCTGCCCCTCTTCCCAATTTTTAAACCAAAATTCATTCATTGTATTTTCATACCATCTTGATAAAATTGGCAAGGCTTGAAGGTATTATTAACTAGTGAGAGAAGAGCTTATTTCTCCCCTTTAATGCTGAGATTCTAAGTGTGTACACGTGCCCTCTCTTCACCCTCTCCCTATGACCACCTCTAACCTCCACCCTCCAAGTACCTCTTCTTCCTCAGCCACGTGGGAAAAATCATTGTTAGCACTCCCAGCCATGCAAAGAGTCTGGGGACAAAAGCAGTGAACCAGGGAGGAGGAGATCACGGCAGCCGGGCCAGAAAGAACCAGCCCTTTGTGCTGGACTTCAGTCCTTGGGGGATGAGTGTGCTTGGGGCATGTTTAGAAAGATTTCATTTTATAATGGGCAACAGAGGGGAAAGGAGAAGAGAAGGGAGGGGAAGAGAGGCCAGCGCTGAAGGGAATGGATGAGGCTTGAGAGAAGAGATGGGGGTGGTGGTGGAAAGAGTTAGGGGGAATGATTTTATAAGACCTTAAAGTACAACAGTGTTGCAAAGAGATTAGATATAGGGGAAAATGGGAAACTGAAGGGAAGACTGGAAAGGTTGAAGGCGTGGTGAGGGAGAGGGATAGATCCTAACAGAACTGTTATCCAATTTAATTTAGCTATGTTCAACAGATATTTATACAGCACCTGGGAGTACCTCCACTTGTAGATGAGTTCCCTGCCCCCCGCCCAGGCTACCCCAGATTCAAGGTATCCTGTGCATCTATTCAAATCATAGTTCATGAACCCCCATCATTGTGTTTGCTTTTTCTTGGCAGCCAGAAAACACAATTAGTTTAATTTTAAGACATTTAATGCAATAGCATAATAAAGTTGCAAAAGAACATCCCCCCCATAAATCTGAGGTACTCTATCTCACAAATACACATACCATCAGTGAGACAGAGTAGACACACTTAGGGAGCTGGTGGAAAGGCACATGTACATACATAACAAGTATGGAGGGATCCAAACATAGACCGTATGTGTGGTCAAGGTATGCATGGAAGTACACGCACACAGAGAACATAGGTGTCCAGGGTTTCTGTTTGGGAGGGACAATTCATGTCTCTGAACCATTCTGCTCATGGCTGCCAAGCTAATGATGTCTTTTTGCAATTTCTTTGCATTGCTTACATTCTAGTGGGGGGAAACAATATTAAGGCAGGTAAGTAAACACAAAATATATACAAAATAAATATGAAATAATCTTTCAGGGAAGGAGGAGGGGAGTACAGGCAATTGAGGGGATCAGAGAAGGCCTCTTGTGGGAAATGGTACTTGATTTGAGGCTCGAAGGGAGGTCGGGATTCCAAGAGACAAAAGGGGAAAATGAGGCATGGGGAAGAGTCTCTGAAAGGTACTGAGATGGGAAAGAGAATGTTGTACATGTGGTATATTAAGCAGGTCAATCGGGTTAGAATGTAGAGAAGGTACAAGTAAGGATGGCATAATCACTGTGTGAAGGCGGGCTTTTTAAATGCTAAGCAGAAGGGTTTGCATTGGGTCTCAGAGGCAATAGGGAGCCACCGATATGTCTTAAGCAGCAGAGAGACATCATCAGATCTGCGCTTTAGAAATCTCAGTTTGACAGCCACATGGAGGATAGATTGGAAAGGGGAAAAATATCACAATGGGGAGAAAGAAGCTTTCTACCACTGTAGCTGAGGGAGCATCTTCTTCTAGAGGGTTTGTCAGTGTTCGGTTCTGGAGCACTGAGGTGCCTCTGTGCTCATACACCCCAACCCCCCCCACCCCGCCCCTGTTGCTGTTATGATTCCCAGGAAGCACCATCTAGTAGGGGTTGGTTCTCAAAAGATTTGATAGCGGAGAATTAAGCACACCAAGGTAGTCTGGTTATAGTAAAAATTAACAATAGCAGTATGTCTATATAATACTTTATGGCTGTAAAGCACTTTCAAGAACATTATCTCTTTTACTCCTCAGAGCCACTCTGCAAGGTAGGTGATACAAACCATCAATCATTTATTATTATTCTAATTATTCTGGATGCAAGAGAAGAGTAGAAATCAATCTCAGAGTCTGGAGGATTGGATTCTAGTCCAAGTTCTTCTATTTACTGCTTGTGTGACCTTGGGCACATCACTTCCCCCTCAGGACCTCAGTTCTCTTCTCTGTAAAATGAGGGGGTTGGATTAGATAATCTCTAAGGTTCTTTCTAGTTCTAATATTTTGTCATTCTATGGCCTGGATTTGGCATCAGGAGACTGGGATTAGCTATAATAATAACTGTTTGACTTTGAACAAGTCACAACCTCTCTGGGCTTCAGTCTCCTCATGTGTGGGAGGCAGATAACAGAATTTATACTACTACCTCACCAGATGGTTATGAGGAAAGCATTTTGCAAACTATAATGTGCTCTATAAAACAGTGAGCTATCATCATTCCCATTTTACAGAGGAGGAAACTGAGGATTTCAGAGACTAAGTGATTTGTTCATGGTCACACTGATGCTCTAATATTAAGTGTTGGAGCTGGGATGCCAACCCAAATTTTCCATTTGGGCCATAGGGAAAAGGCCAAGATTTTTTTTTGTCTGCAGAAAGGGGTGTATGTGTTTGTGTAGTGTGTGTATGTATGCAGTGTGTGGACATATACCCAAGGGGTCACGAAGGCATTTTCTTGCCTTGATGCCCTGGGTATCTGTAATCTCCTGCCTTTGCAACTTAGCTTTGTACTAATGCCATTAGCGGGTGAAGACCAGACTGGCCAGAGAAAGCCCTGATCCCATCACCATGGTGATGCTAATTCAAGCTGAGTTCAAAGGAAGCAGTTCCAGGGAAAACTAACAAGCTGGAGCCAGCCAGGGGAAGAAGCAGAGCCAGGAGGAGAGAGGCTGGTTATTAAGTAAATAGGAAAAACAAACCTATGCACTCACGGTCACATACTCCCACTCCCTCACACACCTTCCGCAAAACTTCCGGGCCCTATATGTCTCAAGAAGGAAGCTGGAGATGTCATCTTGTCCTTTCCCTGCACCCAGGCCAAATGACCCCAGAGAGTAAGCCTGGTGAAGTGGCAAAAAGGACTGGACATGGGGTCAGGAGACCTGGGTTTCAATGCCAGCTCTGTCACTGACTTCCTGTGTAAACTTTAGTTAACCTTTTTGAAACTGTTAATTGAGGATACTGGAGTCTATTTTAACATGGCTTTTTTTTTTACTCAAATGAAATAATGTCTGAAAAGGACTTTTTTGCAAACTTTGTGTAAATGTCAGCTATAATTTGACAGGATAAGTCTACTCTGCCTTCTATATGATGGCCCTTTAAATACTTGAAGTGATCTATCTTGTCTCTCCTAAGTCTCTTCCTTTCTAGGCTAAATATCCATCTATCTTTCAAATGGTACCCAGATGACATAGCTTTCAGACCCCCTATGATACTGGTCATCATCTTCAGGATGTTAAATGACAGATACAATTAGATGGACAAGGTGAGACTAATGGTTCATGCAGACAATGTAATTGCAAAGACTGGAATGAAAAGAGGGAAAGAAAGCAAGTTAAAATAAAGTACCTCAGATGCAGGTTTCTGGGAGGGACCAATGGAAAATACTTGAAAAACTAGTTAGCAAGAAAATTTCTGTGACCCAATAAATATTAAGTGCAGGGTGGAGCTTTTTTGACCAGAGACATGTTAAGTGCATTGGGGAAAGTGGTGTCCACCTGGAGAACTCAGGCAAACAGGACCTTGGTTCTTCCTTAACCAGAATAGCTAAGGTAATATGATCATGATCCTCAATTTACAGAAAAGGCCCCAAAAAGTTAAATGATTTAAATACACAGAATGTAGTGGACCTCAGATTTACAAGCAAGTCTTCATTACTACAAGTTGAATACTCTGTTTACTATTTCACCCTGCTAGAGGAAAGGGAACTTAATTTGGGCTGGGGAAAAGGCAAGAGGTGAAACTAGACAGTAAAGCTTGCAGTCACAGCTTAGTGAGGCCCTGATTCATGAATTAAACTATGTTAAGCTATCATAACGACAATTATAAAGCATAAAATGCAGGCTCATCACATTTCCAGATGACACTAAGCTAGAAGGGATAGCTACCACATTGGATGACAGAGGCAAGATCCCAAAAGGTCTTGACAGACTGGAGCACTGGGGTGAATCTAATAAGATGCAATTCAACAGGGATAAATACAAAGTCTTATCCTTGTGTACAAAAAAATTAACTTCCCAAGTAGAAGATTAGGGAGGCAGGGTTAGACAGCAGTTCGTCTAAAAAGGAGCTGAGGGCTTCAGTGGATTGTAAGCTCAATGTAAGTCATCAGTGTGAGATGGTGGCCGAAAAAGGGGATGCCATCCTGGGCTGCATGGAGGGGTAAAGCCTCCAGGAACAAGAAGGTGAGAGAGCTCCATTGTGCTAGGCCTTGGTCAGATCTCACCTGTACCTGCAGTGCGGTTCAGTTCTGGGCACCACGGTTTTAAAAAGCACATTGATATTCTGGAGTATGTCTAAAGAGGGACTATTAGGATGATGAAGGGTCTTCCATAGTCCAGGTCATATTTGGAGACACAATAAGAAATGAGGATATTTAGACCAAACAAAAGAAGGCTCAGGGGGTGGAGGCATGAAAGCTGTGTTCTAGTATTTGTCTTGTTAAAGAGGCATTAGGCTTGTTCTGCTTGGCCTCAGAGGGCAGAGTCAGGAGCCATACAAGTGGCAAATCACAAAGAAGAGAAGATAGAATTGATGCCAGGAAAAAGCTCCCAACAGTGAGGCTGTCTCTAGACCTAGGAGGTCCTCCCTCCTTGTAGGCCTTTAATCAGTGGCTGGAAGACCACCTGTAGCTATGCTTTAGTGAGGATGGGTCCCTTCTAACTTTAAAATTCTATGATTTGGCTAATAATAAAAACAACACTTGCTTGTATTTATGTAGAACTTTATGGTCACAAAATATGTTATATGTATCATCTCTTTTGAACCTTACAACCAGTTTTTTGGACCAGTGGCAGGTAAGGTCAGTAGATGTCTAGACTGCAGTATGAAGGGGTTGGGGAAATGTCATGTACAGTATGTCCTAAAAGTCTTAGCGCATCTATATCTATATCTACATCTATACTCATCCATATCTATACCCATACCTGTACTCATATGTATACTCATACGTATACCTCTACTTATACCTATTCCAACAGCTATGCCTATAGTATGCCTAAACCCATATCCATACCAATAACTATGTTTATACCTATACCCATACCAATAACTATACTCGCACCTATAACTATGTTCAAACTTTTATCTGTACCTTTATCCATACCAATACCTTTACCTATTCCTGTACTGATACTGATATTGATACCCACACCCATTCCTATACCCATTTCCAAACCCATACCTATGTCTATTACCATAACTATACCTATACCAATGTCCATATCCTTATCTATACCTATACCTATGCCTAAACCCATACCTATATCTATACCCTTACCCATACCCTTATCGATGCCTATACCTGTCTGTATCTGTCTCTAAATTTTATCAGCATAGCACTGTATAGATATATTTATATTTGTCTATAGATTAAGGTGCAGATAGAGATAGAGATATTTACATACAGCCTAACAACTGACTCACTGAAAACAATGTATGCAGGGCACACTTTCAAGTTTAATTGGCATTCTTAACATTTTCTCCATTACTTTCTTAAATCTAGTCAATCAACAAAACAATAAATCAAGTCCTGATTTGTAGCATTTACCAATTTCTGAGGTGTACATGATCACACTGAAAATTTGAGCTGGTATGAACTGACTTCAGTACATTGTTATATACACATACAGACACATATTATATACACACACACACACACACACGCATATAATATATTATATAATATACACTATAATAATAATTATATAATATAATATATAACATACATATATATATACATATGTGTATATACTTCCCTCTCTGCCTTCTCTTTCCTTCCCCACAATTTCTTTGTGTTCATTCTCTATTAACTTGCTTGTATTGTTTCTCTCCAGTATAATTTAAGCTCGTTGAAGCTCATGGTTTTTGTCTTTGTATCCCTGGTCCCTGGCATTTAGTAGGTACACACTAAATGCTTGTTGCATTGAATTAAACTGTTTCATGAGTCACCAAGACCAAACCATTCAGCTACTGGCCAACCTTCTATGATGAACCTCCACATACTTAGCTAGTCTGGTCTTTGGCAAACAGACAAAGCCTTTTGTTCAGCCTTTGCTTGGGGCCCTTCCAGCTTGATAGGAATAACAATAACTCCCCAATCTATGGTGATTTAAGGTTTACTAAGCACTTTCTTCATGACAACCTTGTAGGTTATGAAATTATCACTATCCACATTTTACAAATGATTCTGCTGGCCTTCTGTTTTCTCGTCTGCAAAATGAGAGAATTAGACAGGACTTCCAAGGCCTCCTTCCCGCTCTAAATCCTCTAACTAAAAGTCAAGTTTCATAAATCACAGAAAGGAAAGTTCAAAGCTGCCAGTGGGCAAATGGGCACAATTTTCAGACTTGGCTTGTGGCACATCAGTCTCTTGTCCTAACTTGGCCCACAGCACCTGGGTAGGACAGGTGGTACAAATACTATCATTACTCCACCTTACAGATAAAGAAACCAAGTTCAGAGACCTGCTGCAGAGTCACCTAGCTGTGATAGAGACAGAAATAGAATGTATGTCTTCTGCCTCTCTAGTTCATTGTACCCCTTAGTAAAGGTGATGAGGTTGTAGGCCTGCACCTGCCTGCCTAGAGTTTGGGTCCCATTAGTATTGAGGGGATTTAATGGCTGGCAGTGAGTGGTATCAGAGGGAAGCCAGAGAAGAGTTAAAAGGTGGGAAGGCCATGGTCTTAACTGGAGAAGCATAGACAGCTCCCTGTTTTGGAGTTGAGAATCCTAGCTCTGTCACTTGTTAGCTGTATAACCCTAGGGAAGTCACTTCACGTCTATGAGACTCAGTTTCCTCACACATAAAGTAGAGAGACAAATATTTGCACTATTTACCTTATAGGGTTGTTTATTGGAAAGCACCTGGTAAACCCTAAAGTGCTGTAGAAATGCTGGTCATTAGTGGTTTGAAGATGCATTGAGACTGCTTCACCATGGAGGTCAAATGGTGACAATGCTTCCTGGAGAAGGTCATTGAGAGCTCTCCTTGAGACGAGTTTCTTTTCCATGGGCAGAGCACAAGCCTGGGAATTGGGCATCTTGGATCTGATTCCCAGGAGACCTTAGGCCATTTTAATTTTAAAGTTTCAGATCTTAAAGCTCGTAGAACCCCACCTCAGTATATGAGAGGATTTTACTCTCATAGGGGCTAAGCTCCCATGTCTCATTCTTCTTTGAAAAGTGGCACCTAGCACTGTGCTTTCTTCCATAAATGTTCAAATGATGGAAGTATGTTTTGGGGAGAAGACCATGAGAATCAGAGGACCAGACAACTGGATCTATCTATGTTCTGCTCTGTGACCTTCTTAGGGTCATTTACTCCTTCTGGTCATGTTTTTTTCCATCTTTAACAAAAGGATAATAGTGTTTAGCCCAATTGTATTTCCAGGGGCTCTTAAAAGAAAAGATGAAAGAATATTCAGGAAACTCCTTAGAAGTAGTTGATAAATTTAAGTCATCTTTACCTGCCTCCTCCTCTCTTTGACCCTCCTCTGACTTCCTTACATAAAGGCCTTTATCCCTCCTTCCCACCCCTACACTCTTACTACTTGTATTATTTTTCTTATTCTGGGTCACAGGCACTTAGCAGAGATTCTAGGGCTCATGCCCTCAACTGCTTTTTACAAACTCTTTATGAACCCTGGCTCACCCAGTAGCTCCAAGGTAATAGTTGAACATCTGGTTTGCAGAGAGGAATCCTGGGCGAAGGGGGAGGAAGTAACTTAGTTAAGAAAACGCAGTGACTAAGCATGAGAGCAAGAAGAGGAGTCAAGCTGTAATAACTGTACTTTATACTCATCTAAGTGGCTTTTATCCTAGGATCTCAAAGCGCCTTTTATGCTAGTAGCAGCCCCAGGAATTGAGTAATCAACCTGTGTCATCACTCCAATTAGCAGGAGAAAGCAGAGACTAAAACTGGGGCTGAGATACTTTCCCCCAAGGTGTCCATTGAGTCACTCATTTGGGCAGGGAACCCAGAACTCACCCAATCCCTAGTCCCCAGTTCTAAAGTCTAGGGAGAGAGGTTACCTTGTATCTGAGTTGGGGCCCAAGTAGGCAGCATCTCTAGGAGACTTGAAATCAGGGACCCTGGGTTCAAATCCCCTTTCTGCTACTTAATCCTTGGGTAACTCTAGGAGGCTGTTTTTGAATGTTTCCTCTCTTGTCTCTATTCCACAGAGGGGAACAAAGGGTCACACTGCCTCAGAGGCAATGGTAGGTACTGTGGCCTTCTGGTGTATGCAGAGTTGCAGTCCCTAAGAGAGCATGAGCCTCTGGGAAGGCCTGAGGAAAACTGGCATTTTGTATTTTTCCAAGATCTATGTGGAGTGGAAAGGAAAGGAGGAATCAAATATCAGAATTACACATCCAGTTTCCTTGGTAGCAGCATCAGGAGAAATGGGAGAAGGGTGAAAAATCTCTGAACCAAGTAGTAAAAGACTGGGGACTGGGAAGATCCAAGAGGCCCAGTACCTTGGGATGGGGTTGAAAGCACCCTGGGGTTTAGAGCTTGAATGGACGGTAGAGATCGTTTAGTTCAACCTCCTTCATTTTATAGATGAAAACTATGGCCTAGAGAGGTTCAGTGACTGGCCCAAAGTCACACAGGTAAGTGACAGAGATGGTGTTTCAACATAGATCCTCTGATTCCAAATCCAGTGTTCTTTCCACTATGCCATGGTGCATAGAAATTAATAAAGGAGAAAGCCCTGGGACCAAACGTAAGGCTCTCCATGGGCAGGTTCTGAGAAGGAATTCTAATTCCCCTGTCCACAGCATTGGAATGGCAGAGCTGGAAGGAACCTCATCAATCAGCTAGTCTAATTCTCTTATTTTTCAGGTGAGGAAATTGAGGCCCAGAAAGGAGACCATATTTGGCTAAAGTGGCAGTTAGGACTTCAATAGTAATCTCCTAATTCCCAGTCCAGGGACCTTTCTGCCCACCTGGTTGCTTCCCATCATCAAAACAAGAAATAATGATTGAGTACCTACCATGTATGTCAGAACTGTGCTCAATGTTCTGAGGGAGACAAAAATCATTGAACTTTTGCATCTCATAACTAGAAGGTATTGTAGAGCTCTTCAGATTCAATTTTACAAAGAAAAAAACTGAGGCTCAGGTAAATTAAGAGACTTAACCAAGGTCACAGAGTGAGTTAGTAGCAAGGTCAGAATTTAAACTCCAGTATTTAAGTAGACAATACATATAGTACTTGTTCTTGAGAAGCTCCCAAACCTTCCCTTCCTGACTTTTACGGATAGGAGAGGGATCCTCCTCCATATGCGGTGAGCTTCAGTGACTCAGGACAGGGAAACAACTGCTAGGCTGCTGTTCTCAGCAGATTGAGTAAGAGGCAACTGCCCTGGGAGGCGGGGAGGAGGCTGGGGAAGTCGGGGGCAGAAGAAAATCCCAGATGTTGCATAAGGAAGAGTGGGAGTAGGGGAGGGTCCATTTTAATGAGTTGGCCAAAGAAGCAGAGTGGGCAGGCCTCAGTGGACAGATGACAGGCAAACCCAGTGATGACTATGGATGGATCAAAAGCTTGGACCAATGCATCATGCTCTGGGAACAGCGTTGGCTTCACCAAGTCCCTGATTTCAGGACGTGGCTGGTTTTGATGTCACTGCCTTGTGTTTCTTTTTCTCCTGCCCACCACCCCCAGCTTTCCTCTGAAGAGCCTCATTCCACCCCAACAGCTTTTGCTTCCCACCACTGACTCAGGGAAGCTGGCTTGCCTTCAGCAGGACATGATTCCTAGCTTCCTGTCATATGAATTCCAAACTCTTCTGTCTGGTCTTCAGTGCCTGCCGGGCTGTGTGTACCTTCAGTCACCAACTCATTTCTACTCACTCCCCGACTTTTGCCCTGAGTCTCCAGTTCTAGCCAACTCTTCTACATGGACTTACTTATTATCACAAATGATCTTTAGCAATGGAAAATTGCCTACTATCTGCTGTGAAAGAGATTTCCCCATCATCTCCCATACCCCAACTATCCCAATCCACGTTCTTCCCTTATTCAAAATCTGATCCAAGAAGTTTTCTTTGATTAAGTTCAGCCTAATCTGAGTGTTTTCCTCCCCTGTGTCCTCTTAACTTCTGGGGTATTTTCATCATACTAATTTGCAGTGGTTGTCATATCAGCTCTAAGGATTTTCATGTCTTTTTCCTGTGTATTTCTTTTCCCCTCACTAGACTGGGAATATCCCCAAACAAGGAGTTATATCTTCACTTTCTATTGAGGCTCTAAACAGAGCATTTGTCTTTTATGAACTTTGTTGGTGATGTGTGCCTTGGGCTGAATTATTGATTTTGGAGGAGATGGAAAAACTACCACTCCTTCTCCTCCTTCTCCTCCTCGTCCTCCTCCTTCTTCTTCTTCATCATTAATAAACTTATAAAGCTCTTATTACGTCCCTATGTCCCTATGTGTCACTCTGCTAAATGCTGGGGGTATAAAGAAAGGGAAAATTATGGTCTTTTCCCTCAAGGATCTCATGTCTAATAGGAGAGACAACATGCAAACAATTATGTATATTCAAAATATATATAGTGTAAATGGGAGATAATCTTTGAGAAAAGGCACTAGCAAGAAGTGAGACTAGGAAAGGCCTGTTGTAGAAGGTGAGATTTGAGCTGAGTCTTCAATGAATCCAGGAACTAGAGATAAGGAGGGAGAGTGTTCCAAGCATGGGGGACAGGAAGTGAAAATTCTTGAAACTGGGAGATGGAGTATTGTATGGCAACACCGATAAGAAGGCCAGGGGCAGTGATCATGATCTTGCATGAAGTTAAAGCTAAAATAGATTTAATCAAAAGAGAAAAATAGGGAAACTACACTGTGTCAACCATATTAGTCAATATTGTTTTACACTATTTAAAATAACTAGACAGTATAAGATTGGAATATTGAAGTGGTGTAGGAAATGATGAATTGATAGACTTAGAGAAATATGGAAAGACTTAGACTTATGAAGGAAGATGGTATCCACCTTCAGAGAAATAGAGCACAAACTAGTATGGTCTTACATAGATGCATATGAATGTAAAGGTCTATATATAAGCATGATTATAGATATCTAGGTATATGTATATGTATGTAAATGTATGTTTGTATGTGTATATTTATGTATATATGTTTATGTATATGTGTATATATATACATTTATATGTGTGCGTACACACACACATATATACATATTATATATATATATATCTATATATCTATATATATATATCTATATATCAGCATTTAATTGTAGCCTTCTGGGGAAGGGGGAGGAAAGGGGAAAAAAGAACAAAATAAAAAGTGCACAGCAGAGAACAAAAGAAAACTTACAAGGGAGCAAAGAAAAGATGGATAGCTCTGGACACAATGTATTATATAGGCTTTCCTGAAATGGAAATTTATTTATTTATTTATTTATTTAGAATTCTCTCGTATGTTCTGTTGTGCAAATAGCAATACTTTTTTTCTTTTCTTATTTTCTATTTAAGTTTTAAGTATTTAAGTTTGTAATATGTTTCTTTTTCTTTTCTTATTCTGTATTTAGGTTTAAAATAAATTAATTTAAAAATTTTTTTAAAAAAGAAGGCCAGTGTCCATGGTTTGTATAGTTTGTAGAAGGGAGCAAAGTATAAGAAGATTGGAAAGGTAAGAAGGGACCAAGTCACAAGGACTTTAAAAGCCAGGTAGAGGATCTTCAGTTTAATACTAGGGATAATAGAGAGCCACTGGAGTTCAATGATATGGTCATCCTTGTGCTTTAGAAAAGTCACTTTGGTAGTGGAATGGGGGATGGACTGGAGTAGGGAGCCTTGAAGCAGGGAGACCAACTAGCAAGCCATTATAATAGTTCGGGTGTGAGATGCTGATTGTCTCTACCAAGGTGGTAGCTGTGTGAGTGGAGAGAAGGGAATGTATAAGAGAGATGTGATAGCAGAAATGAGAAGACTTGGAAATAAATTGTATGTGTGGGGTAAATGGGAGTGAGTAGAGGATGATGCTGACATGAGTGACCAGGGGTGATGCTGCTGCCCTTGATAGGGAAGTTTGGAAATAGGAGGGTTTGGGAGAGAAAGATAAATTAATTTTGATTTGGACATGTTGAATTTAAGATATCAACGGGATATCTAGTTTGACATGTCTAAAAGGCAGTTGGTGATTCGAGACTGGAGGTCTGGAGAGAGGTTGGAATTGGACAAGTAGATCTGAGTATCATCTTCCTAGAGATGATAATTGAATCCATAGGAGCCAGTGAGATCATCAAATGAGATAGTATAGAGGGAGAAGAGCAGGCCTTGGGAGACATGTTTCACCACTAGTGGCTTCAATGATAAGAATTCTGAAGTCTTTCACTGTTCCCCACCCCTGAGCTTTATATTATTGTATAAATGGCTTTCTTGATTCTACTTGTTTTGTTATATACCAATTCATCCAAGTCATCTCAATTTTTAATATTTTTTTTCTTATTGTATACTTGGGCAGCTAGGTGATACAGTGAATAGAATGCCAGGCCTGAAGTCAAAAAGACTTATCTTCCTGAGATCAAGTCTGGCCTCAAACACTCATTAGTTATGTGACCCATGGCAAGTCCCTGAAGTTTGTTTGCCTCAGTTTCCTCATTTGTAAAATGAGCTGGAGAAGGAAATAGCAAACCACTCTAGTATCTCTTCCAATGTGTGCCACAAAGAGTCAGATGTGACTGAAAACGACTGAACAACAATGTGTCAGGCACTGTGCCAAGCCCTGGAGATGCAAAGAAAGACAAAGACAAAAGACAGTCCCTGTTCTCAAGGAGCTCACAGTCTAACGGGAGAGATAGCACAAAAACAACCATGTACAAACAAGATATATACAGGGTAAATTGGAAATCACCAATAGAAAGAAGGCACTAAAATTAAGAGGGATCAGGAAAGATTTCTTGTAGAAGATGGGATTTTAGCTGGGAGTTGAAGGAAGCCAGGAGAGCCAGGAGATGGAGACAAGGTTCCAAGAATGGGGAACAGTCAGTGAAGATGCCTGGAGTTGAGGAGCGGAGTGTCTTGTGTGAGGAATACCAGGGAGGCCAGTGTCATTGGAGGGGAAGTACTGAAAAGATAGGACGGTCATTGACTTTTTAATTCTTGGAAGGCAGAATGATGTCTATCTAACCCAATCTAAATGCAAACTTTTCTGAAAAGAGGAGATCATAGACCTGGTGTATCTAGGACAAGGGTCTTGCAATGCCTAGTGGGCACTGCTTTATTCAGCACCATCTTCATTTTCACTCTTCTGGGGATCCTGAATTTCCTTTGTGCAAAGCCAAACAGCCCATATATGCACCATAACTTGGGTCTCATTAAGAACATACTCTAAATGTCCTACTACTGAATGACCTGGCCACTTGATCTATGTAACACTTAGAACAACCACATGCAAATAGGTGCTTATTAAATGCACGATGAATGTATAAATGATCAGTTGATTCATTTATTCACATTTATGATCCCCTCCCCTTTGTCCTAAGTCTGCCTCTTTGCTTTTGATTACAACATATTCCAAAGTGTCTCTGAAAGAGATGCTGGTTACTATTCTCAGAGATAGCTTTAGTTCTCAAGCTTTTTTTTTTATAGTAGTTGTCCTGACTTCTGTCTGTAGTCTAGACTGACTTTGACCATGGCATGCTTACGGTCAAAGGCTCAGAGTAGACAAAAATGACGACCCTTCCTTAACTTCTTTCCCTTCCTCCTGGAAGTGAGGCATGATTCAGGGTCCTGCAAGTAAATGTTTAACAAACAACTCTCTGAAAAAAAAAGTATGCATGGCACACTTTTAATTTTAATCTATATTATTAACATTTTCTCCATCATGTTCTTAAGCCTAGACAATCAACAGAACAACAAACCAAGCCTTGATTTATCACATTTGTTGATTTCCAAGTAGCAAATGTTCATAATCAAAATTTA
Organism: Vombatus ursinus; assembly: GCF_900497805.2. Lineage (NCBI taxonomy): Eukaryota > Metazoa > Chordata > Mammalia > Diprotodontia > Vombatidae > Vombatus > Vombatus ursinus. The sequence goes on from NW_020954594.1 coordinate 4,928,233, forward strand.
ACAATTGGCTTTCCATCCCTGAGCCAGAGACTCTTGACTCTTTGGGTGCTCAGAAGAAATAGCATCTATACCCCACCCTCAAGAAGACAGAAGTAACTCTCAGTCCCTTGCCCAGGATTATAACATTCTAAGCTTTAAGTATTAACCACAGCTGAAAAAAAAAAGCTCCTAATAAATTCCTAGATGACAGTTCTACCAAGAGTTCCTAGGAGAGATATCTAGGGGCCTAGTCCTACCATTCTGAGGGTAACATCATTGAGGACAGCAATGAGGCTTTCCCTCAGTGATTCAAAGACACAACACAGGGATAAATATAAATGAACCATGGAGATGACTCAAGTTGGTGACCACCATGTTCTTAGATTTTAGTCAAAAAATCCCAAAGCTGGATAGTTCCCTAGATGTTATAATATTCATCCTCTTGCCTTCAGGAAGATCAATTCCCCTACCGAAGTCATATCAGAAATGTAATGCTCTCTTCTTTTTTTAATGCCCTCCAGGGAACCTTACTCTACTTCTTCCCCTGTTCAGTTTGATCCAGTATCGTCTTGGACATCTCTAAACATGCTCTACATACTCCATTAAGGCTATTAACATCTCCACTCCCTCCCTGCCATCCCACCTCCACCCCAGAATGGAGCTCCCACCCTGAAGTCACCTTGTGTTTGGTTAAGCCAGCCTTGACTCCTCACCCCCAGATCCCCTCCTTGGCTCTAAGTTTCCATCCACAGTTCCTGGGCATCTCCAGCCAAGGCACTATGTACTTCTTCCACCTTCTAGCTCTCCTTTATGCATTCATTGTTTTCTTCTAATAGAACATAAGCTCCTTTAGGGAAAGGACTGTTTTTCTTCCTTGTATTTGTATCCCAAGTGTTTAGCACAGTACCTGGCATATAATCAGTCAATCAACAAACATTTATTAAAAGCCCACTAGGTGCCAGGCACTGTGTTAAGGGCCGGAATATAATTACAGGCATACCTTGGAGATACTGCAAGTTCATTTTCAAACCACTGCAATAAAGTGAATATCACAATGAAGAGTCACACAAGTTTTTTTTGTTTCCCAGTGCATATAGAAGTTATGTTTATACTATACTGTAGTCTATTAAATGTGCAATAGTATTGTGGCTAAAAAATACAATGTATATACCTTAATTAAATAATATTTTCTTGCTAAAAATGCCAACCATCATCTGAGCCTTCAGTGAGTCATAATCTTTTTTGCCAGCAGAGGGTCTTGCCTTGATATTGATTGTGGTTGCTGAAGACCGGGGGGGCTGCAGCAATTTCTTAAAATAAGGCAACAATGAAGTTTGCTGTATTGATTGACTCTTCCTTTCACTTGAACATTTAGAGGCCATTGTAGGGTTATTAATCGGCCCATTTTCAATATTGTTGTGTCTCAGGGAGTAAGGAGGCCTGAGGAGAGGGAGAGAGATGGGGGAATGGCAGGTCAGTGAAGCAGTCAGAGCACACACTACATTTGTTAAGCTTATCATCCTATACGAGGTTCGTGGCACCCCAAATCAAATGAGCCCAAGAGGGCTCATGAAGAGTGTATGTTCGATTCTTCATGAGCCTATTTGGGGTTTTACTGGTAGAAATTCTGGAGTGGTTTACTATTTCCTTCTCCAGCTCATTTTACAGATGAAGAAAATGGGGTAAACAGGGTTAAGTGACTTGCCCCAGTCACACAGCTAAGAAGTGTCTGAGTCTAGCTAGATTTGAACTCTCGAAGATGAATCTTTCTGACTCCAGGCCTGGCACTCTATCCACTGTGGCTGTGTTGGCCTCTATTACTTCCCTTGTAACCTTAGTTTTGTCCTTAAGAAAAAGACAAAGCAGCAATACCATCAAATCTCTGTACCCTAACCACGCTCCTCCCATCTAAAAAAGACAGCTTTGGGATAGTGGGAAGTACATTGGATTTCAGCCTGAAGACCTTGTTAGAATCTCAGTTCTTCTACTCATTGGCTTCTCAAGTGAGCCTCTCGAGTTATTGAACCGCTCTGGGCCTCAGTTTCCAACACTCTAAGAAAAGAAGGTATTGAATTAGATGACACTAAGTCCCTTTTCTCCTCTAAATCCTCTAAGCTTATGTGGCTCAGTAGGGTCATCTTAGGTCTTGGGAAACTCACATACTTTTAAAGTTTGAGCAAGAAAGTCTCATTCGCATCTAAACTACTGGGCAGAGTAGATGAGGTTCCCAAGAACTCCCTATTTAAACAACTCTAAGCACTGTAACAAGGACACAGTACTTCGGGCCACAATTGACAGTAGTGATTACTAGGATAGCCCTCCACTTCCCTTAGGTGTTTCTCGGGCTCTCTTGACTCTTCTCTGGGCCTCAAAGTAATGTACACCCAGGCCCTAGTCACTAGGTGGGATGGCAAGAGTTATGAAGGCTAATAGGAAAGGATGTGAGTATTTTCCCCGAGTCTCAAGAAAATTCAGCTGGAGGTGCTGACTATACTGACTACATTGCCTATGCCCAGGGGCAGTGGAGGGGTGAATGGACTTTGATCACCCTAACTCAGCTAGTAGTAAGGATTGGGGCCAAGTGGTTGAGTTAGCTACACAATGTGGGAAATCTTCATGGAAGCCTCTGGACCTTCACTTCTACCTTCTGGGTAGAGCTGTAGGCTGGGCTGAAAAGGAGAAAACCAGAAATGTGTAAACTAGCTTAGTGGCATGTTGGTCCCTGGCTTTCCCTCTGTCTAGAGCTAGAACGCTTTCCCTGGGGAAGGGAAGTAGATAGCAATGACAAAGGCAAAGTAGTGGTAGAAGTAGAACAATGGACTTCCAGCCTTCAGTGAGAGTGAGAGACCAGGACAATGGGGAGGTGTACAGAGACCAGAGAAAACAGAGGCTGAGTGTCCTTAAGAAGTCTCAGAAGCAGACTAGAACTCCAAAGTGGGGGGTACGGGCAGAGATTAGTAGAACAAGGGACCTCAAATTTGAGAAGGGCTGGAATTGAGGAGTAATAGGGCATACGTAGAGCCACAATGTGAAGGAACAAATGAAACTGTGCTCTTTGCTGGTACTGTGTGTCATGTGGACTGTGCATGTGGGCACACTCTGTGTGTGTGTGTGTGTGTAAATTTAGTCAATTCTCTCTTTTAAAAATTATTTTGTTTTTAATTTATGGAATAAAACAAGCATTTCCGTGAGATTGTATAATAAAATAGATGATTGCACATGAGACTGCAAACCTACTGTGTACAACTTGCTATCCTTTCAAATAGACAACAAAATTATCATGTAAATTTCTTTTTTTTCTTTCCTACCCTGCCTCCCCTCTAGAGATGGCTGCCATTAGACTCAAATAGGTATACATATATGTGAAATTATTCTATACATACTCCAATTTATCAGTTCTTTCTCTGAATGCAGATAGCATCTTTCTTCATCTGTCCTTTACAGTTAATTTGGGTATTTATAATAGTCAGAATGACTTATTCGCTCAAAGTCATTCTTAAAACAATATTGCTGTTATTGTATACGATGTTCTCTTGGTTCTGCTCATTTCACTCTTTATTATTTTATGCAAGTCTTTCCCTGTTTTCAATGTTAGTCAATCCTCTAGCCACCCCACCGACCCACTCCCAACCCCCAGGAAGATACAAACTACAGACATGATTAATTAGTGAGAAGATTCCAGTATTGAACCTAATCTATGTGCACTCAACTGAGTGAAATCTGGTTAATATATATATATATATAAAATATATATATATAATATATATATATACATATAATATAAATACACACACACACACATATATAAAAGTAGACATTTCACAGTCAGAAGAAGCTTTAGTAGTGAACTATTGAACTCAGACTGGCTGTCTGAGCTGAGACATAGGAGTCCTCGCTTCTTGGAGCATAATCCTTTCCCATCCATTTCCAAAGAAATAGAAACACTGGTCTCTTTTGCCTTTGCCTGAACCTGCCCCACCCCCCATCCCTTCTTTTAGGCTCCCCCTTCCTTTCCCTTCTTTTTTTTTCTTTTTCTTTTTTTTTTTGACCCACTGGGCTTCTCCAGCTACGTCAAAACTCCGTGGGAGTCCTGGGAAGGCTATCATAAAGCACTACCTCAGCCCCCGCCTCCTTCTCAGCCTTCTCAGCCTCCACCCCTCCTCCTGGTATATCAAAGGGAGTCAGGGCTGAGCTATCAGCTCTCGGGGATGGGCAAGGGGAGGGATAGAGAAGATGCTTTCCAGTGTCGGCAAGGAGAAAGACAGTTATTAAATTTTTCATACTCCAATAAAACTGTTTCCCCAAAGCCAAACCCTGGGGCCCTTTGAAGCCTGGACTTGACCTAGCTCTCCTTCCTTTTGTTTCATAGGAAACCAAGCTCTGGGTTCTTTGGCTGAGTTCTCCTGGGCAGCCCATTTCCCAGGAGGATATAATAACCCTAGAGGCTTCCCAAGGTTTAATAATGGCTAACGCTGGTTTAGGGCTTTAAAGTTTGCAAAGCTCTTTATATGGATTATCTTACTTGATCTCCATAACAATCCTATAAGATAGGTGCAATTTTATAGCCGCATTTTATAGATGAGGTAACTGCATCAGAGAAAGGTGAGGTGACTTCCTCGGGGTCACAGAACTGATATCTGAGGCAGGATTTGAACTCAGATCTTCCTTAGTCCAAGTCCACTGCATTGTGCTCTATAGCTGCTAATAGGAAAGAAAGGACCCAGCTGCTTTTAGGGAACATTTATGTAGGATGTTTCTAGAGAAGTATGATGACATGCAGGCTTCCCTCTGTAGCTGGTTTTTACCTGGAGCCAGATGTAAATAGATACTCATGAACTGGAGTGCCTTAAACTTGTCAGAAGGGAAACAAGGGAAGGACCCTGTGTGACCTTGGGCACCTCAGTCCTTTCTCATCTCCCTTTTCTTCCTTATCTATAAAATGAAGAGATCAGGCCTTTAAAATCTGTTTCAGTTCTGAATCCTAGGAGTCCATAAATCTGAAGGTAGATGGAGTTGAAATTGGGGTAGTGGGACAAAGAGGCCAAGCCACTCATTTCTTTAGGGCTGGTCAGACGCAGCAGAAATATCAATATAGGGTCATCTTCCCATTATCCACTCTGACTGGGGCAGACCAGTGGTGTGTATAATCTCAATCAGTGAATGATTAAAAGTCATCTCTGTTTGCCTTGGGGCTGCATGAAATGAGTTTCTTCTGCTGCAACTTCACTCTCCTAATGGTGTTTGCTCACACTAACCAAGCTTGTATTCCTGGTGCACAGGCTGACTGACAGACAGACTGATGGCAGAGTCAGCAGCTTGAGCAGCCTCAGAGCAGGCTGGGTGGCAGATGGAAGGACACCATCCTGGGCCTCAACACTGATCACAGCTCAGCCACAGCAGCTCTCGTGCTCCTGGGGAACTGAAGGCTGAAAGTATGAGGATGCTAGCTAACCTGAAATTCCAGCATTGTTTTGCTACCTGATATTTACTTTGTGCCTTTTAGTTACCAGAGCCTTCACTATCTCTGATTTCAAAGCACTCTTGCTCTATTGATGGGAGGTTGTCAAGTCAGAGATGATTATCCTGATCAGACCAGATTGGATGAGAAACCTGAGGCCTAGTAAGGCCTTGTGTGGAAGCAGGCAGATCTCTTAGGCTGGGAATCAGGACGTCTGTGTTCAGTTCTTTCTTTGGCAGGTGGTGGATAGAGAGCCAGGCCTGGAGTCAGGAAGACTCGTCTTCCTGAGTTCTATGTGACCCTAGGCAAGTCACTTAAGCCTGTTTGCCTCTGTTTCTTCACCTATAAAATGAGCTGGAGAAGAAAATGGCAAGCCACTCCAGAATCTTTGCTAAGAAAACCCTAAAAGGGGTCAGGAAGAGTAAGACTCAATTGAAACAACTGAACGACAACAAATATTTATTAAGTGCCTACTATGTGCCAAGACAGTGTTAAGCACTAAAAAGCCATGTGACCTTCGACAAGAAATCCTTTCCAGTCCTGTTTCCTTAGCTGTAAAGGGAATTGTACTAGATAGACCATAAGGTTGCCTGTATCTCTATTATTGTATGATTTTATTCATTCAATATTAAAGCAGCATTGTATAGTGCAGGGCTTCTTAAACTTTTTCCACTGGAGACTCCTTTTCACCTTTCAGCAGCATTCATTGGCACTGAATGATCTGAGGGCATGTGCAGTGCAAAGCACCCTTGTTGTGTGTTCAAAACCAAGGCTGCAGTGAAGTTGTTCAATGCAACATGGCCAAGCACTGCCAGAAACACCTTGGATTCATTACAAGTTTGATTTTTAATTAATCTTTGGCCATTGAGTATTCAGAAACCTTTCACTGTTGCCAAATTTTGTGCAACTCCATATGGGGTTTTGACCTACAGTTTAAAAAGTGCTGGAGTGGATATGGGGCTGGCCTTGAAATCAGAAAGAGCTGGGTTGTGGTTCTGCTTCAGACGCATGTTAGCCATGTGACCCTGGCCAGGTCTCTTAACATCTCAGTATTAAGACTTAAAGTTAAAAATCAGCTTCCAATCTATAGTGGTTGTTTCGGTACCCAGGGAATTCCCTATCCAGATGATCTCCATAATAATCCTGTAAGGAAGGTGCAATTTTATAGCCCCATTTTATAGATGAGGAAACTGCATCAGAGAGAGGTAAGGTGACTTCCCCAGGGTCACATATCTCAGGTCTGAACACCCCCTCCCAGAAAAAAAGTGTAAGGCCCAAATTGCATAATTATTTAATGGTAAAGATGGAACCAGAGCCTAGTAGTCCTGTCCCTTCCCTCTCTAGTTAGGTTCAGAATTCCTTCTACCATATCAGATATCAAAATAGAACATGCATTGGACACTTATGATGTAATGGAAAAAGGGTTAGAAGAAGTCAACTGTGTTCTCCTTCTGGCTCTTCTATTTAAATTAGCTGTGTGATATTATGCAAATCCCTTTACCCTTCTAGGGTCTTAATTTCTCATCTATAAAATGGTGGTGGAGGGATTGGAAAAATTAATCTCTAAGATTCCTTCAAGGACTTAAGTTTCTATGGTAAGACCTCACATTTTTGCAGCATTAGAGAGCTTACAAGCTCTTTCCTCCTCATTTCAGCCACTCATGATAAGTAGGAGCACAAATATTATTATCCCCATTTTACAGAAAAAGAAACAAAAACTCATAGCTATGAAGTGATTTTCCCACATTCACAGATGTAGTAAGCCCCAGAGCCCATACTTGAAGCCAGGTCTCTAACACTCTTTCCACTAGCCAGCCTGTATGGAGGGGAGGGAATGGGAGAACTCATCCTTGTAGAGGAGAAAAGCTAAGGGAGAAGGTAATTTTCAAAACAATTAATTAATTGATTGATTGTTGCAAGCATTAGTTATTTTCCTTGCCCACTCTCAATTGGACAATGGGAAAAAAAAACCCTTATAACAAATATGTATAACCTATCAAAACAAATTCCCACATTTGCTGTGTCCAGACATGTGCATCTCATTCTTCCTTTTAAGTCCATCACTTCCCTGGCAGGAGCTGGGTGACATGTTTCATGTCAGTCCTCTGGACCTGGACTTATCATCACATTGATCAGAATTCTAAAATTCTGCAGAGTTGTTTTCCTCTGTAATCTTGATGTTATCATACAAGTTGTTTTCATAGTTCTGCTCATTTCACTCTGAATCAGCTCATAGAGGTCTTCTTAGTTTCTTCTGAAATGGTCTATTTTATAATTTCTTATAGCACAATAATAATTTTCCATCACATTCATATACCATAATTTCTTTAGTTATTCCCCAATAGAAGGGCAGCCCCTTGGTTTCCAATTTAAGGCTGCTATGGAAAGAGCTACTCTAAGTATTTTTGTACATGTAGGTAATTTCTCTCTCTGTCTCTCTTTTTTTAATGTTTTGGTGATATATGCCTAGTATTGCTGCATCATATTTTAGTGACTTCTGGGGCATAGTTCCATATTGCTTTCCAGAATGACAGGAACAACTCACAGCTCCATCAACAGTGCACTGGGGTGCCTGTTTTCCTACAGCCCCAAAAGGGGGTGTTTTCCCAGAGGTCTGCAAAAGAACCCTAACTCTCAGAATTCTTTCCTGTGACAGGATGGTGGGGATTTGCCTAGTCTCTGCAGGGGCAACTCATTGAATCTTAGCTCCAGACCAGGTGGGATGGCGAAAGCATCTTACCCCCCAAGCTCCCCTGTCTGCAGAACAACGAGAGGCTGTCTACTCCCAATAAAACCAACTCATTTCCTAAATTGGTCTTTCCAGATGGCCCTAAAAGCCTAATCAAAGCCAGATTCCCTCTCCTTGGTCTCTCCCTTTCCTATGCTGGCTGGTTAATAGCCCTTCCTTAGCCTCACTGACTCTGGGGTCCCCTTTAACCATTTCATGCCTGGCTTCTACTACGTCAGAAGTACCTTTGAGCTGTCACCTTTCACTTTCCTAAACTGAAGTCAGGGAGAACATCTGGCAGGAGCTTCCCCCAAATTGAGCATAGTGTAATAAAAAAGTATTAGATTGGGAGTTAGGAAGCCTAGGTGTTTAATTCCAACTCCATCACCAATTTGCTCTGTGATTTTAGTTAAGTTAGGTATCACTGTGCCTTAGTTTACCTATCATTCATAGAGTAACAACAGTTCCTGTCTCACATACCTCCAAGGGGTGTTGTGAGCAGAGCTCTGACTAGGACTTTTTGCACCTGGGGCAAATACTGCAAACCATATCAGAGGCAAGAGATGTTAAGCAAGATTGAGGGGAGAAGATGGGGAGGAACTTATCTTGTCCCACTATCTCATAGCTTCATAGGATGATAGAGCTAGAGACCTCAGAAGTCACGTTGTCCAAAGTGGCTTAGAGAGAAGTGACTTCCCCAAGGCCACGGAAGTCATATGTGGCACAGTTAGGAATAGAATCTAAGTCCTTTGTTTCCAAATCTAATATCCATTCCACATATGCTAGTTTACCTCCCAAATTAATGTCCAATTTTAACTAATTATTCTTGCTAATGAGATGCTAAGCTCTATTGTTTCTAAATTGTTGGACTTTAGGTACTATCATGTCCTCTAAATACAGCAGCCTCTGATTTCATTTATTGGGACAAGCCTTTAGTTGCCCTGCCCTAGTAATGGCTCTGGTTGTGAAGCTCAAATAAGGCCATAGATGGTAATGGGCTTAGAAAAGTATAAAGTATTATGCAGACAGAAGACATTATTATTTTTATTGTTACTGTTATACCAGACTGAGGCTAGAGAGATGGTTTTGTGTGTTTGTGTGTGTATGTGTGTGTGTGTGTGTGTGTGTATTTGTGTGTGTGTGTGTGTGTGTGTGTGTGTGTGTGTGTTGGGGGGACAGGAATGGTGTCCATTTGAGCAAGGTATTACATGTCTATACCTAAGGATCCTGGGAACCTTAGGAGCAGGGAGACTTTAATAAAAGTAATTTGTAAACTCTGGATCAAAATGGGATGAGGTTCTCTGCCCAAGTGTCTCCTCAGAAGACAGAGAACCTGTTCCACGAATAGAATCATGGAGAGCTTGGAAAAGGTCACATGAGCAAAAGCTAAAGGCAACAGGCTCTAGAAAGGAAAAGACCAAGGCATGATTTGATGTTCTAGTGTATTTTCTTTAATGCTTCAAAATATTTGTGGTCTCCTCTGCATATTATTGTACAATAGCCCCTAGACCAAACCTCTTTGCTCATTGTTTAGGCTTTGACAGCTTAGAATGAGTGTAAATAGCAATTGTTTTCTGTTCTGGCCAGAAACTTTGAGGGTTTCCCCTCTCAGATTGATATTTTTGTGATGGTAAACGAGGACACTTTTTGTTTCAATTCTTTCCTAGTCCCTAGTCATTGGAGGGGCATTGCCTCAGATAAACTGAGCCCTGGGAAAGAACTTAATTCAGAAAGGCCAAGGTCTCCCACTGCATCCTGGGCCACTGCCGGTCATCTTGACCCTTGTCTTGCCAATGGACTTTGATGACTCCGGAGAAGGGAGTAAGGCTGATGACTTTGCACAGATCTGCCTCCCTTAAATCCAATTTGAGAAAGTCAAGACATTACCCTTGTGATGTCATTGGACCTCTTTGAGAATGAAAGAACAAAAACCAAACCAAACATTCCTTCCATGGATACAGATCTTAGCCCTTCTACAACTTAGCAGATGGTTCTCATGTGTTGCTGTGAACAAAAGCACTCACTACTTAGTGATCAGACTTCCAATGATGTGCCTCTCTGGACTCAGCTGGGTTGGTCCTTTGGTGACAAGGTTACATAGTCTATCACTGGACCTGAACTTAATCTCTATCTTTTTCTGCAATTCTCTCTTCTCTCTCTCTCTACCACTTTGTCTATATATTATATGTAAAATATACAGAATATATACTTTTAAAACTCTATACAAATACATTGTATAAATTCTATGAATTATATATAATGTATATGTATATCTACATGTAAATGTGTAGATATACCTATATGTAGATATACCTATACATATATGTAGATATACCTATACATATGTATGTGTATGTATATTTATTTTGTTGCTGTTGTTCAGTCCTGTCTGACTCTTTGTGACCCCGTGGACCATATCATCCATGGGCTTTTTCTTGGCAAAGATACTGGAGTGATTTGCCATTTCCTTCTCCAGTAGATTAAGGCAAACAGAGGTTAAGTGACTTACTCAGGGTTGTAGAGCTAGTAAATGTCCAGGGGATGGATTTGAACTCATACCTTTCTGACTACAGGGCCAGTGTTGTATACACCAAGCCATCTAGCTGCTCTGTGAATGTTAAATCATTGTCAATAACCTTTCAATGATCATGGAGAATAGGAATGGTTCTGCAGGAATGGAGAAAGACAAAATTTAGATTGATTTCTAATGAAAGAAGAGAGTGAAGCCTGCAAACTTTAGGCCAGGGCTCTTGACTTTGATTGCTGGCAAAATTCTAGAATGTATTATTAAAGGGATGGTTTCTGAATACCTAGAAAAGGTGCCAGGAGAGCACTACCAGTGAAACATTATGCCAAACTAACCTAACTTCCTTTGTTGGAAAAAATGATGAGATGGGTAGCTTGGGGAGTATTGTAGCCCTAGTTCACCTAGACTTCAGCAAAGCATTTTACAAAGCATCTCGTGTCATCCTTATGGATGACACAAAGAGATGGTCCAGAGTATACTACCATTATGTGAATTCCACTTGGAGAGAGGCCTCTTGTGATGCGTCCTGTGATACATCAGTCATATATCATTAAACTTTTTAACCCAGTATTTGGATGGAAGTTTATTGAATTTACAGATTGGGCAGTGATAATAGTGATTGAATATTATTTTAAAGTTTGCAAAAATACTCTACATCTTATTTCATTTGATTCTCACAATGTCCCTGTGAGCTAGGTGCTACTATTATTTCTACTTTATAAATGAGGAAACTGAGGCTGAGTCTCAAAGTCACACAACTAGTTATCCCTTCCACATTGTGACTTTCTCCATTGTGGTTTCCATATATCTTGGGTTGACTTAAGAAATTAAATGGGAATTTTTGGGAGTTTTGTGGAAGCTGCAGATGACACACAAAGGCCAGCAGATGAAACAGAGCTTATGGCCCAAATTTTACAATAAGTTACTGTAAACACCCTATAAAAGAAAAAGAAAAAAGAAGGGAAGGTCAAAAAATTTTATGTGGATTTTCCAGATTGTAGGGGCACTGTGCCACTAACCCCCGCAATGTGGAAGGGATAACTTAGTATCTAAGACAGGATTTGAACTCAAGTCTTCTTGTCCAGCACTCTATCAATTAGGGTACTTTGATCCCAAAATATTACAACCATTTATACCAATGGTTAAATCTAATAAGATAGAGTTTCATGGAGGTAAATATAAAGTCACACACATGGATCAAAACATAGATCTCAGAAGAACAAGATGGAGCAGGTATGCCTAGACAATAGTTTGTGTGAAAGAAAGATCTTGCAGTTTTAATGGCCTGCAAGCTCAATAAGTAAGCCAAGAGATACAACAGCCAGAAAAACTAATGGGATTATTAAACTGATTTTAGAGAGGCATAGTGTTGGAGACTAGACAGTGTTATATAGTCAGACTATATAAGTAGGATGGTGTTTAGGTTTGGGCTTTACTTTTTAAGTAGGGCATTGATAAATTGGAGTGTGTCCATGAAAGGGGACACAGTATGGTGAAGGGCCTTGTAACCAGGCAACGAGAGTATAAGTTGAAGGAAATGGAGAAGGGAAGACTTTTTTTTCTAAGCAAACATGATAACTGTGTGAAATGATAGCTGTCCTTATGCATCTGAAGACCATATGGAAGAGGGATTAGATTTGCTCTGCTTGGTGCCAGAGGATAGAGAAGCAGTGGTAGAAGCTGAAAAAAGGCACATTTAAGCTTTGATATTAGGAAAAACTTCCTAATAAAGAGTTATTAAAAAGTTGGAATAGCGTCTCAGAGATGGTGGGTTTCCACTTGTTAAGAGTTTTCCAAGCAAATCCTGTTCTGGGTATGTGGTAGAGGTACCTCTTCAGGTATAGATCTGTTTCAGATGGCTTCTGTGGTTACCTCCAACTCTGAGACTCAATGATTCTTCGACACCCAATTTAAAGATGAGAAAACAGGCTTAGAAAGAGGCGAAGTGACTTGCCACAATTTCATGACTGTTTCGGGGCAGAGGTGCAACTCAGATGCAGATGGATCAGTCACATGTTCTTTCTTTGGAGCTCAGTTTCCTGATCTGTAAAATGAGGGGGACGGAGGAGTTGGCCAAGATCCTTTTTAAGGTCCTTCTAGCTCTTTATAATCTATGAGTCAATGAATTCTGTGTCCACATCTAGTGCTTTCCCCTCCAAGTCAACAGCATTTACTAAGTGTCTACTATGTGGCAGGTAAAAGATAGTCCCTGCTTTGGAGGGGCCCACAGTCTAATTGGAGAGACAACACGCAAATTACTACATACATATACACACACACACACACACACACACACACGTATATATATGTATATATATACATATATATGTATATATGCAGGGTTAATTGGAGATAACCAGTGGAAGGAAGGTGCTAGCATTAAGAGGGGATTGGAAAAGGCTTCTCAAAAAGGTGGGACGTGAAGAAAGCCAGGAGACAAAGATTAGGAGGGACAGAATTCCAGGCATGGGGAGGCAGCCAGTGAAAATGCCTGGAGAGAACTGTGCAAAGAACAATAAAGAGGTCTGTGTCATTGGATTACAGAACATTGCCTCTCAAAATGATTTTCATGTCTAGGATGGGGTTGGGGTAGATGTGTTGGGAGGCAAAGGGATGATGCATCTCAACAAAATTCCCTCTTCCATTCTGCCCCTCTTCGGCTCCCCCCAATTCTGTTCTCTTTTCTCCTGTGTTTAACTACTGCAGACATGATCATTGGTCTATTTGTGCAGTGGCAAAGAGACATCTTGTGGTACATGTGGGGAACAGCAAATCATTGTTTCTTAAGAGAGAAACCCTATATACTACACTCCACTCCTGTGGCATTTGGAAGCCTTTCTTGTAGTGTGTGTCTTTTTAAAGGAGATTTGCAGAATATTCATGCTGGAAAAGACTTTAGATATTTTCTAGTCCAATCTCTTCAATTTTTAAAAATGAGGGCACCAAGACCCAGAGTGTCCAGTTGCCTAAACAAGATCAAGAAACCTTTATTATCATTTATTAAGGACCATCTAGCTATGTGTAAATATTGTTCTGGGAGCAGGAGGAGGTGCAATGTTAGGTAAGACACAGTTCCTGCCCTCATGGAGCTTACAGTCTAGTTAGTGGCAGAGCCTGGCTTTAAATCCACTTCTAAGTCTAAGTATTCTATGTACCACACCATGTGATTCCCTGCCTGGAAAAAGCAATGCCTATTAATTAAGAAAAAAAAAGACGCATAATAGGGGTTTGTGACAATGTAAAAATGCACGTATATCGTATAGACATACCTACATACAAGTTCTTATATTGAGAGGCAGCAGGAATAGTGGTGGCCTCAGTATATATCAGAAAGTTCTGAGTTCAAGGCTCATCTCCAACTTATACTAACTATATGATCCTAGGCAAATTCCTCAACTTCTTATTGCCCCCCAGAAACTGTAACACTCTAGGTAGCAGAGTAGTCTGGAAATGCACTGGCAGGGGGAGGTTTCCATGGGGTGTTTTCTATACCAAAGAAATTACAAGTCTGTTAAAAAAAATCCAAGACAAAAATGTATACATGATCGTTTTGTACTTGTTTTTAATATATACCTCTATGTGTGTGTGTGTACACTTTCCTGGCTAGACTAAGCTCCTTGAGAACAGGAACAATTTTCAATTTTGTGTCCCCAGAATCTTATAGATCACCTGGCACATAGTAGGTACTTAAATACTTGCTGATTGATTTGGTTGAGATCTTTAGTACCTAGCTGAGGGCCTGACACATAGTGGGTACTTAATAAATGCTTGCTGATTAACTATGCCATATGTATGCAAATGTGTACATTTCTGAGGACATAATATGAATGTTTGTATATGTTAGTGAATGTGTGTGTTTCAGAGCTCAGTTCTGTTCTCATTAGCACTGGCCAGGTGCCCAGCTCTGGTTCTCTGGGTTTCTGCTTCCCATAACACATTGATGATACATATCCATGCTATGGATTTTCTTTCATTCATTAAACAAACATGAATTGAGGGCCTGCTATTTGTTAGGACTATGGAAAATCCCTAACTTCTTGAAATTTACCATCTAGAAGAGTGATAAGAAATATATTTACTAACAATAAGATAGAACATAAAGTGCCCAACAGAAGTATGAATAAGGTGCTATGAAGAATCCTTGGAGGATGAGAAGGCTTCTGGATAGGGTTAGGGGTGTGCATTTGAGCAGAACCTTATCAGTAACACCATACATTAATGATGAATGGATTTTCCATGCATGAGTGGAAGGTAGAACACTGGATCATAGTTTAGAGCCAACTTCACCATTTTACAGGTGAAGAAACTAAGGCCCAGAAGGGATAAATGACTTACCCAGAGTTGTACAAGAGTGGCAGAGGCAGGATTCTTCTAACCCAGATTCCTTGACTCCAAAGCCAGTGCCCTTTCCAATGTACCACTCTGCATACATTCTGGTATGGTGCCTAATAGGGACTTACCATCACAACAATCTGCCCTGTCAGGGGAGAGAGGAGCATATTAATTGGTCCATAGGGAAAAATTATTTAGAATCAAGTGTCAGGCCTGGGAGCATGCGTTGCTTGCATACTTATCTTCCTGGGAGGAGATTTTAGATATCATTGGTAGCATGGTGGAAAGAGGATTGGAACCAGCCCTCAAGAGTCCTGCGTTCTGGCTCTGTCTCTGTCATGGTCACTGGGTTACTCTAGGTAAACCACAGATTCCCAGAATCTCAGAAGTGGAAGGGACCTCAGAGGTCAGTCATGTAGTCCAGCCCCTACCTACAGGCATGAATTGTCTTTACAACATTCCTGGTAAGTGATCATTCAGTCTCTTCTTGAAGACGTCCAAAGGCTGGAACTCACTAACTGCTGAGAAAGTTCATAGCCCATTCCACTGGTGGGCAACTCTGATGGCAATGTTTACATGAAATTGGTCTCCTTGTAAGCTCCACCTATTGCCCTAAGGGTCTTAAATTATCTGGGCCTTTTCCCTCTTCCTCTCTCTTCTCTTTTCCTTCTCCCTCTCTCTTCCCCCACCCCTTTCCTTCCTCCTCCCTACCTCCTCTTCCTCTCTCCCTTCTTTTCTTGTTTTTCTCTCCCTGTCTTTCCTTCTTATTCCCATGATGGATAGAGAGCCAGCCTCAAAGTTAAGAATACTACTACTACCACTAATAGCTAACATTTACATAACACTTACTATGAGTCTGACACTGTGCTAAGCACTTTACAATTAATATCTCATTTGATGCTCACAACAACCCCTGGGAGGTAGGTGCTATTATCATCACCATTTTACAGATGAGAAAACTGAGGCATACAAAAGCTAAGTGACTTGCCCAGAGTCAAATGGCTAGGAAGTATCTGAAGTATCTGAAGTATTTGAACTCATGTCTTCCTTATTCCAGGCCTGGCACTCTATTCACTGAGCCACCTAGCTTCCCCAGGCAAGCCTGGGTTCAAGTCCTGTTTCTGATGTATACTGGTTACGTGAACCCAGACAATTTACTTAATCTTTTCATGCCCCAGACAATTCTTTAGGTTGCAGAGACAGTGTTGACCTGCATTGGTAGGGAGAATTACTCCTTCCAGGATTTCATTATACTAATGAAATCACAGGTCCATTCCCTACCCCTCACTCAGGTTTCTTATATGAGGCAGTTAGGTAGCTTGGTGGTGGAGCTGGAATCAGGAAGACCTGAGTTCAAATCCACCCTCAGACACTTATTAGCTGTGTTACCCTAGGCAAATCATTTTAACCTCTGTTTGCCTCAGTTTCCTCATCCGTAAAATGAGGAAAATAATAGCACCTACCTTCCAGGGATCAAAAGAGATAATAATTGTTAAGTACTTAGCATAGTGTCTGGCACGTGGTAAGTGCTATATAAATGTGAACCAGTCTTCTTATTAATTTGTGAACTGATTCAACCATCTTGTCCTTCTTCCCTCCTGCCCTTCCAAATGAGCTGAGAAACTAAATGTCAAAGTGCTTCAGAAAGTATAAAATATGTATGACATTATAATTAGGATTATAAAGCTGGTATCTATGGATTAACACTTTGTGTTTTAATTCAGTTGTACTATGATTATATTAGGAAGGCATCTGGCTAGGTGCAGAGGGGTGGGAAGGGAGGATGCAGAGAGAGATAGGAACCAGTCCCTTCCTTCAAGGAACTTAATGTTTCTCTGTCCATTTTTCTGTCCGTCTATCTCTCCCTCTCTCTGTCTCTGTCTCTCTCCTTTGTCCCTTCCCTCAACAGCTCTGCTCATGCCATAGAGATATCAATCATCAGTCAATAAACAAGCATTTATTAAACCCCTTTGCCAGGTACTGAGTCTACAAAGATGAACATGAAATAGCTCTGAGGTCAGATTCTCTGCTGCCCTCCTCAGCCTGAACCAGAAGAGAACACATTTGATTGATCCCCAAAGCACCCAGGGCACATTCTTAGGAGACCAGGAAGCTGGACAGGATAGCTGGGGATGAAACCAAAACTAATCCCCCTTCCCCCACTCCTCTTTCTTCCGGAAAAGGACGGCTTCTGCTCCATTGTCCTGTGGGGGAGACAGGTCCTAGCTTGTGTGTGTGTGTGTGTGTGTGTGTGTGTGTGTGTGTGTGTATGTGTGTGTGTGTGTATTCGTACGTCATGACTCTAGGACACACTGACAGTAATCCTGGCTGGATAGACTGACAGGATATAACCTCAGCTTAGTCATTTGAGCTTCTGGGCATCCATCCATTCTTCTTCCTGGTCCCTGACAGTGTACTAACTTCTTCTTGAGCCATCCTGACCTCATTTCACTTACTTCACCCTTCAACTGTCACCTTGGTAGGAATAACTCCCAAATCCCTCTATCCAGCCCTGACATGCCTCTAAAGCTCCAGACTCACATCTTCTTTTTCCTGGTGGGCATCTCCCTGGGTATGTACCACTGGGCATGTTTAAAACGAAATCATCATCTTTTGACCAAATCAGCTCTTCCCCTGACTTCTCTATTTCTGTTTATGGCTACATCCTCCCAATCAGCTAGGATCAAAAACTCACTATCATCCTTGGGTCCTCCTTCTTCCTCAGCCCCCACATCCATCAATTATCACATTCTGTCATTTCTACCGCAAACCATTTATTGCATCATTCCACCCCAACTCATGTTCTCATCACCTCTCACCCAAACTATTGCAATACCCTAACTTTAACAACAACACTAACCTGGCCCCCTGCCTTCAGTCTTTAAAAAAAAAAGGAAAAAAAATTTTGGTGATGACCCTTTTTCATTGTTGTTTCTTGTCTGCCCCCTACTCCAGCCTCCCATCCTTCTTTATAATAAAGAAGTGTCATTAACCATACAAATTAAAACTATGGCTATACTGGAAAAGCTATGCCTCATGACGAATGCTGGTCTGCCTTCTGTCTCCTGTGAAGAGGGAAGCATGTCTCACTACCAGATCTTTGAAGTCACCACTAGTGGCTTCACTGATAGAATTCTGAAGACTTTCACTATTCCTTTACCCCTGCCTTTACACGATTGTGGCCATTGTGTAAATGACTCTTTTGTTTCTACTTATTTATTCTATACCAATTCATTCAAGCTCTCCCAAATTTTTCTAAATTTTTAATATTTAATTTTTATTAATGTATAATTGGGCCACTAGGTGGTGCAGTAGATAGAGCGCTGTTCCTGGAATCAGGACAACTCATCTTCCTGAGTTCAAATCCAGCCTCAGACACTTAGCTGTGTGACCCTGGGCAAGTCACTTAACCCTGTTTGCCTCAGTTTCCTCACCTGTAAAATGAGCTGGAGAAGGAAATGGCAAAGCACTCCAGTATCTTTGCCAAGAAAACCCCAAAAGGGGTCATGAATAGTTGGACACGACTGAAAACAACTCAACAACACCAAAATGGTATAATTATATTCTGTCACATTTATATGCCGTAATTCGCCATTTCCCAACTTATTAGCATCCTCTTTGTTCCCAGTTCTTTTTCCAGCTCCCATTAAGGGCTGCTTCCAGACTTTCCTCATTTTTATTCACCCTGAACATTTCTGCCTGAGTTATCTTTCTAACGTACATGTCTGCTTTCATCCCTTCCCTGCTCATAAACCTTCAGTGGCTCCCTGTTGCCAACCAAATAAAGTCCAGATTCCTTAGCTTGTCATTCAAGGACCTCCATAATTTGACAGTAGCCTATCTTTCTACACTATCTTCTACTATTTCCCTTTATATAATCTACATTCTAGTCCAACTACAATACTATGTCACACGTGGGCCACCTTTGTGTTTTGACTCACAGAGTTTCTGACACCTTAAATTCCCTCTCCTCCCTTCTCTACCCTCAATCTACCTTCACCTGATAAAAAAATTTATCCTTTCCTCCCCAGAGACTCAGATGGTATAAGGGGGGTGGGGTGGGGTGGATTATGCCCCCAATTGTTGAAGGGGATGTTTTTGTGTTTGTTCTTGCTGTAACTTCGAAGTGAACATTACTCTGTAAAAGCTAATCTAAGTGTTTAAATGGAACTGAAGTGCAGAGGTCCCATGAAATTGGGAAAACACCATTGGTGGGGGTCAGAGCCATTCTCTTCAAGGCTTAGCTCACATTCTGTCTCTCCAATGGCTGCCAGCTTTTCCCGATTCCTTCAAGGAGAAGGAGTCTCACCCTCTCCTGAACCCCGAAGAGCACTTTCTTAGCACCTCTAATGTAACGATGTTTTGCTTTGCTCATTTCCAGATTACCTAAAATGGAGGCACTTACATAGGTGAGACCAGACACTTGCTTTTGAGAGAAGACATCCTGCATTCCCATAACACACGGGTGAGAATAAAGCCTTTTTTATTGGCTGTGTCTTTGAAATGACCAGAGTAGAACAATCTCTTTTTCCCTTCCTCTCTCCTTCTCCTTCCCTTCCTTCTTTTCTTTTCTCCTTAAACACTCCCCTTTCTCTTGGCATGCAGGGGGATCAAAGTCCTGTTCGCCCACAGCACAGACTCCATGCAGTGGATGTGAAGGAAAGGCTACCTTTTCTGTCTCCAACTCGGACCCTTTGGCTCCAAGAAATGGACTTGGGTTGGATCCGTTTCCTTTGCCCTTTTCAGGCCTAGCTGTAGGCAGTGGAACCTTGGCCCTGGGAGCTAGATCCATGGCCAACTGAGAGTTAGGTCTCCAGGCTGGATGTTGCAATCAGCACAGCACAGAGGCTCTGAAAGGGCAGGTTGTCCCGGTCTTGAGCCCAAGGAAAGCTTTGGACAGAACTTGATGAGTCGAGGCTATGTAGGAGCTGAGTTCAGCTGTGAACCTAATCTCTTTCCTCCTTAGAAATTGAGACGGTATGATGGGGAGATTATGCCCCTCATGTGTTGGGGGGGGATATTGTATGCTTGTTTTTGCTATAACTTTTGAAGTAAATATTTCTTTGTAAAAACGTATCTGCTAAATGATTAAATGGAACTGGGGTGACTCATAAAATTGGGAAAACACAATCCATGAGGGCTGAAGCCAATGGCAGAGAAATTAGAGAACCCCTCCCCCAAATCCTCATTAAGGGTACCAGAAAACCTTGGGGTATAGATGAAATGCAGCACACATGGCCTTTTGGCACTGTGGGCTGGAACAATTATATACCCCCTTATAGACACATTGTATTCCACAATATAGCTGCTTGCTTACATATCTCCACTTCCTGCCACTTCTCCCACTGCATTGTAAGCCCCTGGAAGGCAGGACCTGGCTCTTTTGTTAATAGTCAATACTCAATAAGCATCTATTCAGTGCCATCCATGTGCCAGGCACTGTACTAAGCACTGAGGACACAAATATGAAAAAGAATGACAATCCCTGCCCTCAAAGAACTTACAATGGGGGAAGACACAGAAAAGGGGAAACTGGAAAGGGAGGAGGTGAGGTTAGGGGAGCGGGAAGTGAAGTACAGGTGTGGGGGTATGTTTTTTTGTTGTTGTTGTGTCCTTTTAGTCGTGTCTGACTCTCCATGACCCCATTTGGGGTTTTCTTGGCAAAGATACTGGAGTGGTTTACCATTTCCTTTTCTCGCTCATTTTACAGATGAGGAAACTGAGGCAAACAGGGTTAAGTGATTTGCCTAGGGTCACACTGCTAAGTGTCTGGGGCTGGATTTGAACTCAAATCTGACTCTAGGGCCGGCACTCTATCTACTCTATTTAGCTTCCTGGGAGTATGGTAGAGAAGTTAAAGAAATCCAAAAAGCCAGGCGGGAGGAGATGTTTTCAGAGATGTCTGTCCTGTCCCTTCTCCTTAAATGGTGGAGTTTATGGCTCTACCCTCCAATGAGAGGGCCAGAAGGTACTGATGAGGCATGAGGAAACAAAGTGGATTGGATCTTATAAGAGAAGATTTCTCAATGATGAGTTTACTGGGGGAATGGTGGAAAACCAAAGAAGGACAAAATGACTACAGTGGGTGGAAAATGAAGAGATATCTAATTTTCATATCATTGTGGCCCCCATCCCAGTACTTACCATAAGGCCTTGTACATAGTAGACATTCAATAAATACTTATGGGATTGAATTGAATTTTATCTTGGTTCTGATGCACTTCTTAGAAGATACTTACTCCTAAATTTATAAATCTTTACCTTATTAAGGAGGAAGGAGATCACAGCCATTGTAGTGAGAACAGAGCTGATTTATGGGAGGGGAGTAGAACACCAGATTGGTAATGGAACAGCAGGGCCAATATGAGGCCCCAGTGAGGAAAAATAGGGACTTTGGGTCCCTAAGAAGATTGAGAGACAAGCTCAGGGAAAAAAAAAAATTGTAATTTATTGGAAAGAACCCTATACTAGGAAGATGTGGGTTTGAGTCAAGCCTTTGCTACTTAATCCCACACTGGGACATCTCTTCACTTTTCTGAGCTTCTCATCTGTAAAATGAAGGAATTGGATTATACCATTTGATATAGACTAGAAGAACCCATCGAGACTATTTAGTCCAATTCTTTATAGTAACATTCAGCAATAACATCTTGAGAAAGGGCCCAGAGTCCCCTATTCCTCTTAACAGGCTATAAAGAAATGACTTACAATAGACGTGTACTGGGTGTGTATTTCTATTACTCCTGGTGGTCTGGATGTTAGCCACAGCCTTTAACTGCAAAGAAACCTTTAAAAATAGGGCATGAGACTGTTAGTTCTGACCCCATTATCTCCAGTGATAGATAGGAATAAATTTAACTCTATGTCCTTTCTTCTTCCCTGAGAAAGGAGAAGAGGTTATCCTTTCAACTTCCATTTGGAAAAATAGAATCCTAGAAGCCCCTAATTGGCATATGTCTTAGAGGTCATCTAGTCTAACTCCTACCCAAAGCATGGGCTTTGGATATTTCTAAAGTAGGGGTTCTTTACCTTAAATCCAAAAGTTTAAAAAAATTTATAACTATATTTCTATATAATTGGTTTCCTTTTTAATCCTATGCAATTTATTTTATGCATTTAAGAACATTATTCTGAGAAGGGGCCCATAGGCTTCGTCAGACTGCGCAAGAGTTAACCATGACACTAAAAAAAAAAAAAAGAAGTCAAGAACCTCTGTTCTATAGCATCCTTGGCCATGTCACCTCTAACCAAACCATTCCAATGACAAGGAGTTCATTGTCTCATAAGGAAGCCAATGGATTCATTATTGGATGGAATCACGGAATCTCAAAGTGGGAAAGGACTGTGGTGACTGAATGGCTATAGTTGTTAACCCAGTGTGTTGAGCCCTGTTCTGAGCACTGTTGAGGCATCTGTAGAAGAAGAATGTTCTCTGACCTTGAGGCTTTCTGTTGAAGCCTACCCTGTTTTTATAACTTCCTAGGAGAAGCCCCTTTAGCTAGGCAGTTTCCTTCAGGGGCCTGACCAGACTTCATGATGTGACTGTTGAACCATTTGTTTTTCTGGAAAGTTCTTCCTAGGACTTACTTGAGAGAGTTGAGGTATTGTGGATTCAGGGGAAAAGGCCTGGCACAAGAGAAGAGTCTATCTTTGCCCAAGGTAGGAATGTCTCCCCAGAAAAACTTAAGCCCATCCCAACGGTGTCAGGGAGGCTCCTGAGCAGAATATGGAAGGATTCTACCACTGCTATTATTCACCCCCTGAGAAGTTCATAAAATGTTGACTCTCCACCTGACCCCTCGGGCCTCAGGACACATGCCTATGACTTTTTGGCATAGTCATACAGGAGGGGTAGAAGCTGATGGAGCTTCACACACCTTCCTCTGCTGACACAAAGTCCACTGCTCACTCAGGGGGATGAAATAGAACTTTGTGATGGGGTGGAGAACAGCCATCAAAGGCTAACAAGCTGGGGCAAGCCCTGGGAGTGATGAGAGCAAGAGAGCTGCTTTCTTCTCACAGGTCAGCCTCGCCGCCTCTCCCCCTTCCCCCATCCTCCCATCATGCCTGCTTCTGCCTTCCTTCCCTCCCTCTTTCCTCTCCCAGCTTCTCTTCCTTATCCTTTTTTCTTCCACACTGGGGTGCTCTTTCTTAGGTTGGCTTTCCATCTTCATCCTATCTCCACTTCTCTCCCCATTGCCTAGTACAGTGGCTAGCACATAGAAGTCCCTTTATAAATGTTTGTTGGTGGATTGTTTCTCTCCTTTCCCCTTTCTTCCTTTCTCCAGGCCTTCACCTTATGCCTTCTCATCCCCACTGAAATCCTTACTATGGCTATCACCAATTTACATTTCCCTGGTGCTTTAAGGCAGCATTATTCCCATTTTGCAGATAACAAAACTGAAGCCAAGAGAGATTAAGTGACTTGCCTATGATAAGACACCTGGCAAGTATCTGAGCCATGATTTGAATTCACATTTCCTGACTCTATAGTTCTCTGTTCACACCACATTGCCATCTCCACCATCACTGTTACCACCACCACCACCTTCATCACTATTTCTACCACTACCATCACCATCTTGATCACCACCATCAGTCCTATCCTTGAATAAGGGTGCTTGGCCAGAGCAAATCACATTATGCCTGATGTAAAGAAATGACCTTAGGTAGGAATCAATCAATCAATAAACATTTATTAAGCACTTGCTATGTGCCAGACACTGTGCTAAGTTCTGTGGATATAAAAAAGAGGCAAAAACAATCCTAGCTCTCAGAGAGGTGATGATCTGGGGTTGGGGTGGGGGAGACAACAGGCAAACAAATACAGACAAAGCAAGCTATATACAAGATAAATGGGAAATAATTAGTAAAGGGAAGGCACTAGAGTTAAGAGGGATCGGGAAAGGCTTCCAGGAAAAGACGGGAAAGAAGAAAAGAAGCTAGAATTTTTGTTTGTTTCCTTATGGCATGTCCAAGGAAGTGCTTAAGGAAAGCTCTTGGATGATGATGGGGAGGTCTGAGGCATCCTTTGCTTAGGAGATTGGGAGTACACCAGGCTTCTGCAACTACAGGCTGGATAAGCAGCAACTCAGGAAGGCAATTGATAGAAGTTAGTCAATTAATAAACATTTATTACATGCCTACTGTGTGCCAGGCACTGTGCTAAGTAGTTTTTACAAATACTAGCTCATTTGATCCTCACAACAACCATGGGAGGTGGATGTTATTATCTTCATTTTACAAATGAGGAAACTGAGGCAGATGGAGGTTAAACTAACTTTCCCAGGGTCACACAACTAGTAAGTGCCTGAGGCTGGATTTGATCTCAGGTCTTCTTGACTCCAGGCCCAATGCTCTATCTACTGCTTCATCTAGCTGTCTAGGTGGGCTAGGAGCCAGCACTTGCAGTTGTATCCCAGACTCAATGATATCGTTTCTTTATTCTTTCTTCTAGGTCCCACTCCTGATGGTCATATCTAGGTGAAATTGAGAGACAGTGAATATCAGGAATAGTGTTGAAGAACAAAGTAAACCACAACTGGAAAATGGGTGGCGGGGAAGCTAGATGGCGCAGTGGAGAGAACTCCAGTTCTGGAGTCAGGAGGACCTGAGTTCAAATCCAGTCTCAGACCATACACTTGACACTTACTAGCTGTGTGACCCTAGGCAAGTCCTTTAACCCCAATTGCCTGAAAAAAAAAAAAAACAAGAAAAGAAAATGGGTGGCTTGGGAGGTCATAGGGGCGGGAGTTCTGTTGGTTGGGTCTTGGTGATTTGGGGTGGTGGCAGTAGATAGAGACTGACTAGCTATATGTATATGAGCTCCATAACCTATTTTAATAAAGCTAGTTGACAGCTCTACCTCAGGTTACCTTCCCACCTTGCATCCCCAGTGCTTAGCAACATAGTGGGCCTTTTATAAATGTTTATTGGCTAACTTCTTTTCTGTGGTTGCCATCCTGAGTCACTGTTTATCTAGCCTGTAGCTGCAGAAGCCTGATGAACCCCTAATCCCCCAAGCAAAGGACTGCTCAGACCAAGGTTACCACCCCCATCATTATCCAAGAACTTTCCTTATACACTCTCCTGGACATGCCAAGAAGAAACACAACCCAGGTAGGAAGGGAACTGTTCTCCCTGGTGCACCTGGGCCTAAGCCTCCCTCTCTCTGCCTTATGTCCTCGTTCATTTGCACCAAAAAGCTTTCACAGGATGGCCTCTTTCCTAATCCTTTAACAGAGCCAGCAGACTGCCTAGTTTCCAGGAGACTAAAAAACCCCAGAATTCTCCTGGCTTAAGAAGTTTCTTTCCCTGCAGTGTCAGAGGGATGGAGGTTGGGTTTTTCAAAAGGACATTATTAGCCACTAAGAGAAAGAAAGTGCAAATTAAGCAATCTTACAGAGCATAGTAATCTTATCATAAAATATGTTATCTAGCTATAGAAGCTGTCACAACTTCCTGAGCTAACTAGGCCAACCCCCATCTAACTCTTCTCCATCTCTAGCCAGCTATCTGGTCAGCCACCACACTGCCTGGGAAGAAAGACCCTGTGTGTTCTCTCCCTGGCTTTCACTCACTCTAGATTGGTCTTCCAATTGGGGTCACTTTCTGGTCTCTCCCTGTGTTCAGGGTCAGTACTCAACCTGTCAATTGTAAGGCAAAAATAATTGCTTTTCACATAGTGTAGTAGTGGGTACTGTGCATATTGAACTGCATACATATGATATCTGTCCTCCGGGAGCTTATAGTCTTAGACATAGAGGTAAGAATGTGCAGACAGTATACTAGAAACATGAAATTTGTCCATTGATAAGGAAAGAGATAGTCAATCTATCAATCAGCCAGAATGTACTTACAATGGGCCAGGTACTCTGTTGGAAATTGACAATACAAATATAAAAGCATGACAGTCCATATTCTCAAAGAGCATACATCTGTGTTTCTGAATTTTGGGGGATCACCAGTGTCTATGGTTGAATTATTCTGACTTTGAAGGGGATGAAAACACTTGTCCATTTTTCCTTGTCCTTTCTTTGGTTGAAGGAAAGGAGAAGTGAGATAACAAATGATTAGGTAAGGATGTGAGTGGACCACCTCCCTCACCCCCAAAAAAGCCCACCCACTTTTCTATCAGGGGGTTTCCCAATTGTCTAATAGTAACTTAGAAATTGCAGAACAAATAATAATTACAGCTAGCATTTATATAAATCTTTGAGGTTTACAAAGTTTTTTAACATGTATTACCTAATTTTATCCTCAATAGCCCTGGGAGGTAGGTGTTATTATGAGCCCCATTTTACAGATGAGGAAATAGAAGCAGGCCGAGGTTAACTGACTTGCAAAGCTCACATGGCCAGTAAGCATCTGAAGCAGGATTTGAAGTTGTCTTCTGGATTCCAGGCCCAGCCCTCTATCTGCTCAGTCACCTAGCTGCCTAAGTAGCTTAAGCCAGAGTACCAGGCAGGCCAATCCCAAACTGGTATTTTGATGCAGAAAATGCCACCACCTTTTAAGAGTGACCCAAATAGTACGCTTGGATATTCAGTCTCAGAGAGGATCATGGACCAAGTTAAGCCCAGGGAACTATAACTAGACTAATGAGAAGTCCTGACACCACCCAAACTGCATAGTTGTATTACAGACTCACTTATGATGAACTGCTCCTGGTATATTTTTGTTGAAGTTACAGATTATATATTCTGTTTTTTCCTTGCAAATAAATGCTAGAAAATGCTCTCTTGTGGTCAGGAGTTGTGTAGCTACAGGGGAAAGAGAAAAATAGAAGCAGATAGTGGAAATGGGCGCCAGAATACGTTAGCAGCAGTGGTGGATGGGTAAGTGGTTAGGGTGCAGCAGGCCTCTGAATTCAGGGAACCAAACCAAAGTCAGGGTACTCGGTGCCCAGGAAGGTACAGTGCTGTCTCACCTGGGTGTGGAGTTTAATGATCTTGGAAGACTGGATTTGAGTGAAAGCTCTAAATCCTTAGGCAAAAGTCCTAGGGATCAGCTCTAATGGAGAAGGCCTCTTAGCTAAACTTTCTATCTCCCCCAGCACAATGTTCAGCATGCAGTAGGTACTTAATAAAAGTTTTCTGAAATGAAATAAAATGGATTAGTGGGGCCTAACGTTCGAGACTCATTACAGAGGGCACTAGGGGAAGGAGGCAGAGTTCATGTGTGTGTGTGTAGGGAAACTGCTAGTTCCAAAACTAAAAAAAGGGATGTAAAAGCTATCATCTTTTTCTAGAATCAAGTCTTTCTAACCTTCTGCCTCTGGACCTGGGGTTAGGTTATTATCATTAGGTCATATCGTTGTTAACTTGGACAAATCATTTGGCCCCATTGGCCCTGAGTTTCCTCATTTGTAAAATGAGGATGTTAGACTAAATGACCTTTGAAGTCTCATTCGGTTTGAAATCTATGATCCTATGCTTCTTTCCTTTATTTAACTCCTGGAGTTTCCATTTCGTTCCCTCCTTCACATTTTTCCACTCCATATGCTCCTCTATCTTCCCCTTCTCCCATTTCTTTCTCCCTCTCCATTGCCTCTTTTTTCATTGCTTTTTTCTGACTTTGTCCTGACTCTCCCCTGTTCTGATTCCTTAGCATTTTTTGTGGCCTTCTCCTGTTACCCTAGTATCTTGCCCAGCAGGTTGGGAGGAAGGCTTCATTTCAGTTTGGGTGCTGCCTTCTAGATGGCAGGACTGATAGGTTCTCTTTGTCTAGGCTCATCTGTATCTGGCTTCCCTGAAGAGGCCAAGGAGAATTAGAAACCAGCTCCCAGTTCTTCTGCCTTGGATCCCTTCCTGCCCTTTCACTTCATGGCCCCACTTGGCCTTCAATCCTGGTCACTTTAGCTCTGGTCACTCCCCATCTCCTAAGTAGACTCACTTATCTCTCTTAGTTTTGGCTAAACACATAATAGGTACCTGGATCTGTCCCAGGTGGAGTAGAGAGGTGAACACTGTTCTCCCTACTCATGTCCTGTTCTTGGTGGGCATTCATAGAGGTGTGTGTTGGGGGGACAGGGGAGCAGAGGTCATCAGGGAAGGAATGGCACAAGATTAGGTACAACTCATCCTCCAGAGGCTAGGGTAGACACTATCTCCTCTCTCCATTTTGTTCCTATTCCTCAGGACTTGCAGGTTCCTGAGAGCTCCACAGTCCAGGGTCACGAATTAGACTGAATTTTCCCTGCCAATGATAGGGTGTTACTGACTGACTGCATCATTCAGAGCTCTGGAGGAGGGTGCTGGCACCAACTTCTTGCCAAAGAGGCATCTCCCTGCCAGCTGCGGGGCACAGCACAAGCCTCAGGCAGCTAGTGAGCTCAGCTTTCAGGAAAGGCCAGGCTGCATGAAACAAGTGGAGCCTAAATGTCCCTCCCACACCGTTCATCTGCCTTTCTTTCCTGCTCTCTCCCTGTTCTTCCCCCACTCTGTTCCCTTGCTTCCCCTCCCCCTCCCTTGGCTTCCTTCCCTGGTGCCTAAGGGTGGGGGACCAGGCAGATGACTAAACCAGAGGTTGTCCCCCCCTTACTCCCTACCACATGAGTCATTCCTGGTGTCACTTGTCTCCTATTTGCTGTCATTCCCCAATAGTTTTACCTTTGATGGAATTGCATCTGGTCTGAGCTAGCTAAGCAGAAGTCTATGGCTAGGCATGGAAGGTAGGTATAGAAATGGGGCTGGGGTAGGGGGACAGAAGAGAGGGTGCAGGGCTCTTCTTAGAGTAAGATGGGGAGAGGGTTAGATGGAAGAGTCTGAGCTTTCTCTGTACCCTCACTGCCTTTCACCATCCCTTTCAAGGCCTGTATAGGTCCTGGCACAATGTTTGGGGTTGGAGCTGGGATGAAGAACGGGATAGGGTGTGATTATATGTACTTCCTGAAGCAGATTTCCCAGTCAGAGAGTCTAGACCAACATCCCAGACATGGAAAGAATTTTTAGTGACATCTTGTAGATGTCCAGCAGGGTCTGAGATCAGTCCCTCAGCTGTTGTGTGAAAGGAAAAAGAATCCATGTTTGTTGGCCCCTGCCTAACCATTCCAGATGATTGGCTCCTGCCATCTGCCCTGAGTAACATGTCTGCTAATTCCCTCCCTCAATCAGGCTAGGATAGAGGGTGTCTAGTGAACATCCCCTGCCTCCAGGGCAGCAGGGTATCTACCTGTTTAAAGATCTTTGGAGAGGCCTGTCCTGTGTGCTTTACTCTGGGCGGGATAGAGCAGTAGTGACTCACTAAAAACTAACCAGTGGCCCGCCTACCATCTTATGTTGGGATCAGCTGCTCTTCATTGATTCCCAAATCGAGTCTAGGCTATAGCCTCTTTGTGATAGTGTACCCAGTGCCTTGTTGCCCCTGAGTCTAATTCCTACTCACAGACCCGCTAGCTGTGATTTATAATCTATTTTTTCTATAATCTATTTTTTCCAGAGATTAGAAATTAGTCCTAATTGTTTTCCCAGCCCCTAGGGTAGGCCTGCTTCTCTGCCCTTACCTGTTCTGTCTGCTTTTGTCTTCTAAATCTCAATTGTCAGCTTTCCTCTTGTGCCCCACCCTAGGGAGACCTGTTTCCAGAATATGAATGGGAGTGTTGGTGGTGTGAAACCTCAAAGGTTGTCTTGCCCATCTCATGGTCTCAAGCCAAAATATGTACCCAAGTCCCTTCAGAGAAGATAATTGTCTCAAAATCCCTTTTGGGGGCAAGTCCTCATTTGTCCTTCATTAAGACAAATATCTAGCTGTCTAGCCCAAATACCCTCAGCTGCAGTTCTAGGCCATCTTCTCTTACTTGTTCTTGGCCTAGTTACACTGCAGGGCTGGGGAACCTGCGGCCTCAAGGCTGCATGTGGACCTCTAGGTCCTCAAGTGTGGCCCTTTGGTTGAATCCAAACTTCACAGAACAAATCCCCTTAATAAAAGGATTTGTTCTGTAAAACTTGGACTCAGTCAAAGGGCCATATCCAAGGAACTAGAAGGCCACTTGTGGCCAAAGGTTCCCTACCCCTGGAAGATACAGTGCATTGTTTGGAGTTTAAAAGACCTTTGTTCAAATCCTGCCTCTTATATGCAGTAGTTTGCTACTGAGAGCAAGTCTTTCAGTGCCTTGAAAGACTGTATCTTATAGATGAGTTGCTTCTCTGTATCGTTGAGAGGGAGTTTCTGCAAGACCGTCTCCAGTCGTCCTGACCCTTATCTGGCCACTGGACCCAGATGGCTCTGGAGGAGAAGGTGAGGCTGGTGACCTTCTACAGCGCTCTGTCACTCAAAGGTGGAAAATAGCAGGCCAGCACTCTCTTTTAATCATCTTCCCCACTCTGGAAGGCTTTAATGAACTCAATCATTTTTCAGGCTAAATAATCCTAGCACTCTAAGGCTTTCGTCGCACCAACTATTTTCCAAGTCTTTAATTATTTTCATTTGCCTTTCATTTGCCTTCGAAGCATAGCTCTAGAACAGGGGACCTTAATCTGGGGTCCACAGACCCAAATTTCAGAGATAAGCTTGGATGCGAAAAACATACATCTTATTTTAAGACAATTAATTTCCTTTGTCATCCTGTGTATTTTATTTTATGCATTTAAAAACATAATTCTGAAAAGGGATCCACAGGCTTCACTAGATTGCAAAAAGGGTCCATGATATATTTTCCAAAAAAAGTGGATTATTTTTCTGGTCAGAGGTTCTTTGACCAGAATCATAGGAAGAGAAGAACTGGAAGGAGTCTTCCAAAGTCATATGATCCAAGCCTTCTCACTTTGTGTGAGGAAACCAAAGGCCCCCCAAAATGACATGACTTAATTAAGGTCACTAGGTGAGTTAGTAGCAGAGAAGTGGAGTGTCCTGACTCTTAGTTCAGGGCTAGTTCTAATACCTCACACTGCCTTTTTGCCATCTTTCCTTGAGCAGAGGGGGCAGGGGTCTTTGCTCGTTTGCCTGAATTTTCACTCCTTACTTGAATGTACCCTGTAATTCCCCTCACCCCTTTTAGTTGTATTCCCTATTTTTCCATCTATTTCCACCCACATCTTAAATAACTATGTGCTGAAATTGTTTGAGTCTTAGTGGGGAAGCTTCACTTTGTTTCTTTCCTCTTCCTTGTTGCTCTGGCCCCCACCAGCCCCTCCTTCCTGTAGCAGGTCCCAGGGCTTTCTCCTGATCTCTGGGGCAGAGAGCAAAGAGACTAGAGCTGAGTTAAGTGTGTGCTTCTCCTAGACCTATTCCTCCCAAGGGAGTTAGAAGGCATAGGAGTTCAACTCCATCTGACTGAATGGTGATTGCCAGAAGGGTCATCCTTAGGGCTCCCCTGAAAAAAGTTGGCTCATCTAATGTACCCTTCTCCTTTGACCTCGATTAGGAAGGCAAGGGAAAATTAACCTTGGTCAGCTCATCTCCCATCTGAACTCCTTTCCCAGGACAGGCCAGGCATGGAGCTGCTAGGTAGAGTTTTCAATAATTGATGTCATGACTGAACTTTTCCTGCCTCCTATCCTTCCCACCCCAAATTATGTCTAAAATATATGTTGTCCCTCTCTTTCCCAGGCCCTGTTTTACATCCCTGTTGCCCTTAGAGAAAGGAGATAGTATTTTTAAAATGCCTATTATGTGCCAGGCACTAAGCTGTTTTATATAATGTTTTACAAACATTATCCTTACAACCCTGTTGTGAGAGGCGCCATTATTATTCTTGTTTTACAGATGTGGAAACTAAGGCAAACAGAGGTTAAGCAACTTGCCTAGAGTCATATTAGCTAGTAAGTTTCTGAGGCTGGGTCTTCCTGATTTCAGGCCCACTACCTGATTCCACTATACCACCTAGTTTTCTTCTAGTCCAAGTACCACCAGACAGATCTCACCAGATTTCAGTTTAGGTTTATCCTTTTTTCTGATATCAAACAGACATGCCAGAGTGGCAGGAGTCCCACAGAATCATAGAATGTCAGAATTGAAAGAGACCTTAAAGAGCATCTTTATTTAATTGATTTTACAGATGAGGAAAAAAGATTAAGAAGAACAATGACTTCCACAAAGTCTTGGAGTGAAAGAAAGATAATGGTAGAAATAGGAGAGGACCCCACAAGGTCATATAATGTATCTTCCTACCTCTATACAAAATCATCTCAGTTAGATAGGAATCAATCCTTAGTTTTAAAGCTTTTTCCAGAAAGAAATGGATAAGAACAATATTTTTCCTTCATTTGAAATCCTACTTAAATCCCTCATCATAATTTAGAGGTGACTCTGAATTATGGAAGGTTATACCAGTGGGTGACAAGCACTGGTAGGCCTATTAGGTTAGAAAAATTATACGTATAGGCTGAGGCACAAATTGAGAGATTTGAGAATTTGAGAATTAAACTAGTTGAGTTCAGAGACCACTAGGTGATAATTTTTTATTTTAGCCACAACAACTCCTGAAGACCATTTGTTAAGAAACCTGTGTCAATGGACCAGTGAAATCACGGATTTTTTGAAATGTTGATTCAATGTTTCCTTTGGTAGCAAGATTCAATGATTCACAACCTAGAAAATTATTCTTAGTGTCTAATGTAAACCCCTCCTGCCTGCCAAAAAAAAAAAAAAAAAGCCCTGATCTCTGTTCTAGTCAAGTTGGCCTCCTAGCTATTCTCATTATCTTTCTGCCTTTGTACCATTGGTCTCTGGTGTCTGGAACTCACTCATGGATCACCTTTACTTTGCAGCATCCCTAGCTTCCTTCAAATGGAAGCTTCCCTCCTTTCTTCTCTTCATTTTAACACATCTCTTCATGAATTTTATTATTTCATGAGTGGCTGGAGGAGACATCAAGGTAGGAGCATCCCCAAGCACTAGTCAGTGGGTGGCTACAATGGTTCCACCCCACTGAATCAGGGGAAGCTTCTAGAAGGAGATGGGCTTTGTGGTATATTTTGTGAAAGAGACCCAGGAGGATCCATAGAAGGGACAGAGGGCAGCTCTTGTAAGGAGCTGCTCAGGTGCCACCTCTTACAACTTTTCCTAACCCCTTCAGTTTATTAACTCTCTCTCTCACCCTCTCTTCTTCTTCTTCTTCTTCTTCTTCTTCTTTTTCTTCTTCTCTCCTCTTCTCTTCTCTTCTCTTCCTTTCTCTTCTCTTCCCCCTCTTTTGTCTTCTCCTTCTTTTGTCTTCTCTTGTCTTCTCTTCCCCCTCTCTTCTCTTCTCTTCCCCCTCTCTTTTCTTCCCCCTCTCTTCTCTTCTCTTACCTTCTCTCCTCTCTCTCTTCTCTTCTCTTCTCTTCTCTTCTCTTCTCTTCTCTTCTCTTCTCTTCTCTTCTTCTCTTCTGTTCCCTCTTCTCTTGTCTTCCCCCTCTCTTCTCTTCTCTTACCTTCTCTCCTCTCCCCTCTCTCTCTTCTCTTAACCCCTCCCCCTCTCTTCCCTCCCTCCCACCTCTTGAAACTCCATAATAACTTACTTGTGTATATGTTATATCCCCTAGTACAATGTAAGTTCCTTGAAGGCAGCTTGAGTTTCATTTTTCTTTGTATACCTTCCATTCCAAGTACTTGGTACAGTCCCTTGAATATAGTAGGCAATTAATGTGTTGAATTGAGAGATTCTTTTTTTCCTGCCTTTTTAAGAACAGCATCAGATTTGAATCCAAGTCTAGTAGATGTCATTCCTGTGTAAGCAAGGGTTTCATTCTTTCTTTTTCTATTTTCAGTGGCTATAAGGGAACAGTGATTTACCACCATCGCTTTAATGTCTTTTTTTTAATTATAAAAATTTAGGTTAGGCTTAAGGAAGAACTTTCTGATAGTAATGGCTCCCAAACACTGAGATGTAAGATTGTGGGTGGTTGTGGAATTTCTTTTTCTGTAGGTCTCTAAATATAGGAATGACCTCCATCTATTGGGGAAGGGTTAGTATACAATCTTGTTTAAAGAGGCAGAGGAATGATTTGTTAGCTTCTCCCTTCCAGATTCAGGATCTGATGAAGAGTCTCTTCATTTTAACACATCTCTTCATGCATTTTATTATTTCATGAGTGGGTGGGAGCATCCCCAAGCACTAGTCAGTGGGCAGCTACAATGGCTCCACCCCGCTGAATCAGAGGAAGCTTCCTGCAGGAGATAGGCTTTGTGGTATACTTTGTGAAAGACCTAGGAGGATCCACAGAAGGGATGGAGGGCAGCTCTTGTAAGGAGCTGCTGAGGGAGAAGTGTCTTTAGAAAGAAGATCTTAGGGGGCTGGACAACTTGTGTGAGATTGACACTGAGTGAAAAGTTTGTATACACTGTGCCCTGCCATGGCCACAATCATACTTACTCATTATCCCAAGGAGGGAACAAGAGATGTGTTGGAAGTTGGCAGCCAGTCTCATTTCCCCATATGCAGTAGGCAGGAGTATATAAGCTTTGTTCCAAGTTTCATAGATTTAGAGATGGAAGGAACTTCAGAGAACCTCTAGTCCAGGGGTAGGGAATCTGTGGCCTCGAGGTTACATGTGACCTTTTAGATCCTTGGCTGTGGCCTTTGGACTGAGTCCAAGTTTTACAGAACAAATTCTTTTATCAAGGGGATTTGTTCTGTGAAGTTTGCATTCAGTCAAAGAGCTGCACTTGAGGATCTAGAGGGCCACATATGGTCTTGAAGCTTCCCACTGCTCTAGTCCAATATCGTATCCCTCCTACCTCTTTCTAAACTTGAAGAAACTGAAGTCTAGTTTAACTTTGGTTAAAGGGTTTGTCCAAGGACATAATGATTATCAGAGGTAGGATGTGAATCCAGGTGATTCCAAAAATAGTCATTTTTTTCCATCATTCTATGTTGTAGCTTCAAGTGAGATCTAAGGGATAATTTCCTTGACCATGAGGGAGGTTATTGTGTTCCTTTCTTTGAGGCATGTTAGGGATGGAAGAGATTCCCTTTTATGAAGAACTTCAGGTTCATTTTGTGTCCTTCCTTGAAGGAGCTAGGGTTGTTTAGCCAGGAAAAGAAAAGCCTTAGGAGGACATGATAGTTGTTTTCAAGTATTCAAAAGGCTGTCTTGTGGAAAAGATACTAGAATTATTCTTCTTGACCCAAGGGGGCAAAAGTGGGAGCAATGGATAGAAGTGACAAAGATTCAAATTTAGATTTGAAGTAAGAAGCTTCTGACAATCAAAGCTGTCTAAAAGACGGTGGACTCCCTTGGGTAGTGATGGATTCATACATATTGGAGGTGTCCAAGCACAAGTTAGATGACCTCTTGTTGGGTAGGTTGCACAAGGCATTGTTTTTTAGGCATGTGTTGGGTTTAATGCCCTCTGAGGTCTTTTCCCAGTTTGAGATTCTGTGATTCTGTTCAAAAGTACTCATACTCTAAATAAGATAATAGATGGAGACTCGAAGGAAATCTTAGAGGCCATTTAGCCAAACCCCAACATTTTAGAGATGAAGGGGAAAGGAGGGAAGTCAACAAATACTAAGCACCTATTATATGTGGGTACTATGCTAAGTACTTTACAAATTTCATTTGACCCTCACAAACGACCTTGGGAGGTAGGTACTATTATTATCCTCATTTTAAAGTTGAGGAAACTGAGGCAGACAGAGGTTAAGTGATGTGCCTAGTCACACGACTGGTCAGTGTCTGAGGCCAGATTTGAACTCAGGTCTTTCTGACTCTAGGCCCAGTACTCTATACATGTTGACACCTACATGCCTCTAGGCAAGAAGAATTGAGGCACAGAGAAATTAAGTTTCTTATTGAAAGGTAACCCAGGACATAAGAGGCAGAGCTGGGATTGGAGCACAGGTTGGTTGATTGCAGATTCACAAGTCTTTCTACTGCACTTGCCTTGATGCTTCTCAGAGGCACAGACTCTTGAACATGGGACCTCTTGACCTCTTGAAGACTCTTCCACCAGTCTAAAAAGCAGGCCTGGTGATGCTAGACAGCACTAAGTAATACTCCCCTTGCACAGATGCCTTTCGGTGACAGGATATGGAGGTCACCCCTGCCTCCACATGGGGCAGGAGTAGATCAGGTGGGCACCAAAACAAGGGCCAGCTAAGAGGGTTTTGAAGGACTTTAGCCTGAGAACTGTCTTCTTATTGAATGCCTTCTTCCTCCTCCCCCTTCCTCCCCTTCTCCACCCTAGATTTTAGCACACAAAAAGTTACAATCCTCCATTTCTGGTAGATGTGAACAGACTTGTGTGAGTCATGTGGAGGTGAGTGGGTGGGAAGGTAGAGACCTTAGTGCTTCTGGCAGATTCCCAATAGAAGTTATACCATGTTATGCCATGTCCTATAATCCCTGGAATATTGGGGAACCCCTAGGGAGCCTACCCCTAACTTGTCACTTTGTCTCTACAATGATCAGAAGAGAAGAAATGAAGACCAGCACAGAAGGAGGGAAAATCCATCAATTGATTTAATTTAGCTCAACAAACATTAACTAAATGTCTATTAAGATCATGAGATTCAGAGTTGGAAGAAACCTTGGAGATCACTTAGTTTAGGGGTTTTTAACTTATGATCCATGAACTTGTTTCTTTTAAAAAAGTATATATTTTAATAAATGTTTCCATATAATTT
Source organism: Vombatus ursinus (assembly GCF_900497805.2). Taxonomy (NCBI): domain Eukaryota; kingdom Metazoa; phylum Chordata; class Mammalia; order Diprotodontia; family Vombatidae; genus Vombatus; species Vombatus ursinus. The sequence continues at coordinate 4,964,804 of NW_020954594.1, forward strand.
ATTTCCTTGTAATTGGATATATTTTATTTTTTGCATTTAATAACATAATCCTGAGAAGGGCTCCATAGGTTTCCCTAGACTGGATGCCAAAAGTATCCATGACACCTGAAAGGTAGTCCAACCTCCTTATTTTGCAGAGGAGAAAACTGAGGTCCAGAGCTGACATTTCTATAGCAGTTTAAGGTTAGTAAAACATTCATACATAATCTCATTTATCCCCACAACTACTCTGTGAGGTAGGCACAACAGATATTATTATCCCTATTTTACAGATGAAAAGACAGCAAGACTCAGAGATGTTAAGTGACTCATCTTTGGTCACACAGTTGCTGATCTGAATCCAAGTCTTGCTTACCCTAGGGCTCAGGACACTGAACCATATATCCTCTTCACTGTACATTGTGCTAGGCTCTGAGAAGGTAACAAAGAGGTAGGCCTAGGGCACTGTCCTTGGATTTGAGGAGCCTACTGTTGATTTGAGGGGACGGGATATATAAACACAAGAAAACATAGCTAGTAGTTGTTGGTCAGTCGTTTTAGTTATGTGCGACTCTTCTTGAGCCCATTTGGGGTTTTCTAGGCAAAGATACTGAAATGGTTTGCCATTTCCTTCTCCAGCTCATCTCACAGATGAGGAACTGAGGCAAACAGGGTTAAGTGACTTGCCCAGGGTCACACAGATAGCAGTACCGGGTATTAATGTACTTATTGCTTAATAGAGATACAGACAGCAAGTGATACGGGAGCTGGGAAGTGGGGAATTTGCTGTGGTTTGCAAAGGCTTTACCAGAGGAGCCAGAGTCAGGAGACATGAGATCTAGTCCTCAGTCTGCCACTAACTAGCTGTTGGATTTGTGGTCAGGTCACTCAGCCTTGTTATGCTTCCGTTGAGGATGCTGGTATCTCCCTAACTGAGAGGGGTAGAACATGGAATATTCTAAAAACGTGTGTCCCCGTCTGCTGAAGGCTGCGCTCAGAGGCCCCTCCAGATGTGAGAATGGTAGAACAACAGGCCAAGACTCCACTGATCCTTGTCTTGTCCAGTGGATCTGGACCCTCAGGGGAGATGAGACTACAGAAAGAGATGATTCCCAGACCAAGTCTAGGTCTTCCTGATCTGTAGCTAGGAATTCATCCTCCCCTTTTGTGGAAATTCTCCTTTTAAGACTTTGGGCTCCTTCCGTTATGCTCTTGGGAGTCCTGTGAGCTTACTGTTCCACCTGCCCTGCTCCGTCCCTCTTTCTCTCTGCAAGGCAAAGGATTAGGTGCTCAGCTCAGGGATCCGAGACCAGAGCCAACACAGAACCTGCTGAGTGCAATGGGAATGGGAACATCCCCCCTCACAAGCATTCATCATCACCTCCCCACCCAGGGAGAGGGAAAGCCTTGTATCCAGGTCATTGGTTTGCAAAGACTGGGGAAGCTGGAGGCCTCCCGGGGTTTACTAGATGACATGCCCCAGCAAGAACAGAGGAGACTGAGAAAAGTATGTGTGCAGTGGGAGGGCTGTGTATCTTTCTCTAAGTCTTTTTTATTCCTTCCCTCCCACCCACCCCCAGGGGCTTTTATTTAGGCGATAGTCATACTCAAATAACTGCTTCTACCTCCTTCAGGGAACCATACTGCTCCGTGGAGAGGAGACTTTATCTGGGAAACAGAGGCAGGAGTCCAGACCTCAGAGGGGTCTTACTCTCTTGGTACCTACTCCTTGGCTTGGTTTCTTCAGCAAGGTTTTAAGTAGCTTTCTCCATCTCACGGGTGCCAGCTGGAGTGGGTTTAATCTGTATAGAAACATCCATTGTAAGTATGTGATACTAGCTGTGTGACCTTGGGGAAATCAATTAATCTCTCTGGATTTTGGTTTCCTTATTTGCAAAATGGGAATATTAATAGCACCACTGTTTCCCTTATTGGATTATTGTGAGGAAACCTTGAAACCCTGGGAGCTATTATTTTATGGGTCTTTTTGGGTCTACTGAAGCAGCATGGAGTAGGACGAAAATAGAGTGCCAGAGTCAGGAAGACGTGAGTTCAAATCCTGCCTTTGACACTTAATTGTGTCATGATGGGCAAATCACTTTATTTCCTAATCTCAGTTTCCTTATCTGTAAAATGAGGGAGTTAAGCTAGGTGATCTCTAAGTCTCTTACAACTCTAAATCTGTGATGCAATCTGTGATTTGAGGGGCTGTTCAATGGTATTGTTAATTTAGCTCCATGCTTTCCTCACAGTCCACAGGCCCAAATCCAAAAGAAAACCATGATGGTGGGGGGATCCTCCTCAGAAGCCCAGGCCTACAAATTACGAGGCTGCTTGGCTTTTGTGACCCAATTAACGCCCCCTTCCTCTGTGGGCCGTTCTGGGAGTCACACCGACCTTTTTAGGTCAGAAATTTTTCTTTCCAGATGAGAAACAGGCCCATTTGATGGAAGTAGCTTGACTGGTTATTGAGTTATGGAAAATAATTAAACTGGAAAAATATTTCTTCTTTTCATAAACCAGGTTAGGTCTGAATGTTCAGGGCGTGGCCCTTGCTGTGTAATTAGGTGCTCAGCGGGCATCGCTGACTTGTCCGCTCCTCCCTCTTGTCAGGTCTGCTCCTGTTGCTGAGGCTGCGGCCACCCCTCCTCCCTCCTGGCCCCTGCAGGTGTGTCTCCAGGTTCCCTGGCTCTGTTCTCCACTCCTTACCCAGACTCGGGCCAAAGCAGTCACCCTGTCTCACAGCTCCAGCTGGTCCCACTGACAGTGACAGAGAGAATGGAATCCTCAGATGGCACAAGAAGCAACGGGGCCAGCCCTGAGGCCAGGGACATCCGAAGCCCCCTGAGCACCAATGGTAACATGGAGAATGGTGGTAAGGTCGAGGTCAAGGATTCCAAGGGCACCAACGGGCATGTTGGGGAAGGCGCTGAGAACAAAAACCCAGGGAGTCCCCTGAAGCATGGGGAGGGAAGGAGTGCCTTGTTTTCTGGTAATGACTGGAGGAAACCCATCATCCAGTTTGTGGAGTCTGTAGATGACAAGAGCTCCAATTACTTCAGCATTGACTCTGTGGACAAGAGGTCTCCTTATGCCGGCCTCCAGTTGGGGGGCTCCAAGAAGCTACCCGTAACCTTTGCAGAAAAGGGGGAGCTGCGTAAGTCCATTTTCTCTGAGTCCAGGAAGCCTGTGGTGTCCATCGTGGAACCTGCGGAGGGGAGAAGGAACAGCTACCCCCGAGGCGGAGATGTGGGCATCCTCCTTCGGCCCAAGTCCAGTTCAGAGGAGATCCTGTGTGACTCCTGCATCGGCAACAAGCAGAAGGCAGTCAAGTCTTGCCTGGTATGTCAGGCCTCCTTCTGTGAACTGCACCTCAAGCCCCACCTGGAGGGAGCCGCTTTCCGGGACCATCAGCTGCTGGACCCCATCAGGGACTTTGAGGCCCGGAAGTGCCCCCTGCATGGAAAGACCATGGAGCTCTTCTGTCAGACAGACCAGACCTGCATCTGCTACCTCTGCATGTTCCAGGAGCACAAGAACCACAGCACTGTGACCGTGGAGGAGGCCAAAGCAGAGAAGGAGGTAACCAGTCACTACCCCTCCCCCCACCAAGCCTCACCTGTGCTCTCCTCTGCTCTTCCCATTCCCCTTTAAGACCCCTGGAGGAGTAGGCCAGTCCCTTTTCCCAGGCTAGACCTTTCCTCCCCTGGGCTTGTGTGACATAGCGGAGTTAGCCGGTCACAGCCGGCTGGAATGTCTTTCTCCCCACCACAAGCTTGGGCACCAGAAATAGTGAATTCTTTGTGCCCAAAGATCTCAAAAGAGTCAAAGTGAGGAGGAGAAGATCATTTCTTAGGTGGTCACAACAGGTAAGGCGCTTGACCGAGGTTCTGAAGCAAATCTCTACATTAGAAAGGAGAGCAGGGCTGCTAGTCTACATGCCAGGATTTTTCTTTTTTTTGGCCTGGGGATGTGGTTGGGGTAAAGAGAAGGTGGGTAGGAGGGAGGAGAAGGGTGGAGGAGAATGGAAAAATTCTTGGAGTTGGAGTCAGATTACCCAAAATTGGAGTTATAGTCCCAGCACTTCTACTTACTATCAGGGTGACCTTTAGAAAATGATTTTACTTCTCTGTATGGACCTCAGTTTTCCCTTCTCTAGAAGGATGAGATTGGACCACATAATCTTTAATTATCTTCTAGCTCTAAATCAGGTGGTCCTATTCTTTTTGGCTCTAAAAAGGCAGATAGATCTCCTGGGTAGGGTGAAGCTAGATGGGAACAAGGGGTGGGCTTTTTTTTTTGTTTTTTTGCAGTCTGGGGCCCTCTCTGTGGGATCCAAGGTCTCTCCAGTTAGCAGAGGGACTCCTTGTCTTAAAATTTCCCCAAGGATCTTATTTATCCTTGCATGTGACTCTCAAAGATGTATGTAGGTGAGAAGCCTGGGAATCAGCTTCACTTGAAGGCTGGACTGGCAATGACCCCCTCCCTTTTCTTTCCCCACCTCCCCCACCGTTACCCGGTCTTAAGGTTCAGGGAGACCTCCATTTCTCTTGTCTCTTTCTACCCTGGAATGAGCAGAAGAATAGGATCATTAACTCCCAGGAGCAAAGATTTAGAGCTGGAAGGGTCCTTTGACAACATCTGGTCCAAAACCCCTCATTTTACAGATAAAGAAACTAAGCCCTAGAGAGGACCTTGACCAAGGTCACACAGGTGTTAAGGTGCAGAGCAGGATTTGAAGCCTGGACCTCTGTTTCCAAATCTAGCACACTTCTCATTGCACCACACTGCCTCTTAATAATAACACCTTATAATTGTGTAATATTTCCAACGTTTACCAGGGACTTTCACAAACACGGTCTCATTTGATCCTGATGACAACACTGGTAGTTAGGTATGGCAGGTATGATTATCTTCATTTTATAGGTGGAGAAAATGAAGCTGAGAGAGGATAGTTAAATGAGTTGCCTATGGTCAGACAGTTAGCAGATGATGATAGACTCAGGACTTCAACGAGGTTTATGTAATTCCAGGCCTAGGGCTTTGTCCATTACACCATTTTTGGATACAAACCATTTCTGTTCTATCTTTGAAGGAAGGGAAGCATCCCTAAACCCACGAGATGCTTGACCCCTTTCTGTACGCTTAATTCTTCTATCCCTGCAATTTTGTATTATAGGATTCAGACATGGAAGGGACCTTAGAGATTATCTAGTCAGACTATCATTTTGCAGATGAGGAAACTGAGGCCCAGGAAGGGGAATGGCTTACTCAAAGTTATAAAGGTCTTACCAGAGTACAGATATGAATCTAGGTCCTTTGACTCCAAATCCAGTGCTCACTGCCCCACGGTAGCATGCTCCACTCCAAGGCCATTTAACACTGCTTTTAATAAAGCTTAAGAAGCCTCTGAAGAAACTCCTGGCCACATTTTATGAGTGAGCAGAGCTGGTTGGAGTTAGGATGGAAAGGTCTCTTAGAGGAAACAGTTCTAAAACAAACTTTATAGGCCTCATCTTCATTGTTTTTTTTCCCCCTGGTGAGGCAATGGGGCTAAGTGACTTGCCCAGAGTCACACAGCTAGTGAGTGTTATGTGTCTGAGGCCAGATTTGAACTCAGGACCTCCTGACTCCAGGGCTGGTGCTCTATCCACTGTGCCACCTAGCTGCCCCTAGGCCTCATCTTGAACTCCCTAGTCCTTTCCCCTGGCAGAAGACTGTAGCAGAAAGGTTTAGGATCCCTGGGTCCTTGATGAGTTGTGGGACCACAGGCAAGCCACTGACCTCTTGAAATGACCTCTAGTATCCCTGTTAGCGCTAAGATTTTCAGATTTTTGTGATCTTGTGACCTATTTGGAAACAGAGTTAGCATAATATGTGCTCTCAGTGGAATGAGCTTAAATTGTGGGCAGCACAGTTATAAATCCAGAAAAAACATTCCCTTGTTCATAATTAGTTACCAAACCCACAGCTGTTCCCCACTAATTTGGGGTTCCCTTCATTTGTATTCTTCAGCTTTCTGCCCTTCCCTCCAAGCCTCTGTTAACTTAGAACTACCTGGGAGGCATTAATATATATAAGGTCATCACAAAATCTCTGAGTTGGAAAGAATCTCAGAGGCCTTCTTGTTCGATCTGCACCTGGAAAGAAATCCCCTCAACAACATCCCTGAGAAGCAGATGTCCTGTTTCTGACTAAAGACTTCCTGTTAGCTCTAAGCATTTATTAAGTACCTACTATGTGCCAGGTACTATGCTAAGTGCTTTACAAATATCTCATTTGATCTTCACAACAACTCTGTGAGGTAGGTGCCATTATTGTCCCCATTTTACAGATGAGGAAAATAAGGCAAACAGAGGTTAAGTGACTTGCCCAAGATCACACGGCTAGTAAGAGTCTGAGGCCAGATTTAATTTGTCTTCTTGACAGCAGACCCAGTGCTCTAGCCACTGCAAAATGAAAGTGGATTGTGGGACACAAATCAATCAACAGGTACTTATTAAGTCCCTCTCTGCCTGGAATAGAGCTTAAGGACACTTATCTGTCATGGGTATCACCTCAATAGGCTTCCATTAAAGGCCATCCACCTTGATTTCATAAAGGATCTCAGAGCCAGAAGGGGCAAGTTCTGTAATCTCTAAGTCCACCCCTCTTTAACACATGAAGAACCCCAGAGAGATGAATGACTCAACTGAGGTCACATAGGTGACCACTAGAGATGGAGATTCTCGTGGGTCTAGAATCCTGGTCTCCTGACTCTGTTGGCACCTCTGCCTGTGCACCCTCTATGGTGGCCACACAAAACCCCTTTGGGGTACTATAGTCTAGTGAGGATGGCACACACTTTCCTGCACGTACGTGTGCCTGTACATACATTGTCCTAAAGAACACAACCTCAATGAAAACCAGGCAGCTCTAAATGAATATAGTGTGCCCTAAACAGATGCTTACGGAGGAGATGTGCATTCATGGAGTGACAGAGAAAATACCTTGGTGCCATGGAAAGATTGCTCAGTGAGAAATCTGAAGACCTGGTTTGAGGCCCTGCTGTGTCATTTGCTAGCTGTGGGACTTTGGACAAGTCATTAACTTCAGGTGTAGCATGGTATAGTGGACAGAGTGATGGTGTTGGAGTTTGGAAGACCTGGGTTTGAATCCTTCATCAGCTAATTATTACCTGTATGACCTTAGGCAAGTCATTTAACCAAACTCTGCCACCTCATTTTCCTCAACTGTAAAATGAGGAAGTTAAACTTGAATGATCTCTATTGGCCCTTCCAGCTCTAAATCTATTATCCTCTGATGCTATGGTTTTCTCTGAGCCTCAGTTTCCTTAGCTGTAAAATTTAATTCAATCTAACAGACATTTATTAAGAACCTATCAGATGCAAGGTAGTCTACGAGGTGCTAGTGATACAAAGACAAGACATGATTCAAATACTGAAGTTTCTTGCTTACCTTCTTCTTGGGGACTGGAGGGGATAGGATGCCTACATTGTTAAGTATAATACAAAGGAAGGAATAAAGAGGCAAAGGAAAGAGTAGCCAGGGAGCTTCAGGAATATCTGAGCTGACTGGGTCTGGGGTATTTGGTGGGGGCTTCCCAGAGAAGGTGACATAGCAGCTGTGTCTGAAAAGAAGATAAGGATTCTGAGAGGTAGAGGGGTGAGGTGTGAAGGGAACATGTTCTGGGCATTGGGCAAATGCTCAAAGACTGGATTGGAACATTGACTTCAGGGGACAGTTGTCACATAGACTGAGGAAAGAAGATTGTGATGAAGTAGGTCTGGAAAGGGAGCTTGGCATCTAGTCGTAACAGGCCTTGAAGGCCAGACTGAGGAGTTTGTATTTTATAGGGAGCCATGGAAGATTTTGGATGAAAAAAATACTTCTCCTATCTCTTAGGGTAATTGTGAACAAAGCCTGTTCTAAAACACTACATAAATGTAAGTGTTCTCATGATCACCATTTTCATGAGAGATGAGTCCCTCTCTAGCCTTCTGAAATGCCTACAGGGATTATCTTCTATGGCGACAGCATAGCAAAGAACCAAAGTAATGGGATAGTTCGAAGGGCAGGGAAAGCTTTTCTGTGCCCAACTCTCTCTCTGGTGCTTTGCATTCTTCCCATTGGAGTCATTCTTTTGGCTTAAGGCATTGTTTTCAGAAATGCACATCAATTATTTGGGAGGGACACCTTCTTTATCATCCATCTGGGTCATAGGATTTAGAGCTGGAAGGATTTAAATGATCTAATCCATCATTTTACAGATGAGGAAACTGAGACCCAAAGACAAGTTAAGTGATGTATCCAAGATCATTAATACTTAGGAAGTAGTTAGAATAGCTGGAAAGTAGAACCAGGATTTGAATCTAGGCCCTCTGACCACAGCATTCTTTCCTCTGTGATACACTCAGTCTATTATCACCCTCATGTATGTTAATTTTTCAGATTAGCCCTTTCACAGTACAGGGCACTGAGGGAATGGGACGCAGCACTGGTAAGTCTGATGTCTGTAGGGTATGATGCTGATGCTGGCAGCTCTGATCAGGCAGTGGTGGGACCCTGAGCAAGGAGCTGATGTTGCAAGATGCCAGCTGAGCTCCTAGGGGCTAGAGTGGAGGAAGCCATTCATACAGGGGTGTGGGACATGACGCTGACTTCATAGTTCTGCCTAGGGCCAGCCAACACTGCTGGAATGTCAGGGTGGTAGACATTGAGAAAACAGTTTGTGGGTGGAGGAAAGAAAGCAAAGGAGAAGGCCTGCCCTCTTCTTAGTTCTTCTGTGGACCCAAACATCAACCTCCGTACATGGGTCTTTGTTTGGGACCTTGGGCCAAAACTGGTTCTGCAGGCCTGTTAGCAAAGGGCACAGATGAGGTAACCACAGAACCACCTCAACTGTGTAAGTCTGCAAATAAGGCCAGGGCTCTCCCTGGGCTCTGGGTGAATGAATGTCTTAAGGACCTCGATGTCCCTGAGCCAGGGATGTTTGGGGAGAGGCTACTTGGTAGGGATAAACACATTAATTAGCCTACTGGAGAATAGTAAAGGTTTAGATGTTAACAAGTTTATCCAATAGAATCATAGACTCTCAGAATTGGATGGCACCTCAGAGGCCATATTTGATCAAGAATCCTGCCTACAATCTAGCCAACAAGTGGTTAATCAGTCTTTATTTGAAAACTTGCAGTGAATGGGAACTTAATACCCCTGAAAGTCACTCATCTCAACTCTAGACAGCTATAACCGTTAGCAAGTTTTTCCTTTTATGGAGTCAAAATCTGCCTCTTAGAAATCTCTCCCAACTTCTCCTACTTTTGACCCTTGGGGCTTTTCTACATGATAGCCTTTCAAAAACTGGAAGGTGGCCATCAACTCCCTTCTGTCCTACACCCTCCAAGTCCTCTCTCCTGCAGACCAAACATCAACAGTTCCTTTGACTGACTCTTGTAAAGCATGGTCTTTACTCCCCTTACCATAATGATTACCCTCCTCTGAATACACTCTAACTTCTCAATGTCTATCCCAAATGTGGGACCTAGAACTGGACCCAATATTCCATGTATTGTCTTACCAGGACAGAGTACAGTGGGGCCATCCATCATTGTAGTCTGAACATCTTGCCTCTCAATGCATCTTAGGATAGTGTTAGCTTTTTTGGCTTCCAGGTCACATTATTAACTTATTCTGACCTTCAGAATCACTAAAGCAAAATCTCCTTGGAAGAGAAATGCCTGGGAGGCTACTTGACCCATCCTTTTGCATTCCAGCACTTACCACACCAGAAGGTATGAGAAGACTCCATGGTGTCTCCTTGTCTATTCCCATTCGCTCTATGAGGCAACTGGATGACGCAGCAGATAAAGCACTGAACTTGGATTCAGGACAACTTAAAGGACTTACTAGCTGTGTGACCTTGGGCATGTCATTTAATCTCTCTCAAACTCAGTTTCTTTAATGGTAATTAATAACAGAACCTACCTGGTGGGGTAGGTTGTAGGTCAAATAAGATAGTATATGTAAAATACTTTGCCAAACTTGAAGCCATATATGACTGCTAGCTATTATTATGATCCCAAGGATCATACAGGTCTTAGGATCATTGCATTTAGAGGGAAAAGGAATAAGCATTTATTAAATTATTACTATATACTAGGCACTATGCTAAGTGCTTTGCTAATATCATCTCATTTGATCCTCACAGCCACCCTGAGAGGTAGGTGCTGTTATTATCTTCATTTTACAGTTGAGGAAACTGAGGCAAACAGAGGTTAAGTGACTTGCCCAGGGTCAGGCAGCTAGTAAGTTTCTGAGATAGGATTTGAACTTAGATATTTCTGACTCCAGGCCCAGAGGTCTATCCATTGCACCACCTAGCCTGCTTCTAGAACTAGATTTAAAACTAGAATGGACCTTAGAAGTCATCCCATTAGCCCCTTCATTTTACAAATGAAGAAACTGAGACCTGGAGAAGTGATTTGCCTAAGATAGTGAGTAACAGGACCGACATTTGAATTCAGATCCTCTGACTCTGAATCCAAGTGTGTTTTGCACTATACTACATTGCCTTCTGTCTAACCTGGATCCTTATTGAGGAAACCCACCAGTACAAGAGCCCTCATAATTTAAAAACAAGTTCAGGGCACCTTCTCAGGGCAGACCAACTGTCTATTTTGCATCCCAGCCTGCTTGGCACAATGAGGCAGGCAGCTCAGCACTGACCCAAACTCCCGTCACCAAACGCAAAGTCAGAGTTGAACCAGCTGGGGCTGTGTCTGTTGCCAAAAACGTGTGTTGTGCCTTGGCTATCCTCTCTGGAGAACGGACTCTCCTAGCTCACACAAAGCTTCTCATTTTGGTTTGCCAGGACCCCCTGGGAGTAAATGAGCTCCTTGTCTGCCCTCTTGGTCTCAATCATTCCACTTAATTTATCTCCCTTGCACTTTGCTGGACTTTTTGGCATCCCATTTCTCAATTCTTCTGCCAAGCTCTCCAGTTTCCCAGCTTTGCGGCCAACGTCAATGCTCTATAAGAGTTCTTTTATCCTTTGAAGCAATGATGCTGAAAAAGTCACTGCTCTGACCCAGTTCTTAATGGACCAATGGTATTGACAGGTATTTTGGGAGACAGCCCCAGCTTAAAGGGATTCCCCCCTTCCCCCCCCCCCGGGAAGAAGGACTTGGCAAGAAGGTAAAAACCTCTTTCCCTCAAAGTTTTAATAGATTCATAAAATATTGAAGTTGGGAGAGACCTTAAAGGCCATCTTCTGACCCCTTATTCTTGAAGAATAGGAAAGAAATACAGCTCTGGGATTGGTTAGGTGTAAGTACTATGAAGAGGGGCAGCTAGGTGGTGTAGTAGATAGAGCACTGGGTCCAGATTCAGGAGGACTTGAGTTCAAATGTGGATTCAAATACTTACTAGCTGTGTGATCCTGGGCAAATCACTTAAGTATCTTTGTCACTCCAGTTTTAAGTCATTCCAGTATCTTTGCTAAGCAGAGAGTTTGGGCTTGGAATCAGGAAGACTCATTTTCATGAGTTCAAATCCAGCCTCAGACACTTACTAGTTGTGTGATCCTGGGCAAGTCACTTAACCTTGCTTGCCTCAATTTCCTCATCTGTAAAATGAACTGGAGAAGGAAATGGCAAACCACTCCAGTATCTTAGCAAATGGGGTCATGAAGAGTTGGATGTGACAGAAATAACTCAACACTATGAAGAAACTAAATCAATTACCTTATTTTTATTAAAAATAATTTATTAATGATATTTATTTATTATATGTATTATGATTATTAATTTTTATTACTTACTAACCATCTGCTATGTGCAAGGCACTGTGCTAGGCACTGGGGATATGAAGATCAAAAAAATTATATGGTTCCTGTTCTCAAGGACAGGTTATAGAAGGACACTCTATACATTGACAAGTAAGTAAATAAACTAATACAAAATCATTTCAAGAGGAAGCAATAACAGCTGGAGATTGGGAGGAGAAATCAGGGAAGGCTTCAAGAAGTCTTCATGGCCCTCTAGCCATACTTCAAAGGAAGCTAGAGATTCTGCAAGGAGGAGGTGAGGATGGAGCACATTCCAGGCATGGGGGAGCATTTGTACTAGGATGGATAGGTGAGAGATGGAAGTTGTGTATACTATAGGAAGTAGGAAGTAGGAAGCAGAGATGACATGAGGTGACTTCCATGGGCCGCTCCAAACTCAAGGATTGGAAAGGTTGCATTTTATGGAAAGAGTTGTGGATTAAGATTCTTCAGGTGACTGAGTTCTGGTCCCGACTCTTCTGCCAGCTGGCTGTGTGACCTTTGGTGTATAACATCATCTTGCTGGTGCTTAGTTTCTTCAGCTGTACAACGAAGGGAGAGGCCTGGGTGACTGTGAAGGTCCCTTCCCACTTACATTTAGTGACATTCAACATCTGCAGCGCCCACTGAGAGGCTGCACAGCTTCAGACTGGGTGACCAGGTATCATTACTGTATTAGAATCCTACAATGGAAGGGGCCTTTATCAGTCAATAAGTATTTTTTTTTTTTTGGCTAGGCAGTTGGGGTTAAGCGACTTGCCCAGGGTCACACAGCTAGCAAGTGTTATGTGTCTGAGGCCGGATTTGAACTCAGGTGTTCCTGAATCCAGAGCCAGTGCTCTATCTACTGCGCCACCGAGCTGCCCCAGTAAGTATTTATTAAGCACCTACTATGTGCCAGGCCCTGTGCTAAGTGCTGGGAGTAGAAACAAAGGCAAAAGACAGTTCCTGCCCTCAAGGAGCTCACAGTCTGGTTGAGGAAGACAACACATAAGGAGAAGTTGATGCAGGAGGGAGTGGTGTCCAGCTCAAGGGCATGATGAAGTCCTGCAGTGGGTTGGGAAATGATGCAAATGACTGCCCTGGGAAATCATGGAGTCCAGCACCTGCGTTTTACAGAGGAACCTGAGGCCCAAAGTGATTGACCTGAGGTCACACAGTTAGCTTGTGTCAGGGCCAGGACTGGAACTTGGGTCTCCAGACTCCCAGTCTAAGGTCTTTTTCTACTCTACCATAGCTGACCTTTCTGGTATTGGGATGCCAGGAAGGAAAAAAGGACAGGGAGATCCCAGGGGCACAGATTAGTATTTAATCTTTGTTGTTGTTCAGTCATTTACTCCATTTGGGATTTTCTTGGCAGTGATACTGGAGTGATTTGCCATTTCCTTCTCCTACCCATTTTACAGGTGAGCAACTGAGGCAAACAGGGCTAAATGACTTGCCCAAGGTCACACAGCTAGTAAGTTTCTGAGACCAGATTTGAACTCAGGAAGATGAATCCTCCTGACTTCAGATCCAGCACTCTGTCCACTGTGTCACCCAGCTGCCCCTCAATCTATTCAATCTACTTTAATCTAGGGGACACCAAACATCCATTTTAAAATTGAAAACTGTGTTCAGTGTGTTGGATGTTTATCCAGATAACTAACAACTACCTAGAAGCAGCGGCTTCAATTATCTAGTTCATTTGATCACATTCGATAGCCTCTAAGATCTCTTCCAGATCTAAAATTTTATGAGTCTGTGTGGGTAGCTTGGGCCTGGAGGGGGACATATAAGTACCTAATCACTACTTCTTTTGGGCAGCGTTGGCTATTCTGGAGTCACTGCCTTTAGCTGGAGCCCACAGTTGGCCTCTCTGCGTATTCAGATCTGTCTTCAATGGGAGAGCTTCCATCCCTGACCCAAGGTTCCAGACATGTTTGGGTTACCCCAGTGGAGAAGGCTGGATGCAGAAGTATGGGAAGGATTATGCTTCCAGGCCCCTCACCTCCAAGGGAGGGCTACTATTTTATTCCTATCGGGCTGCAAAACCCAGCTTTTCAAGGGGAGGAGAGTGTTGAGGAGGTTCTTAAAGGAGAATTGAGGTGGGATAGGCCCATTTAGAATCTATCACAAGTAGTGGAGAGGCCAGAGGCAGCCAGACAAGTGTGGGAGAGGAAGGTATTTAGTGGCAGGCCTGGGCAGGGAATTGAACAGGGAGTAGGAGGAAATCGCAGGGAGGGGTAGGCTGGGGTGGAGCCGGGGGAGCAGAAGGTGAGGCTCAGAGGCCCCAGTCTGACATCAGGGGGATCTAGCCTAGCCTCCAAAAAAAAGGGGAGAAGGGAAGATGGAAGGGGGCAGAGAAACAAGAATCATTGGGTGGGGTGGGGTGGAGCGGGGTGGGGCCGGTAGAATCTTAGAATCATAGACTCAGAATTGCAAGAGACCTCAGCGAGTTGGGCAGAATTTAGTTTCAGGATTGGGGAGAAGGAAATATGTTTTAGGAGAAACAGAAATGGGATCCAGAAGGGAAGTGTCAAGGTTAGAAAGGGTAAAATTCATTTAAGCCAGACACTTTACTTCTCTAGAGACTGAATAAAATGAGAGGGCTGGAGTAGATTAGTTCTAATGTCTCTTACAGATCTAAAGTCCTACAGTCCTAAAGATAAAGAAGGGAGACAGAGAGAGTAAGGAACCAAAGCTCGGAGGGCAATGAGAAAAACAGAAAGCAGAGTAATGGTCAGTTCCAAGAGGGTCTGTGCAGCCCAAGGAGGCAACAGGTTGGAGTCTGAGTATAGCATCTTCTAGGACAGATGGCGCCTGGAAATGAGAGATATTTCATATGAGGTAGAAATGGAAAGATCAGCAGAACAGATTAGTGCAAGAGGCTGGGCCAATAGAGGAGAAAGGGTCCTGTAGGACTTGGAGAAGGCTGGAGTCCAAGGGGGAGAAAGCTGAAAACCGACAAAGATGATGAAAGGGCCCTATACGATGTTTTGCAGAAAGGGTAGATGGGGAGGGGTAGGAGAGGCAGGAAGAGAGGGAGGATAAAACTCTTGCTAGGGTGAAGGCTGAGAGAACTGAAGTTCATTTTGGGGAGACAGGAGGACATGAAAAGTGGGAGCTCTCAGCTCACTTTTCCTCAGAGAAGAAGGGATGTTAATCTGGGCCTCTGGAGCAGGAGGAGGAGGAAGAGAAAGAGAAAGAAGAGAAGATGAGATATAATTTGTAAATGTGGGAAGGCAGTGATCAGAAGTAGAGACAAGCTGTCTACTGCTCTAGGCAGAGGAATCAATCAGGGAGAAGAGGAGGAGAAAGGAGGCCTCTTGATTCTCCAGGGCACTGAATGAGTCAGTGAGGGTGACTTTTTCTTCCAAAGATGGTCATTTAAGATCAGAACAGGGTGGGAGGGACACTGAGGGTCTTGGACTAAGAACAGGAAACCAAGAGTGGCCTCAGACTCTTTAAGGGGAGCAAAAGGGGTAGACAGGATGTGTAAGAGTAAAATGTTTATTTCTTCAGAGGCATCGTGCTGTGATGGATAAGGTACAAGACTTGGAACCAGGAAGACCTGGGTTCAAATCCCATCACGCGGTATCTGGGCAGGTCGTTTAACCTCTCTGTGCCTCAGTTTCCTTATCTGTAAAATGAGGGGGTTGGACTCACTGGCTTCTAAGGTCTCTTCCTGCTCCAAAGAGGCTGTGATCTCTCTTCAGGGGCAATGGAAGGAGCATTGGAGTTGGAGTCCTGCCCGGCTTTGACATTCACAAACCTTGTGACCATGGGCAAGTCACTGTAGTTGTCTGAGTCTCCATTTCCTCATCTATAAAATGAGAATAATTACACTCATATTCCCTACCTCATGGAGTGGTTCTGTGCGAAGTACCATTGTTGTATGGGTAGTAGTGATTTTTACTGCCCCCATTATGGGTGAGGTCCCCATTATGGCCCTTGTTATTTCGCCCTCCATGACTTCACAGGGAAAACAAATCTTGCTGCCTCTAGATTGGGTTAGGAAGTCTCAGCTTGAGTGGGAAGGCCTTCAACTCCACCCTGATGCTCATGCTTAGTTCAGGGGTTCCCTAACGACAGGAGAGTCACTAGGGATGTATATGCCCATCCTTCTTCCACATGGGGGTGGTGGTGAAAAGAGGGAGTGTTTCTCTTAGTCTATAAGATTAACTCAGGGTTAGCATCTACTTGGGTCTCCTGGCTCCCTAATAGCACTATCCAGGCTACCTATAAGGTATTAGAGTTGGAAAAATCCTTAGAAATAATTTGGTTTAACTATTCCCTCCCACCCCCCTTTATAGATGAAGAAAGAGACCCAGAGAGGTTGTGACTCGTCTAGGGTCACACAGCTAGTTAATTCTAACTAGCTCTAACCTGGGTCTCTTGACTCCTACTCCAGGGCTATTTCTAATGTCTCCCAACCTTGAACCACCATCTCTACCTGCCCAATGGGTTCCTTTTCTTTCTTTCATGACCAGATGGGTGGGCCCATTTCTAGGCCAGGAGAGATACCCAAAGGAGTACTTGAGCCTCTTTACAGGTCTTAGGACCTTTCTGTCTAACCAAAGAGAATGACGATCTCCACTAACTTCTCCACTTTCTTGCCATGTTGCTTCTTTCTTGGGAGTGGAGGTGGAGTTAGGCTAAATCCCCTTATTGTCTTTCCCTTATACTGATGTAACTATGTTTTAGCCAAACAGACATCTTCCTGTTCCCTGTACGTACCATTACTCCACCAGCCTCCAGCCCTTTGCCCAAACTGCCTCCATATTTAGGATGCTCCCTTCCTCACCTCTGCCTCTCCAAATCCCAGTGCCCTTCAAGGACCAGCCCAAAGGCCGCTCCCAATAAGAGGCCTTACTTGATTTCCCTAGTAGTCAGGGCTCTCTTCTGCACCCTTCCCACCTAATTTATATTTATTTTGTATATTTTTAAATCTGTAGGGTATTGTAAGCTCTGCCCATTTCCTGCCTATATGTGTGTCCCTTAGCATGGTGCCTGGTACGTTGAAAAGGGCATAGTAAAAGCTTGTTGAAACCTCCTCTCTTACCTGGTGAGGTTGCCCAGGATTTCCTTCCTGCTTCCCTCAGTTTGCCTCTCCTAGCTCCCAAGGTCCCTAGAAACAACTTGGTGGGGGCTATGAGCTAGCCTTGGCTAGAGAACCTTGGCAATTATTCACATTTCCATAGTGCGCTGAGATTTACAAAGCTTTTTTCTTACCGCAACACTGAGAGTTAGGTGTTGCAAGTATTCTTCTAATCATCTTATAACTGGAAACTGAGGCTCAGTGAGGGAGGTCTGGTACAAAGCCAGTAAGTGTCTGAGCTGGGGTTTGAACCTCAGGATTCCAAGCTCAACAGGCTTCCCTTGGCAGAAGCTGGGGAAAGGCTAGAGATGAGACAATCTTTGTAAGGATCTATAGCTTTCTGATTGGATAACCACTTTCCTGTTCCCCACTGGTTTTCCCAGCCTGCTGGGCTCCTTCTTGCTTGAGAAAGCCCAAAGCAGCTTCAGCCACAGGCAAGTCAGCTCTCTCTGATCTTTATCCATAATTGGCCCGTTGGCTTTGGCTCCTGTCATTTGGGGGTAGGAGTCCTGCTCCCAGGCTCAGTCTCTAATGGCTCTGTGCTGGCCAAAGGCCAACTCACATTCCTAGTGGTTTTTGGCTTCCTTGACTCTCTGATTCCATGGACACCCTGGTAAAGGACATGGGGTGGGGATAGGGGAGGGAGCCCTAGATACCCTGGTTCAAATTACTTCTGTACCTTTGGAGTCCTTGGGTGAGTCAGGGCTCCTCAAGGGGCCTTGGTCTCTTAATTTACCAAACTGGGACATCCACATTTACTCTTCACCTCTTTGTTGGGTCAACACAATGATAAATGCTTTGAGATTCCCAAGAAAGAGTCCCCATTAGAGCAAGGGGCTTTGTTACTGATTGCGATTGACTGGGCTACTCCCCCTGAAGTATGCCTGATGCCTAAGGGGTGAGCTAATGGAACACGTATGTTCTGTCCCACAGGGATATGTAGACACAAGCATGCCCAGGTGCACCCTTTGACTCTAGAGGATTCAATGTCACAGGAATAGAGGGGAGATCTCCTTCCACCTTAACCCCAGGCAATACTGGCCCATCCCTGCTCCCTTAGCCAGGGCACGAATTAATTCCTCTCCTATTCTCCCATCAGCCTTTTCCTCTCTGGGCTCCACCAGTCCCCTTCTCTCTTCCTAGGATGATGGAAAAAAAAAAGTGCCGATCCCATCAAAACTGAGGTTCTGCTTGTTCAGGCAGAGGCCTCAGCAGCAGCAGCAGCCCCAGCGCCTGCTAGCAACACTTACCTAACACCATTCCACAATTATATATGAGACTGTTATTGCTGCTGGGACACTCCCTGGGCTGGCCTAGACTGGGCTGGGCCCCCCACCTTATAAGCCCATCCTGACCTGACAAGGCAGGTGCTTCCCTCCTGGAAAACGGCAACCTATTCAGAAATGCCCCGGGTGGGAAGTTGGGTGAAGGTGAAGGGGGAGAGGAGAGAGCTGAGCCCATACCACTCACTTTCTGCAAAGTTTTCTTGTTCTAATAAACAAATCTGTCCCAGATCTGAAGAAGTAGCTGGTTCTTTATAGAATTTGTCTCCTGCTCTCTCCGATGGGAGCAAAACCCCTATTATTCTTTAAATGGCTGAAATGCTGATAAGGCTAAAGAAAAGAAGTTTTCTACTACTCAGTCAATTAGCATTTATTAATCACAAGTGCTAGGCACTGTGCTAATCTCTGAAAATACAAGAAAGGCACCCCCTAAAAAAATCAGTCTTGCTTTAAAGGATCTCATGGTCTAAGAAGCAAGACAACGTCATGCAAAAAACTATGTTCGAACAAGATCCATAGGAGATCAATTGGGAGTGGTCTCTGAGGGAAGCCATTAAGATTAAAGAGGACTGGGAAAGGCTTTTGCCGAAGGTAGGACTTTAGCAGAGACCAAAACAACCAAAAGCCTACATTTACATAACACTTTATAGGTTGAGTTAAGCTCTGTGCTTAATGTTTAGGGAGTGCAAGAATGAGTATCCTATTTTTTCAGATGAAACAGGTTTAGACAGATAAGAGACTTACCCATGATTTATAGGATTACAGAATTTAGAGCTGGGAGGGACCTTAGAGACTCATCTGGCCCAACTCTCTTACTTGACAAATGAGCAAACGGGGCTTTCCACAGTATCGTAGAAATAGAGGTGGAGGACTGGAGAATTCCTACGATGTAACCACAGGATCAGAGACCTGAAGCAGCCAGTCTTAGAGTGTAGGAAGTCACAAGATCATAGATTCGGGAGTCTGAAGGTACCTTAGCCACTAGTCCAACCTTCCCCTTCCCCCTCCACCCCATTTTATAGAGGAGGAACTGAAGTCTAGAGAGGTTAAGCCATTTAAGTTTGCACCCATATTAAGTAGAAGAGCTAAGATTTGAACCCAGCTCTTCAAACTCTCAGCCAGCACTCTTTCTCCTGCACTGTGTTGTGTGGGTCATTATTCAATACTGTAGGCTCTTCTGGATCCTCTCTCTGAGGGTAGCTCTAAAGCTCACCTCCACTCTGTTCACTCCCTCTTCCCCTTAGAACATCCAAACCAGAAGTGGGTTTACAAAACTGTTTACCAGCAATTAAGGGAAAGGGGAAAAATAGAAAAATAGAGAAGCACAGACCCCAAGGATCCTTCCCAGGACATTGTACTCTGGGAACACATTAATGAATCCATTTAATATTCACTAGTTTGACTCACACCATTTCAATCCTGAGCACTTCTGGTTAGGGAGCAGGGCATAGTGGGGCAGCTAGGTGGTAGAGTGGATAGAGTGCCCGGCCTGGAGTCAGGAAGACTCATCTTCCTGAGTTCCAATCTGGCCTCAGACTCTTACTAGCTATGTGACCCTAGGCAAGTCACTTCACCCTGTTCGCCTCAGTTTCCTCATCTGTCAAACGAGCTGGAGAAGGAAATGGCCATCAACTCCAATATCTTTGCCAAGAAAATCCCAAATGGGGTTGTGAATTGGGCATGACAGAACAACAACATAATAGAAAGAGCACTGGTTTTGGAGTCAGAGGACCAGGGTTCAAATCCTGCCTCTGATTTGACCTTCATGGCCTTGGTCAAACCACTGAACTTTTTGGCCTCAGTTTCATCAAATGTAACATGAAAGGGCTCCTCTAGGTAGTTTTGAGGTCCCTTCCCGATCTAGACCTATGCCCATGCCAATTGTGGATTTGGAACTGAGGGAACGCTGTAGGCATACACGCTCTCCCTTTTCCATGTCTCCATAGGATGCCGCCGGACTCTTGTTTTCACAGCAGTTCTCCTTTGCTCCTGGCTCCTCTTACTTCTTTCCAGGTGTAGAATGCTTTGGTGTTAGGAGTCTGCCACATTAACATGTCTCCACCCACTTTTCCAGAGTGACAGCTGATCACAGGTGCCCTCCCAAGCACCCTCCAGGGTAACAGTATCTCTATAGATACCACACATACACACAACATCAACACTTCAGCTAACCCCTCCCTGCCTTAGTAGCCTATTTCATGAGTTTTTAAGACGCCTAAATGATCTGTGATTTCCTCAATAAAGGGAATCCCTTCTGTGGGAACTCCCTCCACCAACCAGTTCACAACTGAGTTCAAGTACTAGGGCATTGCCAGAGGCAGATAAAGGTTAAGTGACTTGCACAGGATCACATGGCTAGTTAGTATCAGAGGCAGGATTTGAGACCAGGTCTTTTCTGCTGCCAAACCTGACACTGCCTCTTCATGAGTTACTTCATGATGCTAAAACACTTATTAGCACCATAGTGCAGGGGAAAGAGTGTTGATTTTGGTGACAGATGATCTGTGTTCAAATCTTGGCCCAGTCACCTATCACCTCTTTGATTTTATAGAAGACTCTGAGACTCAGTTTCCCCACTAGGAAAATGAAGCCTAGATCAGTGGTGTCAAATTCAACTAGAAATAGGGTCATTAAATGGACGCCTACTGACTGTACATTGACTTAGAAAACCACATATTAACATTATCTATGTTCTGTTGTATTTTTATTTATTCTGTTAAATATTTCGCAATTACATTTTAATCTGGTTCAGCTGTACTGTGGAGTGTGGAAGGCAGCCAGTTTGATACTTCTGGTTTAGATGACCTCCAAAGTCTCATATGTCTCTGCATCCATAAACCTCTGATTTGATGGCTAGTCTTCAGTAATGAGATCTCTAAACCTGACCAGGTTGGTTCCAGTCCACTGACACCATGAGAAGCCCTTTTGGATGACTAGGACTGGATGAACCTCGTGCTACATTGATGTAGCCAACAGACTCCAGGATCCCATCTCTGCCATGCAATAATGAAGCATCCAAAAGAAAACTTCAGTGGAGGACATGACATTAAACTGCATGATAAAAAAGGAGGGTTATTCCCTTTAAACTATACAAATAAGCTCCCCTTCCCCTCTGAGATTAAGTGAAGAAGATGGTCTGCTCTTCTATGCACCTAGGCCTGAGACTGGGACTACCTGCCCCCTTTCTTCCACGTTCAATTCAAATGTAGCATACTTTCAGAGGACCAATTAATCCTTCAAATAATCAGAAATCTTATTAATTCCACTTTTGCTCTTTTTTTTCTGTCCCTTCCCTTTTTCCTACCCTATAGACGGAGCTATCTTTGCAAAAGGAGCAATTACAGCTGAAGATCATTGAGATTGAAGACGAAGCTGAGAAGTGGCAGAAAGAGCGAGACAGGATTAAGGTGACTTGGCTTCCTAGCGTCTCCCCTCCTACATTCCTTTACTCCGCCCCAAGTCTGGGGATTTCCCCAGGCTTCCTGTGGCTAGTCGCTCCACTTGGAAATCTCAGCCCTTCTTTGTTTTCTCGCCTAGTTCCTCCTCCATGTTTACCGGGTCCCTCCCCCTGTGTATTCCGGCTGCTCCATCTATGGTTATTTCTAGCATTGAGGTAGGCTCTTGGCTACCACCCGAAACTTGACTAAGCCTTATAAGCAAAATTCCACAACTAATCAACCCATAAATATGACGGACCTTCCCCAGTGTCTGGGGATAGTCTTCCCCAATGAATGCTGCCCAGCCACCAAAAACCTGTTGCTCTAGTTACCAGGCTACTGTTTGTTTGTTTGTGTGTGTGTGTGTGTGTGTGTGTGTGTGTGTGTGTGTGCACATTGGGGGTGGGAAAGGAGAAGAGAATAAACTGGTTCTTATAAGGAGCCTCCTTTCCTTAAGCTAACACAGACTAATGGTGGAATTCTGAAAGGTAATTGGTGAACCAGCCTAAGGTGTTGGATGAGGACATTTTATCAGATAGGGTGATCTGCCTGTGGACAAACAAAAATTGACTGTAAAATGGGACTGGCAATCTCTGCCCATCATGTGTGTCTTGGTAAGATCAGTTGCACCACTCGAGGGCGATGAAAACACCCTGATCCCAATTTCCAGGGACTTAGTGATGGGATGCCCTGGTGATTTGTTTTAACGGAAGCTTTCTTTTTTCTTCTTCTCTCTCTTTTCCCCTGCTCCAGAGCTTCACCACCAATGAAAAAGCCATCCTGGAACAGAACTTCCGTGACCTTGTTCGGGACCTTGAAAAACAGAGGGATGAAGTTAGGGCAGCGCTGGAGCAGCGGGAACAAGATGCTGTGGACCAGGTGCAGGTGATTGTGGATGCGCTGGATGAGAGGGCCAAAGTGCTACAAGAGGATAAGCAGACCAGAGAGCAGTTGCACAGTATCAGCGACTCAGTGCTGTTTCTTCAGGTAATTTGTCCATCCATCCATTCATCCATCCATCCATCCATCCATCTCTCTACCTATGTGTAGTTGTTGGTTCCTCCTATGTATTTTGCATTGAGCTTTGCCCTGTTGGGGATACAGAAGATGCTGAAAGGAGTTTACAATCTATTTAAGGCGATAAGCCTTACACATGGGAAATAATTAGAGAACCATGTAAGAAACTATGTAATTAAATGACGAACTAGGTGTTTTAGAAAAAAATATACTCTAAGGGCTTAGAGAGGGGAGATGACCCCAAATGACTAGAGGCTGAGAAGATGTCTCCCTTTTTATAAATGGGAAAACTATGAACAGAAGTCCACTGACTTCTCATGGTCAACAAGCCCCTTAGTGGCAGAACAAATGGAGAGCCCAGATTCTGGGGCAGGACTCCCTGCCCTGCAGTTCTTTTCATTAGACCATGAGGAGATCTGTGTGGTGTAGTGGAAAGAGTGATGGATTTGGAGTCAGGATGCCGGGTTTGACCCCCAGTTCTATATCTTAATCTTTAGGGCAAGTCATTTAACTTCACTGGGCAGCTAAATGGCACAAGTTGTTGTTGTTGTTGTTGAGTCATATCTGACTCTTTATGACCCCATATAGGGTTTTCTTGGCAAAGATACTGGTGTTGTTTGCCATTTCCTCCTACAGTTCATTTTACAGATGAGAAAACTGAGGCAAACAGGGTTGAGTGACTTGGCCAGGGTCACACAGCTATTAAGTGTCTGAGGCCAGATTTCAACTCATGAAGATGAGTCTTCCTGACTCCAGGCCTGGCACTCTATCTACTGTGCCATCTAGCTGCCAAAAATGGTGCAAGAGCAGAGTTCAAATGTGGCCTCAGACATTGACTAGCTGTATGTGACCCTGGACAGGTCAATTAACCACTATATGCCTCCATTTCCTCAACTGTAAAATGAGAGTAATAATAGCACCAACCTTTTGGGATTGTTATAAGGATCAACTAGAATAATATTTATAAGGAGCTTCATACAGTTTCTGACACATGGCAGCACTTGTTTCCTACTGGTCTCAGTTTTTTCATCTGTCAAATGAGGTGGTTGAACTAAATGACTTTTAAGGTCTCAACTCTAGGTCTATGATTCTATAGCCTTTGTGTCCTTGGGTAAGTCTCTTTACCTTTCTGGTCCTCAATTTCCTCATCTGTGAAGTGGTGGTTAGGCTTAATGATGTCTAAGGACACTTCTAGCTCTAAAATCTCTGATTCTATTACCTTACCCTCTGAGACGATGTAAAGATCAAAGTAATCTCTGACCCCCAAGGGCACAGACAACTTATTGGCTTCTGTTCCTTCTTATTGGCAGGAATTTGGGGCACTAATGAGCAATTACTCACTTCCCCCACCTCTGCCTACATATCATGTCTTGTTGGAAGGAGAAGGCCTGGGTCAGTCATTGGGTAACTTTAAGGATGATCTACTCAATGTATGCATGAGACACGTGGAGAAGATGTGCAAAGCAGATCTGAGTCGAAATTTCATTGAGAGAAATCATATGGAGAATGGTAGGTCACATACTGGTAAGATGGCTCTAAAATCCTTTTGTTCTCCCAATAGAGATTGGTCCTCCTCTCTGTTTTAGAAATAAATAAATAGAAAACCACTCAACCTCCTCCTTTTACGTTCAACGCTATGTCACCACATACTCTGGCTGATTTGGACTTCAGCTAGATAGGTTCAATGTATAGAACAGAACAGAATGGAATGGAATGGAATGCAATACTATGTACATTCAATAGACAGATGGATAGACACACATAGACAGATAGACAGACAGATACATATTAGGTAGAGTTAGAAATATAAAGACAGATATGGATAGGTAGGTAGGTAGGTAAATAGATAGAGAGATAGATGTATAGGCAGGTAGAAAGATTGATTGATAGATGAATAAATAAATGGATGAATGGATAGATAGATATTAGGTAGAGTTAGAAAGATAGATATAGATAGATTGATAGATTGTTAGATAATAGATTTATAGACATATATAAAGAGAGACAGCTATGGTATAGTATTTAAAGAGCTGGCCTTGGAGCCAGGACAACCAGGGTTCAGGTCCTACCTCTGCCATATACTGTCTGTGTGACCCTGGGTGAGTCATTTATTATTTCAGTGCTGTAGGCAGCTCTTGAAGACTGTAAGTTGGAAAAACATTGCCTGTCTGAATTAGTAGAGAGAATTTTCTCACCTGGGTAGCTCCCTATACTAATGAAATCATGCAATCCATAGCTTAAAACTGCAAAACTTAAGACTTTGGGAACATATACTCATACATATATGAATATGTACATCAGCATATTGATATGCGTATATGTGTGTTAACTTTAAAAAGATAAAGATACCATAAGAGACTATACCTCCACAGCGAGAAGTATCTAGGCCACAGGTGGATAGAAAGTATCATGGAAACAATGAACATGAACTTGGACAGATTTTGAGAGATAGTGGAGGATAGAAGGGCCTAGCGTGCTACAGTCCATGGGGTCATGAAGAGCGAACGATCGAACAACATCTCGGCCACAGGGTTAGCAAATATGATCATTGAGCATACTTCCAGCCAGGTCATCCAGACGGTGCAGGTTTAAGCCAATGGAATGTAGATGGTGGGTTTCAGATCCTCCACATCTGTTTATCAGGCAGCATCCAGTGGCTACAGACATGCTATCACTCCCATGGAGCCAGCCAAGTTGCCTTTGGTGATCTGTGTGGATGCAACTTTGTTAGCCATAATACTACATGATCTTATTTGATCCTCACAACCTTATGAAGAAGATATTACTGTCTTCAATTAGCAGGTGAAGAAAAGGAGGCCTGGAGAAGTTAAGTAACTTGCTTATAGTCATATAGCTAATAAAAGTCAGAGGCAGGATTCAGATCTGGGTCTCTCCTGGCTCCGTGTGTAATGCTCTTCCCAGTACACTGTGCTACCCCAACATGATGACTTATTGGACAATACAAGTTGAAATGAGTTTTGCACAATTGTTGTCCTTGGCTATAGGGGAAAGAGCTGAGGAGGGCAGGCCAAGCCCACCTTGACAATGGAAAAGTTTCTGTAGAATTGGATCTGAGTCATTCCCATTCCCAGATGAGATCACCTGGACCAAGTCTCAGCAAGCCCTGGTTCTATAACTTGAAAAATGGCTCCAGCGGAGGAACTGTTTTGTTTTATTTTTTTGTTTTTTAATCTCTAATAAGCTAGTCTCCTCAGGCTTAAAGCCCTTGTGTTTTCCTCTGGTCTCCATGCCCAACTTCCCCACTCTAAACCTTAATGTCAAGCCTCTGACAGGGGTTTAATCTGATGGATACTCTTGACAGAACCATAAGCAGGAATTTTGGTGCCTGGGACAAAGGCAAGTGAGGCAAAAAGGAGCTCACCTGGAGTGCAGGAAAACCTTGGGATATCATCTTGGCTTGTATGCACTTATATCATTGATAATCTTAGGTGTCCCCCACGAAAACCATAGCATAAATCTTCAAACGTGAGGGCAGTGCAACACAGACCTGGTTCGACACAGTTTTGCTAGGAAAGTGGTCCTTCCCGCAGAGAACCTGCTATTTTTTGTAGTCAGAGACATCCAATTGTTGACCCTCCCAGCCGTCAGAAAGAGGTGGAAGCTGGGGAGGAGCGAGTATAAGGTGATATGGTAGGAAGTCAGCCTCCTGGCAAAAGACATATGTCAGCAACAAGGCCCCTAGAAAGGGGAACAGGGATAGCTACACAGTCAGGCAGTGTGATACAGGCCAGCATAGGATCATAGGGGCAGGGACATGGGACTTAACAGGACTTGCATATTCTCTCATATCACTGCCCTGTGGCAAAGGCCCAATTTCCCCATCCTAGTTATGGTTCTGGTCGTTGAGTTGAGCCTGGTATTTTTTCCTCTGGTTGTGCATGCCCAGGAAGGAAATGGTTGACCTCTGTTGTCTGCCAACAAGGTGGAGGACCTGATTCTGTGTGGGGTAGGTATGATGGTAAGATAAGGTGAGGGGGTTAATGATATGTAAGAGGCTCAGGGTTGAGGACTGAGATAACTCGTCAGTGAAATGAGTCCTCCTAAAATGCTGAGGAACCCATTACCGTGTGACTCATTTCTCAGGCACAGATCATGGAGGTGGCAGTGGGGCACTATGTTCCCATTGTGGTTTTGCAAACGTCAGCTCAGATCTGGGTTTGCCCTGTGAGATCTGGGTCTAGCCTGGTCCTTGGCGGAGGCAGGCGGGGCCTGGAAGACTCAAGGGCAAAGCTAGGGACCCAATCCCACGCTGGCCCATTTTGTAGGTCAAGATTGATGACTCTATCTAGAACAGGTGTGGTTCCTTCAAGCCTTCCAAAGGCAAGAAGCCTAGTGGGAGAAGGGGAATGTTGCTGATGTCAGTGCCTCAGCCTTAGGCTGGGGTGGCTCCTTCACTGAGGTTCGCTCCTTCTCATCGGTAGTTCTCTGTCCAGATGTAGGTTGGGGAGTTTATAGGATCGCAGGATCATAGACTTAAATCTGGCAGAGACCTTAGCACTCCATGGTGGGAGGCCTTGGCCAGGAGGCTCTAAGTAAGTTAGCTATAGGAACAAGTTGTCTCCATCTCTCTCCTGATTGCCAAGAGTCTTTGCTGCTCCATGGGAGGAGGAAGAGGGATTAGAGAATTGGACCTCACTGGCAGCTCCCTGATTAACATAGGAGTCACAGTCTCCCTGTGGCCTGGTGCGTGGGTCAAGGGGGGATCAGGAACAGGTGTCCCCTGAGAGATGGCAGCAGGAATGAAATGGACAAAATCCTAGACTCGGGGCAATTTGACCTAAATTTTCTCTTTTTTTCATTTTTAATATTTTATTTTTCCCCAATAACATGTAAAAACAATTTTAACAATCTTTTTTTTTTTTTTTGGTTTTGGTTTGAGTTCCAAATTATATCCCTTGCTCCTTCCCCTTTCCCCTCCCTGAGATGGTAAGCAATTTGATATAGGCTATACATGTGCAGTCTTGTAAAACATTTCCATATTAATCATTTTGTGGAAGAAAACTCTAACAAAACCAAAAAAAAAAGAAAGAGGAAAATAGTATGTTTCAGTGTGTATTCAGATGCCATCAGTTCTTTCTCTGGAGGCAGATAGCATTTTTCATTATTAGTCCTTTGGGATTGTCTTGTATCATTGTATTGCTAAGAATAGCTAAGTCATTCACAGATGATCATCATACAGTATTGCTGTTACTCTGTACAATGTTCTCCTGGTTCGGCTCACTTCAGTCTGCATCAGTTCATGGAAGTCTTTCCAGGTTTTTCTGAAATCAAACTGCACAATCGTATACCACAACTTGTTCATCCATTCTCCAATTGATGGGCATCCCTACAATTTCCAATTCTTAGCCACTACAGAAAGAGTTGCTATAAATATTTTTGTATAGATATGACCTAAACTTTCTGAGGTAATTCTGTCTGATAACAGTTCCTTACATCTAGCTTGGCCCATGACTCTCTCCTGATAAGCTTAAATTACCCCTACCCTCTGGGAGGAAGAGGAAAGGAAGGAGGAGACATTTAAGATGAAGGAAAAGGCAGAAGAAAGGAATGGGGTGGAGAAATGGATGAGAAGCCAAGTGCCCAGCAGTCTAATTGGCATGAATTAGGAGACCTGTCAGTGTCTGACTCTGTAAATCAAGTAGTTCAGTTCTCTTCCAGTTCCTAGGACACCTGATAATAGTTTAAATCTTTAAGGTCAAGACTAGGTTTTTTTAACTTTTTGGAATGTGTCATGGACCTTTTAAACCATCTGGAGAAGCCATTCTCAGAATAATGTTTTTAAATGCATGGAATAAGATACATAGGAGTACAAAGGAAATCAGTAATATTGACATGAAGATGCATTTTTTCCCTATCCAAGTTCATAGACACCTTGAAATCTATCCATGGACCTTTTTGGGGGGGATCTCAGGACCCCAGATTATAAACCTCTATTTTAGGGTAAGACATGCAGTTGTTCAGTCATTTTTCAATCATGTCCAACTCTTTGTGACCCCATTTTTGGAGATTTCTTAACAAAGAAACTGGAGTGGCCTGCCAGTTCTTCCTCCAGTTCATTTTACAGACAAGGAAACTAAGGCAAACAGGGTTAAATGACTCTCTCAGGTTCACACAGCTACTAAGTGTCTGAGGACAGATTTGAACTCACAGAGATGGCCCATCACCCATAACCCTGTGCTGTTCTCCCTTATGCCCCAAATGTCCTGTCATACCATCGAGGGGACGCTACCCTCCTTCACCCAGACAATGCAGGGGAGGGAGCTAAGGTCCATTTACAAAAGAGAAGCCCAGTGAATGGGTGTTTTCCTATTCAATGCCCATGGGCATTTGGATCCAGCTGCCTCTCCTAGACCTGACACTCTAAGGGTAAGACTTGGGGACTTAGTTATATAGGACCCATACCTCCCATTTATAAGAGAGGCAACTAAGAGTGTAGCGGATAGTCATTAGATTTGGAGACCGGCAGATTTGAGTGCAAATCCTCCTTTAGTCCACCTTAGTCGTGTGACCCTCGGCAAGTCACTTGATCTTTACCTCAATTTCCTCATATGTAAAATGGAGGTAATAATAGCACCTATCACACAGAGTTGTGTAGACCAAATGAAAGAATATTTGTAGAGAGCTTTGCAAACTTTAACATATGGTATAAATGGTTTTAATAGGGCAGCTAGGAGGCACAGAGGATAGAGTGCAGGGCCTGGAGTCAGGAAGACTCATCTTCATGAGTTCAAATCTGGCCTCAGATCCTTACTAGCTGTGTGACCCTGGGCAAGTCACTTAATCCTGTTTGCCTCAGTTTCCTCATCTGTACAATAAGCAAGAGAAGGAAATGGCAAACCACTCCAATATCTTTGCCAAGAAATCCCTAGTCAGAAACAATTGAAGAACAATTTTTATTAATGAAAGAAAGGACAGTGCAACATAATAGGAAAGAAGGAAGGAAGAAAGGAAGAAGGAAGGAAGGAAGGAAGGAAGGAAACAATCATTTATTAAGTCCCTACTATGTGCCAGGCACTCACTGCACTTTACACATATTTTATTTTCTCCTCACCATAACCCTCAGAGGTAGGTGCTATTATTAATGTCTCTGTAAAACCTCATCTGTAAAATGAAGAGGTTAGGTGAGATGACTTTCAAGGTCCTTTCCAAGTCTAAAGCTATAATTCTAAGAATGAACTAGTTAATTTTGTACCAAGATATCCCTGGAATATTTTGTAAGCTCTTGATAGGAATGAGACAAGCCAAGAAAGTATGATGGAGAGGAAGAAGACCCTGGAAGGCCCATATTCAAGTCCTAGTTTCAACACTTACTAGCTATGGGACTTTGGGCAAGTTCCTTCTCTCTGAGCCTCAGTTTCCTCAGCCATAAAAAGGAATATGATAATATTGATATGATAATAATATGATAATAAAATGATAATACTTGCACTGCCTACCTCCTAGGATTGTTGTAAGGAAAGTGCTTTGTAAATGTGAGTGCACTCTAGAAATGTGAGTTGGTTTTTTTCCATGGGACTTCACTCGAACTCCTGGAGACACAGCCCCATGTGCCCATATTATCACTGGGTGATGAGATTGTAATGTCTGTACTTCAAGGATCTAGGAATTCATTGTGTGGGGCCCCCCTCCACTAACTCAGATTGTGCCCCTTCTGCTCCTTCAATTATCCTGTGACCAAAAAATAGTACTGATCCTGGTGAAGATGCTTTCTGAGCTTAACCAGGCCAATTCTTTGGCATCAGGCATCAGCACCTTTCCAGTTGGGTAGGACCTGATAAAGTTTGGGCCATGCTAGCTGAGCCTAATGTTACCTCCAAACTACAGGAGGAAAACTTTAGTGCCATTTATGTGAAATTCTGAGATGAGGATCTTGGCTTTCTGAGGCTAATACCTCCCAAGACCAGGGCCCCCCTCCATCCCTCTCAGTGACCCTACCTCAGCCCTCTGCTGATCCAGCCCTGTCTTTTTTCCCCAGGGGACCATCGCTACATGAACAACTACACGTCTGACTGGGGTCAGTCAGACACCATGAAGAGATATTCCATGTACCTCACACCCAAGGGTAAGCAACAGCTGTATTCATTTACTCTGTGGGACTGTGAACCCTATGTGGCAAGTTCATATTTCCTGGCCTTGGCGTTCAAGGTTCTTCCTCCCTCCAGATGTTCCCCATTCAATCTCTTATTCTACCAGTCACCATTCCTAGGATAGCTTCACCTGACTCTATGCTCTAAACAGGTTTCCAGACTGAAAGGATCTGGTCCTGAGCCTGGGCCTGGGCTTGGGTCTTGGTAAAATAGGCTAACTTCCAACTGTTCCTAGCTCTTCCTTGGAATTAGCTCCCAGGACCTTGCCTTTAATTCCAGAGCTCTCCTTTCACTGTTTTCTAAACTATCCTGACGATTTTTGAATTAGGCAATGAGCCCTTGACCTTGGTCACTGAGCCTGCTGGGTTCCCTGGGTTCTGTTGGCCAGGTTTTCTTTAATTAACTTTCCCTCTAGTTCTGTCCCTTGCTGCCATAACTGGCCACACAATTCTGGCATCCTCTTTAGTTTTATATCAACATATTCCAGGTTGCTATAATGTGTTTCATAGGGATTTTTTCACAAGAGAAAAGAAAACATAAAACCCCAGAAAGGTAAGGTAATTAGTAGTGTGCATTTAAGAAAGCAACCATGGCTGGTGCTTAAACTTTCTAAGGCTATTTATCTAATGCCCAATTCCTCACACCTTCTTGCCCCATGACTCTCTAAGCCTCTAGTCTAATGCCAATTTCCACACCTTATTGGCCAAAAAAGAGACCAGGGCTTTCCCAACCAGAATACTTTGAGTGAGGATTCTTTGTCTTGGGCTGTCTGGATCAAGCTGATTTGTCCATTCAAAATGCCATGGTTATACTTTGAGCCCAATTGGAGAGCCTCCAGTTTCTGTGTCCTATCAACACTCCTGCCGTATTGCTGGCTTCTCAACCTCTCCTTCTTCCCAACCACTGGAAAGTATACAAATAAACACAGACCTTGTTCTCTATCACCTCGAAAATCAGAATAGAACTTGCTTTTGTAAAGCCATTCCCTCTCTTAGCTAGGAAAACCTTCCTCCTCCCTCTTTGATAATTATTGTTGTTGTTGTTCAGTTGTGTCTGACTCTTTGTGATCCCATTTGGGGTTTTCTTGGCAAAGATACTGGAGTGCTTTGTGGTTTGCCATTTCCTTCTTCAGCTCATTTTACAGATGAGGAAATTGAGGCAAACAGGGTTAAGCGACTTGTCTAGGGTCACACAGCTAATAAGTGTCTCAGACCAGATTTAAACTCATGAAGATGAGTCTTCCTGACTTTAGGCCTGGCATTCTATCCATTGTGCCACCTAGCTGTCCCCTCTTGGATAGTCCACAGGGCCAAATCAACAGATCTCAGTGCTAGGAAAGCACTTTGAAGGCTATTCAGTTCAAATCTCCCCATTTTACAGATGAGGAAACTGGGGCCTAGAGAGACAATGTGATCAATATAGGGTCACATGGGAAGATAGTGGCAAAACTGGAACTAAAGCCTAAGTCAGCTAACATCAGGTCTGAAAAAAGTGCTGTAGTCGGAGTTAGGAGACTTGGATTTGAATCCTGGTTCTGCCTCTTACTTCCTATGCAGTCTCTGGACCTCAACTACCCAATCTGTAAAATGAGTGAATTGGACATGATCCTTTCTCTTCCATCATTGCTTCCTCCCCTAGAAGACAGGAGCCAAATTTCCCTCAGCTTTAAAACCCAGCATGGGGCTCTCTTTGCATGCAGATAACAAGGCCAGGTTTTCACTGGGCTGGCTCCCGGTGGATTCTCCTTCCCTTTCACATGTCCTCTGCCTTCCTCTAGTCGATGAGAGTTCCTCTGGCTCAGGCGATCATTTCCTGTCTGCTTGTGCTCCCACCTCCCCACACCTGGCCCATCACCCATAACCCTGTGCTGTTCTCCCTTATGCCCCAAATGTCCTGTCAAACCATCGAGGGGACACTACCCTCCTTCACCCAGACAATGCAGGGGAGGGAGCTAAGGTCCATTCACAAAAGAGAAGCCCAGTGAATGGGTGTTTTCCTATTCAATGCCCATGGACATTTGGATCCAGCTGCCTCTCCTGTAGTGGGGGCCCTACCCAGCTTGAAAAACAGCATCTGGGCTGTGTGAGGACTGTCTGGGGGTGGCAGCAGTGAGGGATGGGACCTCACCTTCACATTCCTATTGTGTGCCAAGCCTGAGCTCACCTTCCAGCAGATGGTTGCGCTAGCTTACTGTGCCCTGCAAGGGGAGGAGATGACATATAGTAACCTGACCCATGCCTCCACATGCTGTGTTCCTGGTATTTGGGTGTCCTGCCTGGATGGACCTGTTCTGGGCTCCACCAATCTCTTTTGGGACTCATCACCAAGTCCTCTGACACTGGCCCCTGTGGGCTTCCCTACTGGGCTAGGAAGTGGGGGTTTCTGGTTATGTCATCTCTAGTGTTTCCCTAGCCTGGGAAAGGGAGAAACTATGAGAAGGTATTATTTTATAGCAGGAAAAATGCTAGACTTAGGTGACATGGGAACATTGAAATCAAAGGATTCAGAAACAGAAGGATCTTAGTCCTCATTTTACAAATAGGGAAACTGAGACCCAGAGAAGGGAACTGACTTATCCACAGTTGCCCACATTGTTGGGATTTGAACTCTGGTCCTTAGACTCCAAATTCAATGTTCTTTCTGTTATACTGCCCTGCTGTTTCTGCTGCTAATTAGCAGGATGACCTTAAGCAAGGGATTTGATCTTTCTGGGCTATAGTTTCCTCATTTGTAAAATGAGGGGGACAGATGAGGTGATCTCTAAGGCCCTTCCACCTCTGAATTCAATAATTCTATTTGATGGCCCTGTGACTCATTTGCCATTCAATCTGAGAGAAATGACCATTGAGGCATCTTAAAGAAGTCCCACAAGTGATTTGCTTGGCTGGAGCAGCGATTCCACACTATTAAGCAACCAGAAATGAGGGATACAGAGATATGAGAGAGATGATCTATGAGGTGCCTAGGTGAATAGGGGCTTGGAGTCAGGAAGGTCTGAGTTAAAATTCAGCCTCAGACACTTAGACCCTGGACAAGTCACTTAACCTCTGTTTGCCTCAGTTTCCTCATCTGCAAAATGGGGATAATAATGGCATCTACCTCCCAGGGGTTGTTGTGAGGGTCAAATGAGATAATATTTGTATAGTTCTCAGCACAGTGCCTGGCACATAGTAGGCACTGTTATTATTATTACTGATGAAGACTTCCCTGAGTTCAAATCTTCCCTCAGACACTTATTTGCTTGTGATGCCAGGCAAGTCAATTCACTTTTCTCAGCCTCAGTTTTCTCATCTATAAAATAGGGATAATAACAGCATCTACTTCATAGAGCTTTTGTAAGAATTAAATGAGATAAAATCTTTAGAGCACTTTGAAAACCTTAAAGAGGAATATAAATGTTAGCTATTATTTTATATTACATATAGGTATTTTTGATATGTACATAATTTCACTGTCAATGCTTTTGGTGTAGGGGAAGATATTAAGTGCCCTTATATGACCATTATTCTCATGGTCTAAAGAACCCAGTTTGGGAAATTGCTCTAGATATGAAAATAAGATGTATCCATCCATTTAGCCTCTGGCACTTAAAGAGGATTCTTCTAGGACAGTCATGGCTCAGATATTCTCAGCTTTGACCTTCTTGATGGACAGGGAACCTAATTCACAGAATCACAGAACTGTCTAGCCCAACCTATATTTGAAAAGGAATCCTTTCTATGCCATCCCAGACAAATGGTCATCCAGCTTCTGCTAAGACCTCCAGCAATGGGGAGCCCTCTCCCTCCTGAGGTAGTTCACTTCAGTGTGGGGTAGCTTCAATAATTAGGAAATTTGTCCTTACAGGCAGAGAAAATCTGTCTCCCCAACACTCCCACTTGTCACTTCTAGCTCTGACCTCTAGGGTCAAACAAAATGAGCCAGATACTTGAACAGAGCATTCAAGCCATGGCCGCCACCTCTCCCTCTAGTCTTTTCTTCTTCAGAGTACATTTCTCCATACACCCAGTTCCTTCCTTGATCCCCCTATGACAGGATTTCTCCTCTCCTTCATGGTGGCCTCCACTGTGCCCCATTTCCATTGCCTGGGACAAACTTATAAAATAAGGCAACCTCTTCTAGTTTCTCCTTTCTGTTCTCCACAGCACCTCACTCTTCATTCCCCAGTGAGGCTGGTACTATTCCTTGTTCCATCAATAGAAGGTCTTTCTCTTAGAGAGCTTGATGTGCACTCATAACCCTAAAGTGTGAGCTGGTTAAGCTTAAGCTGGCACTTATGCTGAAGGCATTTCATTCTAATAGGAGACACTGGAAAATCCCAAATGGTTTTAGGGTCTGCTCCCTTCCCTCTAGTAAATTTCTAATAAGAGCATTTTAGACACCAGCATGGGTTATCAGAGAGGGGGTTTTGGGTCAGGGACTGCTGCTTCTCTTCCTCTTCCTCTTCAGATCACCCCCCAAAAGTACTCTTCATTTCTCTCCTCAGCCGGGGCCAGGACATCTTATCAACCTTCTTCTCCAGGCCGCCTCACCAAAGAGATCAACCAAAAGAACTTTAATAATCTCTATGGAACCAAAGGTAAATGCCATTGGAACAGCTCATGAGCTGGCTGAGGTAATGCTGAGGTCACTTGAAAGCAGGAGGGAAAGCTAAATCAGGAGAGGATGACATTGGTGGGATGGAGATGGTGGGGGGTCAAGGTGGAGAGGGTGACCTCCTATACAAGATGGGTTTAGAGAGCTTTCGGGATGTGTGTGTGTGTGTGTGTGTGTGTGTGTGTGTGTGTGTGTGTGTGTGCAGTGGAGCTGCAAGCAGACGGTGAAAATCTGGAGAAAAGGCCAAAAGTAGTCATTTAGAGATAAGGAGAGTCATGTGGCACTTAGTAAAGCCTGAGTCAAGAGTTCCTGAAATCCATCTGCTTTTTATTCTCCTCTGGGATGGAATAAGAGGAGATGGGAGATGAACTGCCACCAGAGGGCTGAGTCTAATATTAATTCACATTTCTATAATGTTTTATGGTTTATAAAATGCATTCCTCTCAAAAATCCTATGTAGTAGGTAGAATCCCCATTTTACAGCTGGAGAAACTGAGGCTTTGAGAGGTTAAGACATTTGTCCATGAGCAAATATCTCACATCTTCTAACTCCAAGTCCTAAGGGATACTACTACTATATCCTACTACTTCTAGAATCAAGAGATTCCTGACATTAAGCATTAATATTTGGGTTGGGAAATCCATATTCCTGGTTTTGTGGTAAATACACTAGTCTTTGAATTGGAGGATCTGGCACGTGACAGAATCCACTTGCTTGGAATCCTGCCGCTTACCTACTGTATGGTCCTGGGAAAAACTGTTTACCCTTTCAGAGCATCAGCTTCCCCATCTGCAAAGTGGGAAGAAAGATACCTGTAGCCCTTACCTCAGAGGGTTGCTGTGAAAACACACCTCATGGGCTTAAAGGAACCCTAGAAATGAGAATTATTATTTTAAGCCATCATCCTGCCCAAAGGCAAAAGGATAGCCCAGATGAATCCATAGCTCTAGGAATCTATGATTTTATGGGAGCTAGTCATGAGCTGTTTCATTGTTGTAGAATATCCTTAGAGGAAAAGACCTGAAGCACCAGCCCTAATCTGTGAACTTTCTAGCTCTGTGTTCCCACAGGCAGCATCTTTAATATGGAAGGACAAAAATAAGTGGCTTGTACTAGGAAAAATATGGAAATATAGAGGCATGAGGAGGGAGATGGGATGTTCCTTCTTGGTTAAGCTTGAGTACTAAGTGTCTCTAAGAGAAGGGTGGCAGAGCCCAGGAGAAGAAACACTAGATTGGAGTTTGAGGCCCTGGGAGGAAGCATGAGGGAGTGGAAAGAACCCTAGATTTGAGAGTCCAGGTTCAAGTCTCAGCTCTGCAGCTTAGTACCTGTGTGACCTTGAGTAAGTCCCCTAAACTCTTCGGGCTTCAGTTTCTTCAGTTGTAATATGGAAAAAGTTGGACTAAATAATCTTTATGTCTGTTCAGGCTCTAACTCAATGACCCACTCCTAGTTGGGCAATGTTGGGAAAATCCTTTGGCCTCTCTAGGTGGTTCCAGGAGCAGAGCTCCTTGTAATTATGAGAGCGTATAAGTTCACTGGTGCTCTTGGTAGCAGGTTGTTACAGAGATCCCTCATGTTTCTAGGAGATTTTGTTTTAGAGAGAAAAGGTTGAAAATAATTTCTACTGTGCTTGGAAATCCAGCTATCTCTCCTCTACAGGCAGCTAGAGCAGATAAGCTGGGCAGGAGGCTGAGAGGAAGGTCTCAGTCATACTGGAACCTCCTTTGGTTGCAATAGAGGGAGAATGGGGTGCTACCCCACACATATGTCCTATGAATTCTCCATTACACATGTTGTAGACTATCTGTGGCAAAATGTTGGTACCTGATTGATTTTTTTCCCAAAGTCATCCAGCCCACTCCACACTGCCTTGCTCCTTCTGCCCAATCTGAATGTGTTCAGGGAATGCAAATTCGTTTGACTATTAGATCAAACCAAAGGAAATTGAGGAGGTAGCACAAATTGCCCCTTGAATTCACAGTCCTGTGACACACAGAAATAGCCTTTGGATTATCTGATGTTGTGGGTCTGCTTGCTATTTTTTCTACTTGGCTAATATGGATAATTGAGAACAATTCCAATCTCTAGTGCTCTTTAATTCCAGCTGTTCCAGGGACAAATCCAGATGGGGTGGCTAGATTTCAAAACTCACTCTTCTTCCCTACCAGGTAACTACACTTCCAGAGTATGGGAATATTCATCCTCTATTCAGAGCTCCGATGATTTGCCTGTTGCCCAAGGCAGCTCCTCCTTCTCCCTGAAAGGTATTGTTCCTCCCTCCTTCCAACCCCCAGTGACCACCTCTCTTGTTGTCCCTGTTCTTCTCTCCAGCTATGTTCTCCTTCCCCTATTGACCTCCAATAAGTCTTTTTTTTAAATCTGTTTTCCCCATTTTGGCTAATTTATTATTGTGCAACATAAAAAGCACTTGGACTCTGGAGACCTGAATTCTAGCCCTAACTCTGTCATTGCTGCGTGACTTTGGGAAAATTGCTTGACCTGTCTTGGACCTCATTTGACTAATTTATAGAAATTAGTAATAACTAATATATAAATTTATATTATTATTATTTATAAAATAGTTATAAATTTATAACTAATATGTAATTAACTAATTTATAAAATAAAGGTTTGGACTATATGTTACAACATGGTGTGGTAGATATAGAGCTAGCCTTGAAGCCAGGAAGATGTAGGTTCAAGTCTCACCTCTGACGTACATGGTTTGTGTGACCCTGGGCAAGTCACTCAACTTCCAAGTGGTCTGGGCAAGTCTTTAAAACTTAAAGTTATAGAGAAAATGCTGACCTATATTAGTAGAAGGAATTTCCTCACCTGGAAATCCATGGGTCACATTCCTATCCTTATCCCTTAGATATGATCCTATGATCCCCATTCATTGACTCCTTTCCCTGCAAAGGAATCTCACTATCTGTTTGTTTGTTTCTTTCTTTCTCTTTGCTTCATTCCCTTAAGCTCCATAACAAGACATGAGGTATCTAGGACCCCTGCCCTTGAATGCTTCTCCAGTCAAACTCAGGGTCTATCACCACCTAGAAACAAATCCCTAAGCCCAAAGGGAGCAGAAACCGGCAGGAGGACAGAGAAGGAGTCTTACGTCCCCAAGATGATGTTGGGACTGCCCTAGTAGGTGCTGATGGAAGCAAACCTTCCCTTAAAACTCCTCATCCACACATGGTAGCGGGTAGGGGCTGGGAGACTATCACAGCTAGTGCTTTGATATCAGATGCTCTAACCTGCCCCTTGAGGCGGCTTCAGCATCTTGGAAATGGTCTGGAGCTAGACCTCTGGACAGGGCCTAAGGATCTAGCAGGGTCCACGAGGCAGGGAGTGGTCAGCTTTAGGGTC
Organism: Vombatus ursinus; assembly: GCF_900497805.2. Lineage (NCBI taxonomy): Eukaryota > Metazoa > Chordata > Mammalia > Diprotodontia > Vombatidae > Vombatus > Vombatus ursinus. The sequence continues at coordinate 5,003,501 of NW_020954594.1, forward strand.
CCCCAGGAGTTCCAGTGGGCCAGTGGTTTTTAGGTAAGGTAGAGTTTGTCAACCATCACTAGAGATGCTGAGTTATTTGGAAGTCAGCACACAGACTATTGCACGGCCTATTGAAAAATATTGGATTTGGAGTTAGGAGATCTGGTTTTGATTGTGTTACTTTAGGCAATTTGGTTCACCTCTTGAGACCCCAGTTTTGTTATCTGTAAGATGAAGAGGTGAGGCTAGATGGTCTGTAAAGTTCCTTTCCATCCTAAATTCTATGATTCTCCATGGGCAGAGGAAATAGACCCTTTATTTGCTGCTGTTTGGTTGATTAGTTGTGTTTGACTCTTTGTGACCCCTTTTGGAGTGGCAAAGATAATGGAGTGGTTTGCCATTTCCTTCTCCAGCTTATTTTACAGATGAGGAAACTGAGGCAAATAGGGTTAAGTGACTTGCCTAGGGTCACACAGCTAATAAGTGTCTCAGCTCAGATTTGAACTCAGATCCTTTTTACTCCAGGGCCAGTTGCGCTGTGCGTGGGTCCTTACATGGCATTAAGGATGGCCTTCCTACCTCCAAATATCTTTGCTTAGACCCTTGGTGCACCATTATGAGAAATGTTCCTTTGGATTAAGGCATTCTCTCTGGACATTCTATATTGTTCATTCTTTCCTTGACTGAATAGTAAACCTACCTCAGAGGGTAATTAATATTATACAGGTACAAGCTAATATCCTATGTTAGATTTGAAGGAGAAGATCAATACCAACCAGGGGAGTCATCCTCTATATGATAGAGTTTGGGAGAGATAATTTTATCTGATGATCTGGGAACATACCATAGGAAAGCTGAATTAGGTCAATGAACTAGTAACTGATTCTTTGAATCGTTCATATTCGTTCATTCAATTTTTCTTGAGTGCTTTTTTGGTGCCAGCAACTATATAGGATGCTGTGCATTTTTATAGACAGGAGAGCCTTGGAGCAGGGGATGCTACCTGGAAGGTCAGGCCCAGGATAGGAACTATAGTAGCAGCTCTAAGACACATAGTAGAAGCGGACAGTGCTGAAAAAGAAAATTCAGGGGAATCACCAAAAACAAGCTCTCTTTGTGTCCCCTCGGTTCCCCATGCACCCCACACCCTGTCTCAGTCTTCCTTGGGCCTGCTTAGGTCCTTCAAGATGCCTCTAATATTTAGGGTACAAACTGAGGGTACGCTGGCAAGCCTCAGAAGCAGGAAACTTCTGTTGTGAAGGAGGGGGCTCCAAGGAAAGGCTAGAGGCCTGTGTGGGAACACCCACACTGCACTTAATCCACTGGTCTTTAGGATGTAGTGGAAAGACTCTTAAACTGGAAATCAGAAAAGTTAGTTCAAATCTCAGCTCTGCTATATAATACCTATGGGGAGTTGGACAGATTACTGAAACTGATCTGGGCCTTTCCTAATCTGTAAAATGGAGGAGTTGGACCAGATGGCCAATGAAGTCCCTTCCATCTCTCAGTCTGTGATCTTATGATACCTCCTGGTCATCTAGGCTCATCCCCCACAAGCAGCACATGGTTGCTAATGCCTCTCTCTCTCCCAGCAGGCAGTGGGAAAGTCCCCTTTCAGTTCACCACCCTGGGACAGGCCTCTACAGAAATTTCCAAACAGTTGGATGGTGGCCTGTTTAACACTGGTACCCGATCAATTTCCATTTGCTTCCCCCACCCTTCTATTCCTGCCACCCTTTATTCCCTTGTGGGGAAGATGGAATTTCCAGCAGGGCCTCTGCTTTCATTTCTGGAGCATCCTGGCCCGCCCTCTCAGAACAGTTCCCTGTCAGTGGTATGCATGGCCCTTCTCCCAAATCCCAAGTTCAGACCTTCTCTCTGGGGCTCTGCTGGTACACACCACCATCCATCCCCATGCAGCCATTATTTCAGCCTCTGAAAACCAGCAAGATAGTCTCTTTTTCCCCTCCCCCTTTCCCCCTTCCCACTTTCTTTCTGGGAACGTAGGATACAATCCCATCCTCTCAAATCTCCCATCTTGTAAGGCTTTCTTTCCCTGGGAGCAGGATGACACTTTGGTCCTCAACTTTCCCTCTCCCTTCCTTCCCTCTCAGCTTATCACTGCCCCATGGAATGGCCAATGCAGTGTCTTTCCTCCCTCCACCCCAGGGGGTTCTGATGAGGTCCTCAGGGACCAGGGCTGTACATCAACATTTGGGACTGGGAAAGAAATGGGGGCTGTCCCAGAGCAAGAGCTTTAGATTAGGTCTTGGGGCCTCCTGGACCGAGCTGCTCCAGCTGTCAGTAGCCACCCTATTTATCTCTTTCTCTCCATGGTGTCTTGGTTACCGCTGGCAATTTTAACAACCGTTGCTTCCCATGGCATCAACAGCTGACCTGCATAGTGCGACCCGAGGTGGGTGGCTGATGAAGTGTGTGCTTTTCATTTTTATAAGCTGGATTTGAGCTCAGATGGGATAAGTGTTATGCAAATTGTTTGTGGGGGAGGAAGGAAGAAGAATCTGGGGAGACCTCATTTTTCTCTTCTATAAACCCAAAGGGCTATGCTAGATGAATTTCAGTTCTAACAGCCTACGGTCCTATGAGGGGTTGTCCTATTAGTAATTTTCTATTGCCCAGTCCAGAAGTTCCTGCTCTTAATTAACCCTTCCTAGATCAAGCCCTGATGGTACTCATGTGTTCTGGGCATCAGGACCTCTAGGGCCTTGGGTTAGTTCTGCCATTGCTGGGCTGCTTGACCCCATGGGCCTTAGCTTCTTGCTTTGTAAAATGGGAAGAATCAGTGGTGCCCCATGATTGTGGTAATGGGGGATGGGGGTGAGCTTCTGGAAGAAGATAAGTTATTGGTGAGAAATAAAAAATGCTTTTTTTAACATCTAGCCCCACTGGATAGCACTGAGGGTGGTAAAGCCATACTCTTCATTCCTCCCTTGATCTAACTACAGGTTTATAGGAAGTCAATAATAGATCATTTCAATGTTTGAGTTTATGGCAATTTCAGCGTGTCATTTTTGCCCGGGGTTAGGGTTTGAATTAAGAGGTCCTTTTCCTTTCTCTGGATGTCAGCCCATTCTTCAGGGACCCCACTGCAGCTTCATTGAGTCTTCATCATATGGTGGCCTTGTTCCAGTTGAGGACATTATTACCTAGTCTGGTGACATTCTGCACCAAAACTTCACTGGGTCCCTGGTCTCATTCTTTTCTATCTCCCGATATGGCTTTCCCTGTTTTTGTTTCTTGATGTCTGTTTCTGCACTCTTTTCCTTGAGGGTACTTCCAGCACCTAAACTCTGGCTCATTCAGTCTCCCATCAGAGGTGGTTGCATTTTGGTGATGGGCTAGACCATGCCTGGGTCTCCTTGAGGAAGGCAATTGGATTGCTACGTAGCCCGAGCTTGAAGAAGTAACCAGTCTCCTCCCAGTCTAAACCATGTGTCTTATCTCTTTCCTAGGTTACCCTTCCATCATCAGAAGTCAGAGTCCCAAAGCTCAGCCACAGACTTGGAAATCTGGCAAGCAGACCTTGCTGGTGAGTAAGGAGGCTGGGGGAAAGATGAGACCAAAGCATGCCTAGAAGTCAGGTGTATGTCACTTTTCCAGGCAGGGAACACCCCTTTTTCTTGGGGGTAGGAAGGAATGGAGCAGCAGTTGCTTGAGGCCACACAGCATAATGTAATAGAGAGACATAAATCAAGTGATAATTTATTAATAATTTCTTAAGTATTGGGTACTTAGATTCTGGAGGCAAAAACACACAAACACACACACACATACACACACACACACACACACAAGAAACAGTCCCTACTCTCAAGGAGCTTATATTCTATTGGAGAAGGCTAGGAATCAGAATATAGATTCTGTTCCTAGTTGTCACTAAATAGTTGTGTTACCATGAACAAGTCATTTTATTTTGCTGGACCTTAATTTCCTTGTCTGTGAAAGAAGAGGTTTAGATTATGTGATTCCTAATGTTCCTTCCATTTCTCTGATATCTGAATTTCAAGAAAGCAACTGACAAACTCTCTCATACTGGTGGATAAGATGGAGGGATATAAGCTGGATGATGGTACAGCTGGTTGAATTTGGAATCTGTTGAATGACTGGACCCAAATCAGAGTCATTAGTGTTCAGTGCTAACCTGGAAGGATCTCTAGTGGAATGCCTTATTAATTTGTCCTTGGGCCTACACTGAAAAACATCTTAATTGATGGCTTAGATGAAGGCTTAGAAAGCACACTTCTCAAATTGCCAATAACATGAAGCTGGGAGGGATAGATAACAAATTGGTTGACAGAAAAGGCTAGAGTGATAGGCCAAATTGAATACAAAAAAATTTAATAAAGACAAATGTAAACTCCTACATTTGCATTAAAAAATCAGCTTCATACTTGCAAAAAAGAAAGATGGATGACTAGACAACAGTCTGTATAAAGAAGTGTGGGGTTTTTGGTGGACTGTGAATTAAACGTAAACCAACAGTGCAAATGGCCCAGTTCCAAAGGCCATATTTTAGGAACATTGGCAGCCAGAGATGATGAGTCAAAGGGACTTGGAATGTTTAGATTGGAGAAGAGAAGACTTAGGGGACATCTGATAGCTGCCTTCAAATAATGTGAAGATGGATTTGCCTTGTTTTGCTTGGATCTATAGAGAAGAAGCAGGAGCTATGCATAGAAGCTGAAGAGAGGGGAATTTCAACTTGATACAAAGGGGAATAAAAATTAGAGCTATCCAAAAATGAACTGGACTGACCCATGAGGTAGTGAGTTCTT
>NW_020954594.1:5008375-5024526 GCF_900497805.2 Vombatus ursinus
CTCTTCTCTTCTCTTCTCTTCTCCTCTTCTCTTCCCCCTCTCTTCTCTTCTTTTCCCCCTCTCTTGTCTTCCCCCCCTTCTCTTCTCTTTTCTTCTCTTCTCTCCCCTCCTCCCTGCTCCTCTCCTCTCCCTTTTCCCCTCTTCTCTCCTTTCTCCTCCCCTCTTCCCAGTAAAGTATGCATGGAGGATGTCACATGCATTTCCAGATTAAATGCAGGCTAAGAGTTGTAGCACCTGATCCTTTTCTGGGGTCCTCTCTGCAGCTGGTAGCACACACGTGTCCACACCAAGCACTCTGCTGCCCTCAGTTCTTCTCTCCCTGCAGGGGAGGTTAGTCACTTCCCATGAGGAGGGCTGGAAACCTCTACCTAGTTCTGCCTTCGGGGATAGAACTGGGCTTCTGACCCTTCTCATGCCATGTGTCCCTTTGGCAGTCTGATGAAGTTTATGGGCTCCTTCTCAGAGTAATGTTTTTAAATGCATAAAATAAAATACATAGAATTACCAAGGAAACAAATCATCATGGTTATCAAAATATTAAAAATACCAAATTCATAGACTCCCACCTGTAATCTTTCCCCAGACCCCAAGTTAAGAACTTCTGGTACAGACATTGATCTCTTGGGAAGTGAGTAGCCACCCCTGCCACATCTCTGCCATTGTTAAATCAGAGAATTTTAGTATCTAGAACAGGGGTGGGGAACCTGCAGCCTCGGGGCCACATGTGGCCCTCTAGGTCCTTAAGTGCGGCCCTTTGACTGAATCCAAACAAATCCAAGATTTGTTCTGTAAAACTTGGACTCAGTCAAAAGACTGCACCCAAGGACCACACATGGCCTCGAGGCCGCAGGTTCCCCACTCTGAAGAAGGCAGAAGGCACCTCAGAAGCTATGTAGTCCAATACCTATCATAGCAGGGCTTCCCCCAAAAAGAGTGGTTGAAGCTGCTTAATGGGAGAAAGCCTTTAATATATTAGTGAGGAAGTAACTAATTGACTGTGTTTGAAATTTGGACCTGGGCCCAGAGGCTCTGTAGCAGCAGCACTACAAAAACAAGCAAGGGAAGAGGAAAAAAAGGAATTGTTCTCCATCCCATATACCCTTGTTCCCCAGAGGCTCATTTCCTGGAAGAGGGCACAATCATGGCCAAATCCCAGGGGGGACCACTTGGCCAGAGGCTGTCAACGCCTGGTGCCCCCACCCACATGTGAACAAGAGCCCCCAGGCAGGAATCAGACCATCTCTCACTGCACCATCATTAGAGTTGTTTGGTTTGTTTTTTCCCCAGCTTTACTGGATTTTTATCCTATACTACTACGGGCTTCCCCAGTAGTATGCTCCTTTACTGATGCTGTAGGGGTAGTGACCTGTCTGTCGCTGTCCACTGCTGCCATAGTCTACAAATGGCTTTAGCATGGATGTCCTCTGTCTTTTCCCTCACTTACCTGAGGTAGAGGTTGAGGTTCTCAAGGGGACCTTAGTAGCTTTGGTAGAAAAGAAGATAAAGCTAACTCACAGAATAGAGAGCTTTTGAGTTACAGGCCCCAGGAGTTTTATCCTATGATGTCTTTATCTAGCCACAGAGGCCAGCAGTTTCCTTGTCCCATTCCCACCTGACTCACTTCTAGGCCTGACCCAATTACATGGCAAGCTAGACTACTTCTGCCCTCTTTCTAGCCTTCCCTAAAGCCAATTCCCTTTTTTCTCCCCAATTGGTGCGCCTTCTATACCCTTCCTATTTTCAGTCTTGGGCCATTGAAGACCTACATTCAAGGCTTATTAAATTTGCAAAGGACATGGAGCTGGGAGGGATAGCTGATATATTGAATAACAGGGTCACTGAATGACAAGCTAGAAAGATTGGCCAAATCAAATAATATGAAATTTAATAGGGGTATATAAACACTCCTATACTTGAGTTCAAAAAAAATCAACTACACAAAACCAGGATGGGAGATGTATGGTTAGACAACAGTTTGTGTGGAAAAGGTTTGGGAATTTTAGTGACCTGAAAACTGAATCACTCAATCAATGAATGAACCATCAGTTAAATGCCAGGCCCTGCTAGGTGATAAGGATACAAAGGCAGAGAAGACACAGTCCCTACTCTTTAGGGGTTTAAATTCAAAAGGAGGAGGCAGCCTATGTACATCTAAATACGTACAAAATGTATACAAGGTAATATTTGAAGGGAAGCAAAAACAAAAGGGATGACCAGGGAAGGCTTCATGTGGGAGATGTCACATGAGACTAGTTTAACCAAAAATAAGGGTTCCAAGAGTTAAAGGGGAGGAGGAAAGAAATTCTAGGCACGCGGACAGCTTGTGCAAAGGGGCAGAGAGAATAGATGGAAGGCTGGGAATGAAGAACCACAAGTAGGCTAGCTTGGTTGGACCGAAAAGTGCAAGAAAGGGAGTAATATGGGATAAGGCTGGAAAGGCAGGCTGAGGCCAGGTTATGAAGAGCTTTAAGGGCACATAGATGAGTTGATATTTGAATGAGCCAATAGTATAACATGGCAACCTGATATAAATACTTCACGATGTTATCATGCTTACAAATGTGTGAAACAGCATTTTTACCACTACAACCCAGTGTGGTGGGTACCATGGGCATTATTAGCCCCATACTACAGATGAGAAAACTCGTGCTCTTAGAGGTTGTGTGTTGCGAGAGGTCATCCCCCTAGTCAGTCTCTGGGGCTTTGGCTCCAGATCTCAAGATGGTGAATCCAGCACTCTAGCCAGTAGGCTGCCTTGAGACATGTGACCCTAAGCTGGATCAATAGGGGCAATGTGTCCAGAGCATAGGAGGTGATAGTCTCACAGCAATGATAACAGCTAGGATTTATGTATCGTTTTGTATACAAAGCACTTTATATGTGCTAACTCACTCAATCCTCACAACAATCCTGGGAGGTAGGAGTTCTTATCTTCATTTTACAGACATGAAAGAATCATTATCATCAGCATCATTATATCTAGTGTTTATATAGTGCCTACTATGTGCCAGGCACTCTACCAAGCACCTTAAAAATATTATCTTATTTGATCCTCACAACAACCCCTGGGAGGTAGGTGCTATTATTATCCCCATTTTGCAGATGAGGAAACTGAGTCAGGCAGAGGTTAAATGACTTGCCCATGGTCACACAGCTAGGGAGCATCTGAGGCAGAATTAGAACTCAGGAATTCTTGACTCTATGTCCCGTGCTCTATCCACTGCACCGCCCAGCTGTAATCTGCCTTCTTTAGATGACATCTGCAATATTGTGTTTAATTCTCAGGAGTCAAAGTTTAGAAAGGACATTGATAAACTAGCACATTCAGAAGGTGATTAGGATGGTAAGAGAACTAAAAACCATGCCATAAGAAAATTACTTGAAAAGACTAGTAATTTAGCCTAGACAAGAGAAGACACAGGGAAGGGCAGGGCACGATATGTCCCTTTAAATATCTGAAGGGCAATTATATGGAAAGGAGAATAGATTTAGTCAGCTTGGTGTTAGAGGGCCGAACTATGAGCAATAGTGGATTTTGCAGAGAAATAGGGTTAGTATATAAAATTGCTTGCTTCCTCAATGAAGGGGGAGGAGAAGGAGCAAATTTGAAACTCAAAATTTTTAAAAATGAAAGTTTAAAATAGTTTTTACATGTAATTGGGGAAGAATAAAATATCCAATAAATATATTTTAAAAAAGAAATAGGGTTAGGCTCTACATAACAAAAGTTACCCAGCAATTTAAGCCATCAACAGGGGAATGGGCTGCCTTAGAAGGTGGTGGGTTTCAGGTCACTGGATGGTTGTCTTCTAGCAGAGGGTGGAAGATGATCTGTTAAGGAGGTGGATGAAGAGATTCTTGGTCAGATATGGATCACCTAGTATTAGGTCCCTTCCAGCTTTGAAACTCTGTGGTTCTGTAACAATCATAATAGCTAGCATTTATATACCACCTCAAGGTTTGCAAAGTGCTTTACAAATATTATCTTATTTGCTACTCACTATAATCCTTCAGGTGCTAGCTCCATTTTCCCCTTGAGGAAATTGAGTTAAACAGTGATTAGGTGACTTGTCCAGGGTTACACAGCTAATAAGTTTCTGAGGATAGATTTGAACTTAGGTCTTCCTGACTCCAGGCCCAGGTCTCTGTCCACTAAACCCCCAGCTGCCATGACCTCAGATGCCATCTTAGTCTACCCCTTTCATTTTACTGGTGAAGAAACTAAAGACCATTGGGGGAAAGTGACTTAACTAAGGTCATAGAGTCATACACTTAAAGTTGCAATGGACCTCAGAGGTCACCTAGTTCAACCCCCTCATTTTACAGATGAGGAAAGGGAAGTCTGGGAAAGCTAAGGACTTGTGACACCTGTGTAGTTGTAATTCCGACCAGTGCCTCAGATTGGATGGGACTTGGTGGAGAGCCCAGGAAATTAGAGAAAGTGCAGGAACAAAGAGGAAGGCTCTGAGCCCAAAAGTTGGTTCATGCAATCCATGCATGGTGCCCATGAGCATCAAGCTGCAGACGTCCCATAGAAGAGTGCAAGGAGCATTGGCTAGCTGTTGGGAGGGGTGGGGGGAAGCGCGGACTTTTAAGCCCAGCTGGGGAGCAGGTTTATAGTCTAAGCCAACATGGGACAAATGATGATCTCCATAGAGAGGTGCCAGCTGCAACTCATTCTCCTGCTCCTGCCTCAGATGACTGTTTCCCTGAGGCACGGATGGTGGGAGGCATTGATTTTGTGAAATTGCAGGCAGGGATGAACAGAGCAGGGCCAGAAATTATGTAGTCATTGGTCTCTGAAGATGCTTAGAGAATGTCAATGAGACTGGGAGGATTGAAGAGAAAACAGGTAGGTTGGGATGGGAGTTTGGAGGACCTGGAGAGGTCTGAAGTTTCTGCTACACAGATCTAAAGCTATGCTGCTGGCGTGCTGTGTGACCCAGACTGAATCACTTTCCTTTTCTGTGCAGGATTATCCCTGTGCAATGGGATTATTTAAGCCTGTCTAGCCTTCTTCAAAGAGACAAAACTAAGGGCTTGGATTGCCTTGAAAGCAAATATGGGACATGCAGAGAAGAGATAAGTTGATGGTTGGGTTTTGCAAAAAGCAATTGAAACCCAACTTGTGAATTATTTCCTAGGAGATCAGAAAGCAAGTTAGTTAGGCAAAGCCTGGACAGATCAGCTGATTTGCTCTTAATGAGTTTATAATTAGGATTTAAACTCAGAGTTTCTAATTAGCCAGCCCTGAGGATCATATCTGATATTGCCACAATTTAGAGAACTGGTGGCCAGGGTCAAGATGGAGCAACCTTTGCTATACAGGTCAGGCCCATTCTCGGGAGGCTAGGCCAGAGACTCTCAGACTTTCCAGGGACTCAGGCTGCTGCCATACCCCATACCTCATACTCAGTCCAGTGGTTCTTCTCTCCTTTTTCTCCTCCTCACTTCTCCCTCCCCTACCCAGAAAAGGGCAAAGACTCCACTGTACAAAAGGCCTACTTTACTTTAGGAAACCCATTTCATAGAATCTCAGAGTTGGAAGGTACCTGTTTGGCATACGAGGCCCTGTACGACCTGACTCCAGTCTATCTTACCAGACTTATTATATACATGGCTCCTCTTCACATACTTCAGTTAAACTGACCTTGTGGACCATTTCATGTGTTATTACATCTCCCACCTCTATACCTTTGCATTGGCCACTCCCCGTGCCTAGAACATGCTCTCTCCAACCCTTAGAATTCTTAGTGTTCTTTAAAGCTCAATTCAAATATGTCCTCTTCTATGAGACTTTCCTGACATCCCTCATCTACCTTTCTGTCCCCCAAAATTATCTTGTATTTTTTATACATGTTATCACCTCTGATAAAATGTAAGCCATTGAGGTCCTTTGTATTTGTATCCTTGGGACTTCACAAAATGCTTGGCACATAGTAAATAAGTGCTTAAAAAGACTTGTGGGGGCAGCTAGGTGGCACAGTGGATAGAGCACCAGCCCTGGAGTCAAGAGGACCCGAGTTCAAATCTGGCCTCAGACACATAACACTCACTAGCTGTGTGACCCTGGGCAAGTCACTTAGCCCCATTGCCTAGCCAAAAAAAAAAAAGAGAGTTGTGGACTCATTGCTGGATTGGCCTCAGAGGCCATCTGGGCCCACATTAACCTGGCCAAGAATCTCTTTCTAATGCAGCCCCCAAAAGTAGTCATCTTGTCAGTACCTGAAGACCTTCTTCAGTAAAGGGCTTACTACCTTTCAAGGTAGCCCATTTGACATTTGAATATCCCTAGTTAGGAAATTTTTCCTCATACTGAATTTAAAAATTTCTGTTGACGTCACTGACTGTCCAAGTTTGTCCTTCTTTTTGGGGTCAAGCAGAAGAAGTCTATTCTTTCTTCACACAACCACAGAATTTAGAGTTAAAAGGCACCCTATTGACCTATCTGCTCTAATCAACAAGATTTGTTAATTACTTGCTGTGTACCAGGTGTTGCACCTCGGTGGCACAGTGCATAGAGTGCTGGGTCTGAAGTCTTCCTGAGTTCAAATCTGGCTTCACACACTTACTAGTGGTGTGACCCTGGGCAAGGGACTTAACAATGTTGGCCTAAGTCTCCTCACCTGTAAAATAAGCTGGAGAAGGAAATGGCAAACCACTCCAGTATCTTTGCCAGGAAAACTCCAAATGGAGTCATAAAGAGTCAGACATGACTGAAACGACTGAACAACAACACCACTAGGTGTTGCACCAGGATTAGGGGATACAAATACAACTGTGAGCCAGTCTCCACACTCAAGGATTTTACATTCTATTGGGGGTAGAACATGTATATACATGTATAGGTATTTACCAAGTATATACAGAATAAAGACAAGATAATGTTGGGGGAGGGCACTAGTATCTAAGGAGATTAGAAAAGGTCTTATGTAAAAGGTGGTGCTAGAGCCGGGTTTTGAAAGAAACAGGGAGTTGGAAGAGACAGAGATGAAGAGGGAATGCATGCTGGACATGCAAAGCTAACTCCTCCTAGAGGCAGGAGATAGAACAACAAGCAGCCAGTTTGGCAGCCTAGCATTCACAGGAAGGCATATAATTTGTAATAAGTTTGGAAAGTTAGGTTAGAACCAGATAGAAGGCTTTAAATGCAAAAAAAAAAAAAAGCAAAAAACAAACAAACAAAAGCAAAACAAAACAAACAAATTGTATTTTAACCTAAGGCAATGGAGAGCTACTGCAGCTTTTTAAGGGGAAGAGTAGAATGATCAGGTATATGAACATGGTATTTGTTTGGAGGATACATTGGACAGGGGAGGGACTAGATACAAGGGTACCAATAAAGATGCCCTAATTGCAGGTGGGAAGTAACGAGGGCCTGAACTAGGGTGGCTGTAATACAACCCATACCGGAAAGGAAGACCCATTATAACATGCTGGCATTTACCATTTCCTGAGGCTGATCTTCCTACTTTGGACACCTCTCTTTGTTAGGAGGGCAGCTAGGTGGCACAGTGAATACAGTCCCAGGCTTACAGTCAAGAAGACTCCTCTTCCTATGTTCAAATGTGGCCTCAGATACTTCCTAGCTGCGTGACCCTGAGCAAGTCACTTCACCCTGTTTGCCTCAGTTTCCTAATCTGTAAAATGAGCTGGAGAAGGAAATGGCAAACCACTCCGGCATCTGCCAAGAAAACCCAAATGGGTTTTCAAATGGGGTCATGAAGAATCAGATACAACTGAATTGACCAATAACAGCAACAAATTTGTTAGGAAGATTTTCCTGACATCAGACTTCAATCTGCCTCTTTGTAACTTCTGCTCAAAGAACCAGTCCAATCCCTCTTCCCCTTCAAAGATAGGCAGCCGTCCTGCACCGCAAGCCTTCTCCAGGATAAACATTCCCAGTTCCTCTAGCCTATCTTTGGTGACATCTTAGGACTTTGCTGTTCTTCCCTGGGTTCTCTCTGGCTTGTCAATGCCCTTCCTTATCCGTGGCATCAAGAACACAATATTCCAGAAGGGTTTGCCCAGGGCAGAGTGCAGAGGAACCACCACCTCCCATTCCTGGAAGCTGTGCCTCACTTTGGGTGGTCCAAGGTCACCCTGGCTCTTTTGGTTGCCACGACACACTGCTAAGTCACATTGAGTCGCAGTCCACGGAAACCCTAGATTCTTTTCAGACAAGTATGTTTTACATCTTTGACGTGATGACCCTTCAAATCCTTCAGGACACCTCTCATGTCTTTTCTTTGGGGAAAGAGATCATCTGCTGGCTGCTGATGGCCAAGGAAGGAAGGAAGCTGGGGAGCCTGGAGAAGGGATGGGGGAGGCTCATAGGTTTGGGGTATCATGTCCAACTTCTAACCTCCACTTCTCCGTTCTCTCCCACAGTCGCACTACCGTCCTTTCTATGTCAACAAGGGCAATGGCATGGGCTCCAATGAGGCCCCTTGAGCCCCCAGGAGTGAGATGCCAAGAGATCGCCTGACCCTTCCCCAGTTGTATCTGCTACTACTATCTACTCAGCTACTGCTCTGTCTCCAGGAGGTCTGGGCTGGGGGGGAACATGACCTTCCAAGGACTGTCCTCTCTCTCCCCTCCAGCTTCCCCAGTCCTCCAACCTTTCTGACAATCCTAGAATTTGTCAGCAACTCCCCCCTTAGCTATACTGTGCTTGGTCCCCCGTCTGCTCAGGCCTCTGTCCTTTGCTTTTCCTGTAGTCAGAGAGGACTCTGTCACCTCCTTCATTTCATGGGTCAGGATACGGTTCACAGAAGGGGCTGTCCCTCCATCCCCCACCCACACAGTAAGTCCTTCTGCAGATCCTGGGATGGTGGCTCTGGAGGTAGGCACCCATTTGGCACCAGCCTGCCATTCCTGCCTGGCGTCTCCTCTGTCTCCTCAGCTCAGCCAATACATTGGTTTTCCCCTAGAACTGCTGATAGCCATCCTTATGGGTGACCCGAGGGGGCTGTGTACCTAGCAGACAAAAGGTTCTATCCTTCCACAAGTGTAGACATTGTCTCACTCTTGTCAGCTCATGTCCTTGACAGGGTAAAACTGACTTCCCTCAGACCCAGGCCTGCCCAGGATTTCTGATCTTGCCCGAGGAGGGCAAAGTTCCTCCTATCTGGCTGGAGGCTGGTTTCCTACACAGTTGGAGGAGTTTGATGCTTTTGTCACTGTGCCAAATGGGCCCAGGGTCCCTGAACAGGGGTAAGAGATATGTCACCTCCATTCAAGAAATCTATCTGTCTACAAGGGAGGCTGTGACTCTTCAGCAGTGACAGCCAGGCTGCTTGGCTCTTACCTCTTCCTAATCCTTCTCTTTGTAACCAGAATGGGTATTGCTCCTCACAGTGCCTTCCCCCAGCCTTGCAAATAGCAGCTAGCCTGGTTGCCTTGGGGTAGAGTAGTAATTCATTTTTTTGCGTAAAGCAGAATATAAAATCGGGGCGGAGTGGGTGGGAAGGGGAAATACTGGTGAATGAAAATGACTGGGCTGGTATACCATGAGCACTTAGGTAAAAATATGCTCCTACCCTCCCTCCCTATGCCCATCCCAACCAGAGTTGCCATCCCTCTTTCCCTTTGACCAGTCTCACTGTGGGGAGCTGCTCAGCACCTCAGCTTCCCCTGGGCCTGATGGAGAGTGGGTCTGGAGAAGAAAAAAATCAACAACATGCAAAACCAGAAGGAGTCTGAGCCCCACACCCGAACCCCCTCCCCCACTGGGGGGGGACAGAGATGGAGCAGCACTGGGGGATTGGTTGGGAGATACCGAGCTGGCATAGGGTAGGAAGAGCTCAGCCTTGGCTTCCCCTTTCTGAACAAATCATTGATCAACACTTTATTGTATTGAGGGAGGGGCTCCCTGAAGGTCATGGGGGGGTGGGATTGCTCTGATTATTCTGTACATATGTCCCCCCCCCTTGATGAATATGCTTTCATACGCCCCTCTCTGTCTTTAATACACTGTCCTTTCGAAGTTTGCTGGTCTGATAGTCTGCTGCTGCCATCAGCCTCACTTAAAGGCTCATCTGAGCTTCAGAAGGGAGGGAAAAGATCCCCCAAGGCCTGGGGCTCGTGCTGCCGCGAAAGGGCCAGGAGGCCATTCCTTATGGCCAGCACCCCGTCTGTCCTGACATGCTCTGTCTGCAGAAGACTGGGGATAGGGCCCCAGGAGCTTGTAAGCTAGAATGAGCTGCAAGGTACAAAGAAAATTACTGAAATGGAGGCTACTGAGGGTCAGTGGTTTTTGTTGTTTTTGTTAGTGGCTTTAGCCTGTCAGGTGGGCTGAATGGAGAACCTCCGTCACAAGGAGGCCAGTCCTGGGTACTGGGTGGGACAGAGTCTCTACCATCCTGAACTCTAGTCTGATAAAGGAGAAACACACACACACACACACACACACACACACACACACATACATACACACACAAGCATAAAGCACAGACAGACAGATATAAAACAGGCACCAGCGAAGATAGCCAAAATAGAGCCATTATATACAAATGTGGGGAGTGAAACAGAGAAGAACAACCAAAGCCAGGAGGCTTATTGTAGGAGACAGGTCCTGAATAGGGTTTGGAAGAAAAGGGATGGTGAAAAGGCACCATAAGATATTAAAACTGAAAGGGTTTGTGGCTAGTCCACATTCTTTAATTTAGAGATGAGGACACTAAGATCCAAAGAAAGGTTATGATCTACCTAAGGTCAGACAGCTAGTCAGTTGTAGAGCTGGGACAAATAGCCCAGATCTCCCAATTTCTGGTCAGGCCTTTTTCCCTGCTAGTCTGAGCATCCATCTCTGGATGTGTTTGGTGCATCCTGGCATCCTGTGTTCTGACCTTTCAGAACTGTTCAGGGGCCTGAGCAGTCTCTGAGCCAGCCCCAGGAACTTTTATTGTCCCAGCAATACTGCAGTAAGGGGTGTGAGGTTGGGTGTGTTAGGGAAAGTCAGACACACACACACACACACACACACACACACACACACACACGGTTGTCCCAGGAGAGTGATGATGCTAGGCTAAGCTGGACAGAGTCCCTGGGGAATGCGGTCTTTTAGGGATTAGTGATACCCTAAATGGCACCTGCAAGGAGGGATGTAGGATCCAGGGCAGTCCTGGGAACTGGGGTCCATCCAAGCATGTATGGATGGAGGAGCCAGGTAATGGCTGAAAAGAGATGAGCACAGCCAGACAAAAGAAGGGAGAACCAATGAGGAGAGAAGCCTGGAACCAGCTCTGAAATTCCCCCCTTGAGAAAGAAGAAATATTAGACATGTAAGGGATGTGGTTGGGAAATAATTATGACCCTCACTAGTGGGGGAGTGGTGAGGAGGGAGGTAGAGGGAGAAATGAAGAGACAGAAATAGAGACAGATAAAGGAACAGCAGGAGACAAACAGAGTAAAAGGGATGGGGAGGGAGAGGGCGTCCAGGAGGGACCAAATATATCCACGAATAGTTAACATTTCTGGGAGGCTTGAAGGTTTGCAGAACATTTGACATACATTAGCTCATTTGATCCTCACAACAATCCTGTGGGAAACGTAATACACTTATTATTATCTCTGTTTCACAGATGAGGAAATTGAGACTCAGAGGGGTTAAATCAATCACCCACCTTCACAAATCAAAAAAGTGCCAGAGCATGGATTTGGACCCAAATTGGTCTTTTCCAATTCCAGGCCCAACCCACTTCCCAGTACACCAGCCTGTCCCACTGTGGACATCTTGAGGTTGTGTCAGAAGAGGGTTCAAAGTTGAGGTTA
The DNA here is from genome assembly GCF_900497805.2 of Vombatus ursinus. Classification (NCBI taxonomy): domain Eukaryota; kingdom Metazoa; phylum Chordata; class Mammalia; order Diprotodontia; family Vombatidae; genus Vombatus; species Vombatus ursinus. The sequence goes on from NW_020954594.1 coordinate 5,020,157, forward strand.
TTAAGTAGCTAGGCAGTACAGTGGAGAGAGTATTGAAGCAGGAACCTGCCTTAGGTACTTAGAGTATAATACTAGTAATATTATCTATAATATATAATGATACAATAATAACAACAATAGTTATTATTATTTTTATCCAAAATAATGTGTTTCTGATTACCCTGGGGCTAGAGCAGATGTGGAGCTCTGCAGCTAATGATTACCACCTCCACCATGGGAAATGCTATCTCAATCAATCAGCCAATTGATTGACAAATGTATCTTATCAGGCCAACCAGGAAAAGTCTTCTAAGAGAGCCCCAGGCAGGGTCCCCACTTTACCCTCATCTCCCTAGTTCTCCATTCATCATCTTTCTGGCTTGGGAAATCGTTCCTGGGACCTGAGAGGAGCCACCCCCACCCCCACCATGGGCACCCCCCTGCAACTTCCCTGGCTTATTTGGCCAAACACTGTATCTGAGAATGGTTGTGCTCATCCCAAAAAGGGCTTGGATTTTACCTAGGAAAATCTGGGGTGGGAACTGAGGGGCTGCAGGTAGAAGCAGTTTGTTCCCCTGTTTCTAAGACAGACAACAGATCCACCTGGGCTCAGTCTCTTTTTCTAGCTAGCTCTATTGGAAAGGGGAGGGGACCCTTACTTTTTCTTTCTAACTTGGAGGCAGGCCTAGCTGACTCAAGAAGGCAAAGAGGAGAAAAATCCTCAGGCACCTAGATGTGGTAACCTTCTGGAAGCTACAATAAGTGAATGAATCTATCAACAATCAATAATCAAGCACTAATTAAGCAATAATTAATAATTCTTAATTAAGCTAGCATACAGAGACTAAAGTGAAAGTCTGCCCTTGAGGGGCTTACAGTCTGGGGGCCATATGTTTAGTTATATACAAAATATATAGAAAATAGACATAAGATTATTGGTGGCAGTTGGAGAAGGAACTAGCTATGGGGAGGGTCAGGAAAGGCTGAATGTAGAAAGCGGCTCTGGCCCTTTGCTAGACACTGGGCACAGGGCTTACCTCCCTAGAGAATGGAGGAGACATCCTCTGTCTGCAGCTACTTCTAAGAGGGTCACACTAGGCTCCTAGGGAAAGATAACAGCACTTAAGGGTGGAGCCAATAAATCCTCTTCTGGGGCCCACGTGGGATTTAGCCCTGAATATCTTTCTTTTCCTGCATCAATCCCCCCGCCGCTCCATTACCATTATTACTGTGATTATAAAGCAATCAGGGAGAAATCTTTTCTTTCCAGTTCTGGAAAATGTCTCCCTCCCTCAAATAAGAGGATGAGAGTGAAGGGCCATCGGCAGCACTCAGATGGCTTGGTTATGGTGCCTGGGAGGGGGAGGATGCTCCGCCGACTGGGAGAAGGTAGAAAATGAGACGCCATTTCTCCTTCCCAGATGCTATTAGGCCTGGATTTCAGACTGCTCTGTGGTCCCTGCCTTGTGATCTCCATGCACTTTTGGTTTGGGGGTGTCCCGGGTATGGTGTGGGTGTCTCTAAGGCACCCTGTGGATGATGGTTTGGAGAGAGGGGGAGAAATGGAGGACACAGAGATTGGAAGATGGGGTGCAACAGCATGGAATAGGAAGCCCATTGAACTGACAGTCCTGAAACCCGAATTCTGCTCCTGCTCCCACTAAGAACTTGCTGGATGACTTTGGCCGAGTCTTTTTGCTTCCCCAAACTTCAGTTTCCTCATCTGAAAAATGAGGGAGCACATGGCCTCTGAGTTTTGGGATATTGGGAAAATAGATTGGGATCTGAGGTGGGCAAGGGATAGGGACTCCACCTGTGAATTTGTTGATACAGGGAACTACCAGGTGACATAACTCCTTTTGCCAATGCCATTTCATAGCTTCTCTGCCCGAGAGGTTAAGCCCGGGTTATATAGTCAGGATGGAGAGGCCAAAGGCAATACTTGTCCTTGGGTCTCCTTGGCTTTGTGGTGAGCTCTCCAGTCACTACACCATGTTTCTCGTTGCAATAAGGAGGGGGAGGAAGACAGAAATTTAGAGACAAAGGAAAAATCTAGGTCATTTTGTTACCTGTTGTGAGGCAAGAATTGTGTAATGATTTAAATGTAAGCTATTATTAGGATCATGATGGCAGAACTCTCCCAAAGTGGAGGCTCCCAAGCTGAGGCTAGATAACCCCTCATCGGGAATGTTAGAGGGCAGTCCATACTTTGGGTCAGAGGCTGGATGACACGGCCTGCTGATTCTTTAGTTTCGGAGCTTTGGGAGGCATTCCAGTCCTTCCCTCCCTCCTGGGCTGGACTCCTTCCCTCAGAAAGAACCAGATTTCTGACATTTTAGGAGCTTAAAAAATGAGAGCTGGCTGGGCCATGGAAAAACTTGGGAATTCAAGGAGTCAAATCCACCCAGTTATTAATCCCAATCCCATTCGGAGAGGATGGCTCTAGGGCAACCAGAGGACGGAGCTAGGGGCCAGGAGCATTCTGTGGTTGGGAAGGAGCCAAACTCCACCTTCTTCTGTGACACCAGGAAGCAACTGACTGCAGATCTAAGGAGTGGCCAGCAGGGGTCAGTGTTTCACTGTGAGTCAATGGCAGTGTCTCTACCTCCCCCCATCCTCTCTGCCCCTACCCAGTTCCATTTTGATGAATTCTCTCATTGGCTTTACCACCACTGTTCCTTTGCCTCCTCAAATCAACACAAGTGGCTCAGAATACATCAAACCAGGGGAAAAAGACCGAACAAGAAATGGCAATAATGATGACAGCTCATGTCTGCAAAGCTCTTTGAGCTTCCCTCAGAAAGTCTCTGTGAGGTTGGGAGTGCAGTTATAGTTATCCCCATTTTACAGAAGGCAAAAACGAGGCTCTTGAGAGGTGAAACCACTTGGGCATGAGTATATGGATAATACATTGCAGAGCTGACACTTGAACCCACAACTTCTGAATCTCAGGCCAGTGTTTTTTCATTAAACTGCAACAAAATGGAGACTTCCCCACCCCCCACCCCCAAATCAGGGAATCAACGGATTACATAGTTTCAGAGCTAGAAAGAACGTCAGAGGTATTCAAGTCCAACCTCGGTCAAAGCATGAATCCCCTCTATACCATCCTTAAAAAGTAAGACCATCTATGTTGCATAAGAAGCAATGAGAAGCCATTTAAGCTGAATTCTTCCTCACCCGCAACGTGCATCCCCATCTCATTTTATAGATGTGATAACTGAGTCTCAGAGATATTAAGTGCCTGGCCTAAGATCACCCAGGATGTACGGAGTAAGGATTCAAATCCAGGCCTTCTGACTCCACCACTGTACCACGCCACCATGGAGGTCTTGCAATGAAGGCTTCTAGTGAGGGTAGCCACAATGCGCCCATATAGACAGCCTATTCCACTGCTTTTGTTGTTAGGTAGCTTCTCCTTAACATTCAGGGGAAATCTGCCTTTCTCATCTTCCACACAGTGCTCTACTTTTTTCCTCTCTGGCTGAGGAGACCATGTCTAGCCTCTTCCATGTTGGGTTAGATGGTAAGAACTTCCCGATTATCCGGGGCGCATTAAACACCGAAATGGTAGAAGGGGTAGAAGGAGATTAAGGTGTTTCCTTCTGTGGATACCTTTAAATTTAGGAGACAGTCTTAGCTGGCTAGGGAGAGGCAGAGTTCTTTGTGGTGATAAAGGGCTGGAAGAAAATCTTAAGAATCCCTCTCACTCAAAGATCTGGTGTTGACAGGACATTCACAGGGTACCTGATTCTTGGGTGCCACAAAAGCTTCTGATTCAAGGCCTGCTCAGTTCCTAGTAGATATAAAGGTTTGAGTTCCTGCCTATTTACTCTAAACCCAGCACTGTGTGTGTGTCCATGGAGGGGTCATAAAAACCAGGATGCATAACATGGTGAGGTGCTGAGGGTGGTTACAATCTCATAGATTGTTATAGGAAAGGATTTGGGAGATCATTTAGTGCAACACTCTTGTAGATGAAGAAAATTAAGACCTACAGAGGTAAAGTGATTTGTTCAGGGTCACACAGAAGAATCAGGACTTTAATCCTGGCCATTTAATGGTCCTGCTGGGGGACTTTCCCCAAGCTGTTTGCCTTTTAACAGGTTTTGATTTTTCATCTTCACAGTGCCCCACCTCAAACATACATTGTATGTGTGACCCTGGGCAAGTCACTTACCCTCAGTGTTCTGCAACTTAGAGTCTCAGAGATAGTACCTATCTGTGATGGAGGGAGTTTTCTCATCCTGGAGTTCCCTGTATCAATGAAATCACAGGTCCAATCTTCATCCCTTCTTCCTGCAATGAGAAGAATGGCTACTTCCCTTCCTCCCCTATCTGGGATTTCTTTCTTTCTTTCTTTCTTTCTTTCTTTCTTTCTTTCTTTCTTT
>NW_020954594.1:5024536-5164536 GCF_900497805.2 Vombatus ursinus
TTTCTTTCTTTCTTTCTTTCTTTCTTTCTTTCTTTCTTTCTTTCTTTCTTTCTTTCTTTCTTTCTTTCTTTCTGGCTAGGTAATGGGGTTAAGTGACTTACCCAGGGTCACACAGCTAGTGTCAAGTGTCTGAGGCTGGATTTGAACTCAGGTCCTCCTGACTCCAGGGCTGGTGCTCTATCCACTGAGCCACCTGATTGCTCCATCCCCATCTGGGATTTCAAGAAGCTAAAGGTTTATAACAAACCAATCCTGCCTCTCCCCACTAACCCCACATTGCCCTGTCCAAGGCAGCCAATGGGAGACTTGGGGTGGAAGTTGGAGAAAACCTCACCTCCTGCTTTCTGTGGAATTCTGGCTATTGTCACCAAATTCTCTCCTCCCTCAGCAGAAGTGAACCAGTCTCCAGTTTGATCTTCCAGAGGCATTGACAATTAAGATAGAAAATGAACAGTTCTTTAGCCATGTAAACAAGGAAGATAAATCCTAATTGCTTAAGAACGAGGTCCTTCCTTGTTTGCCTGTTTCGTCATCTCTACAAAACAGAGAGAGACAAAGGAGGTAGAGAAGGCATTCAGGATGGCGTCTTTGGAATCAGTTAGCTCCGGCTGGCAAGGCTGGCAGGAGGTGAGTGAACCTGGGGCCTCAGAAAGGGCTGGTGTGAACATCCCATAAAATAATAAGAGCTTTTATTTCTTTAATGGGGTTTTAGATGTGTACCAAGGTCTGTGCAGGTAAATGTTTAACAACTGGTTCTCTAAAAAAAAAAAAAAAAAAAAACAAAACAAAAAACAAACCAAAACCCTTCCATGACACACTTTTAAATTTAATCTACATTTTTAACATTTTCCCTAAGTCTAGAGACAATCAACAAAGCATGAAATTACACCTTGACTTATAGTTTTTGCAGATTTCCAAGGTGTAAATGCTCATATTGAAAATTTAACAATTGGTTAGTAGGTCGGAACTGGCTCCAGCATACTCCTGCATACCATCTGATCCTTAGAGCGACCCTGTGAGGTAGGCTGTGATGGTCATAGGCCAAGGATTGGAAGGGACCTCAGAACCCACCTAGGTCAACCCCATCATTTTACAGATGAGGAAACTGAGACCCAGTGAGCTGAAATGACTTGTCCAGGATCACACAGCTACAAAGTGGTACAACTAGCAACGAAATTTAGAATTTCTGACTCCACATCTAGTATTTTAAAAAAATTAAACCCCTCTGCTTCTACTGGGATGAGAATAATGGAATGCAAATGGAATATGATTCTTCAGAGAATCATATTCCGTTAAAAATTGAAGGAACCTCAGAGATCATCTTGTTTCTCATTTTCCAAATGTATCCAGTCATAGTCAGTGGCAAGACCTGAGGGTGGGGAAGAGGGATAAAGCCCACGGTGCTTGATTCTTTGTCTAATGTTCTTTTCATTGCACCATTAGCTTCCTTGTACCTAAGAATCTCTAAGCACAAAACTCACACTAAAGGAGTGGACTCCCAGATGGGAGAGGTATTTCTTATCTGCGTTTGTACTTCTGGCCAAGTTGACCCTAAATGAATCAATTACTTTTTTCCATCTCTCTTAATGGTTAATCACTAAGTAATGGCCTAGATTGATGAATGAGCATTTGTGAACCAATCTATTTATTGGCTACTGACCTGAAAGTGGTTGATCTTGTCAAGAGGGAAGGCACATCTATTAAGATATTATCATTAATGAACCTAGAACCTTGTCTCTTAAGAAGAGATTGTTATTTGTCTGTGGGGGCTTCTGAATGACTTGCCTAGAAGCTCAGGGTTAAACCAGAAGACCTCTGGCTTGAGGATTCTATGATTGAAGTTTTGGATGGCAGAATAACTTCAGAAGTGATTGAAGACACGTCCCCAAAGTATACCCATTAGTGGTTTGATGCCAACTTGGAAAGAAGTCTCTAATATACTGCCCCAGGGGATCTAGATCCAATATCTTTGTCAGTGATGCAGATTGTGGCAACATACTTACCAAATCTGTAGGTGACACAAAACTAGGAGGGACAGCTAAAATGTTGGGGGAGAGTCAGAAGGCAAAAAAAGATAACAACAAGCTAGACAGAATGCTGGATCAAATCTAGTAAGATTAAATTGAATAGAGATAAACACAAAGAGATAAACACCTGAATGTGATTTGGTTAAAAAAAAAAAAGTCTCCTTCCCAAGTACAATGTGGGGTTGGCTAGGTCCAGTTCATCTGAATCACATCTTGGCCTTTGCGGAGACTACAAACTCAACAGGAATTCCCAATGCAACGTAGCAGCCAAGAAAGCGGATGTGATCTTAGGTTCTGTTGAGATGTCCAGGACTAGGAAGGGGGTGCATTCTGCTCTGGTCAATTCACATCTGGAGAATTCTGTTCAGTTCTGTATACTACATCTTAGAAGGACGTTGTACCTTACCTCTGCCTTTACCCTTACCAAACCCTTTTCAGCTTCCTTTTGTGTGTTATCCTCCCCTATTAGATTGTAGACTCTTTCAGGGAAAGTTCTATCCTTTTTTTTTTCTTTTCCTTATTTGTATCACCAAGCACTTAGCATAGTGTCTGACACATAGTAGGTGCTTAATAAGTGTTTACTGATTTGACTTGACTTACATTAAAAACATCCCAGGGAAGAAAATCAGAATTGGTAAAGGGTTCAAGATTATGCCATAGAAACCCCTCTGAGTTTTGGTTTCCTCATCTATAAAATGAAGATAATAATGACACCTATGTAGCTTTTCAGGGTTGCTGTGGAGATTAAATGAGATAATGCATGCAAAGCACTTTATAATCCTTAAGATACTACATAAAAGCCAGCTGTCTTTATTATATAAAGCACTATATGAATGTAGTATTTTTTTTCTGTGCCCTTCATTGGTGGTTTTTGCTACCAATTTCAAACTGGCCCATCCCAAGGAAGGCTTTTCATGGTAACTCTTAGGTCATGGGGAATGGTAAATACTGCCATGGTTCTTACCCCATCCTCAGCCCAGGGGATACATCCACTAAGCAGTTCTTTCAGTCTTCGGAAGGAAAACTGAAACCAGAGAAGGGATTGAAGCCTAATACTTTTCACCTGAATGTGAGGCCAGCTCCTACATGCATGGGTAGCCAAAGTAATTAATTTACATGTTTCATCCTATTTAAACTAATAATCTTATATATTCTTCTTTTCTATTGAGATTGATCTTGTGCTCCAGGCCTGCCAGACGCATCCTCCTAAGGCGGAGACAGGATGGCAGTCCCTTCCACTTCCTGCCATGCTTAGCCAGAAGAAAGATCTCAAAGCACTGTCCACAGAACAGATGCCACACAATTTGCCTTTTCATTCTGCACTGGGAAAAACTAGTCATGGAATAATATAAGTGCTTTGGGGACACTAGGTGGACCAGCACTGGGCTGGACTCAGGAAGACCTGAATTAAAATCCAGCCTCAGAAACTTGTTTTCGGTGTGACCCTGGGCAAGTCATTTAACCTCTGCCTCAATTTCCTCAACAGTAAACAATAATAGTATCCACCTCCCAGTGTTGTTGTGAGCATAAAGTGAATTAAAATTTGTGAAGTGCTCTGCAAACCATAAAAGGCTTTATACATGCTAGCTGTTATTATCTGGAGGCTCACTTCAAAAAAAACCCTGGATAGAAAAGTGGAAGATGTGGCTTCCTGCCCTGATTTTTCACAGATTTTCACAACGTTATGTGATCCAAAGGGTATTGCATAACCTCTCTGGGCCTGTTTCTCTCTTTGTAACAAGGAAGACTTAGAATTTCAAGGTTGTACTATCAATGATAAATCTTTGCCCACACCATTGACTCCCTAATTACTTGTAAGAAGGGACTTGAGGAGGAGGAGAGGGCTCTTTAAGGACCAAGGACCATGCCTGTTTCTCCTCCTAGAGAAAAAAATCTCTGCTCCCTCTAAGAAGCACTGAGCCAACCCCTCCCCACTCTCCTACTTATGGATTCCATAATGCTCGGAATCCAAATCCTACAGGATTTAATACCCACTGTGTAATCTACTGGCACCAATAGGCATTATCTAACTGAACCTTAAATTGAAAATGCTAGAGTTCCATCTTTCCTTGGCCATCAGGAGAAGTCGGGGACTCTCTTCTTCCAATGTTATTTACTCTTTTGCTAATTAAAACACATTGCTCTGCAGTTCTTGGAGAGGCCCAAAGAAAGCTAATGGTATGGGTGGAGAAGGCAATCTGGGGGCTGGAAGGTTTTCCTTATAGATGACCCAAGTCCCACCTACTTGAAAGCCCATCTTTGTCCCTAATAGAAATCATTCACCCAGAATGTTAGTCTTGGAGGAAACCTTAGAAATCATTTAGGGACAATAGGTACAACACTCCAGAGTGGTGCCCCAAACCAAATCCAAATGTAACTGGGAAATATTTAACAAAACAGATATAAATATGATAGGACATAGATAATGTTTACCTATGGTTTTCTACATCAATAAGCAGTACAAAGTATGTACAATGGAGTGGCTCCCGTTTTGTTTGAATTTGACATTGCCCGCCATTTTCTAAATGAGGAGAGTGAAGCCTAGAAGTGACTTAGCAAAGGACACACACAGAGAAAGTCAGTAGCAGAGCTTGACATTCGGGACTTCTAAGTTAAGGTCCAGTGTTCTTCCCATCTGGTCACTATTCATGGTGTCATAGATCCATTCAGAATTTATTGATTGATTTATTGTGTGGCCCTCCCTATCTAGCCTAGGCTGGAAGTAAGCTGGATCCTGATACCAACAGGTATGGAAGCTCTAACCTCCTTCCTTTTTCAGACCCAGGCTGGTTGGCCCCTTCTTAGGAAACCTAGTAGCCTTCCTCTTCCAGGGTTCTTCATGCTGTTGCTGTTTGTTCAGTTGATTCAGTTGTGTCTGACTCTTTGTGACCTCACTCGGGGTTGTTTTGGCAAAGATACTGGACTGGTTTGCCATTTCCTTCTCCAGTTCATTTTATAGATGAGGAACTGAGGCAAATAGGGTTAAGTGACTTGCCCAGGGCCACACAGCTAATAAATATCTGAGGCTGGATTTGAACTCAAGTCTTCCTGATTACAGGGCCTGCGCTCTAGCCACTATGCCACTTAGCTACCCCAGGGCTCACCATGATGGTGCAGATGCCAAACTGACTTGAGCCCTACTACAGTTCAGAAGTTTCAAATTCAAGAGATTCACTAACCTCAACCTCCCCCAGTAGCAGGGGTTACAGGTGTGGGTCACTACACCTGAGGTCAGCAAGCATTTATTAAGAACTGACTGTTCTCAATGGTACTACAATGCTCTAGCCCAAGGGTGGGGAACCTGTGGCCTCGAGGCCACATGTGGCCCTCTACCTCAAGCGTGGCCTTTTGACTGAATCCAAACTTCACAGAACAAATCCCTTTAATAAAAGGGAAGACCATTAGGTTTCTGAAGGCTTCTCTCTGCTAACATATTGGGGTATCAATGCTTGGCAGATGGAGCTGAGATCTCCAGGCACTGTCTATCTATTTTCTCTTTTATCTCTCGGGATGTAGATGGCTTTTGGGGATTTCTTTTGGGATAGGGGAAAAGCACATTAGAATGTTTATGGCTGGTAATAGGACTCAGGGGTTCCTAGGCCTGTTCCTACCTGAGTCTTCAGATTCCCCCTCTAGGAGTACTGCTTATAGCCCCACCCCATCCCAGGAAAAGGTGGGGTCTTCTCAGAGCATTCTCTTCTGCAGGCCCCCTTGCCTCGAACCACCATTGTGGCCCACGTTGCCCGGGCAAGCCATGGTGTCACTCACTAAGTGAACAGAGTGTGGGATTGGAAGAGGTTGAGGAAACAGGTATTCATCCTGCCAACGGCTTCCTCCGTTCTCTCTCCACCTTGATCCTGGCTCCCAGCGATAAAGAGACAGTGAGTGACAGGCACCTAGGGAAATAGCAGTGAGGGGGATGGTACTGACTTCTTCCCTTCAAGCCCAGCACCCTTCTTCTGGTTGGACAGCTTTATTACCTGGCTCCATCCCAAGAAGGGAAGCCTGGGTTCTGATTTCAGGCTCCTCAGGGAGAACTTGTATTTGATGTGAGGAAGGACTCCACATTTCGTGATTTCTCAATCCTGGGAAGCTGGGAGGAAGGTAGTCTCATAGGTGCTGGGTGGCCCTGGGTCAAGGAATTTTATACTTTTTGGATGGTCAGAGAGCAGCAAGGACCAATTCTCCTAGACAATCCCTTCCCCGGAGGCCCTGAGCTAAACTCATGGCCTAAGAGAGCTTTGAACTAGGGAAGAGAGAGAGGTTGACTAATCAAGCTCCCTCATTCTACAGGTGAGGAAACTGAGGCCCACAAAGGTTAAGTGACTTCCTCAAGGCCAAACAGGTAGTAAGTAATAGAGTCAAAATTTGAACTCAGACCCCTGCCACCATGCAGGGCATGGATACTTAGTCTGATCCCTAGCTCTGCCGTCACTGAACTGTATGACCTTGAAAAAGTCAACTCAACTCATTGAGTCTTCTCCAATGAGCTTCCTTACCTGCAAAATGAGTATAATACACATATAATATATGTGTGTGTGTATATATATATACATTACACATAACAATAAAATATTCATGAACATGTATATTTCCCATTTCCAAAGATTCTTTTGGAGAAAGTGTATTGTAAACCCTAAAGCCTTACGTGCATTATCACTGGGGGGTGTAGGAGGTGAGGAAGAGACGTTCCCAGAAGGACTGGCTCTAATGCCAGAGATCCAGGTTGGCTCTTGGGCCTACAAAAGCTCCCATAGCTGTAGGTTAAGTCACACTTTCCTCCCTGTGTGTCCTTAGGCTAGTCATTCTTCTGGTCTCTTTTCTCTCATCCATAAAATGACTAGAGGACCTCTAAGGCCTGATGGCTCTAAACTCTAAGATAGTATCAACTATCCCACGATTTCATTCAGTCTTTACCACAAGTCTTGGTACAGGAGAAAAGGCACCGCCTCTGGAATCAAAGAATCTCTGATCAGCTCCTAGCTCCAGGACTTACTACTTGTGTGACCCTGGGCTTCTCTTTACTTTTCTGAGCCCGAGCTTTTCTCCTGTGCAAAATGAGGGAGACGAGACAGCCTCTGAGAGCCCTTCCAGATCCCATGGTGTTCTTTAAAATTAAAAAACTTTTTTCAATTAAAGAAAGTCTATTTCTTGCCCCCTAACGTCTTCCCCCACTAAAAAAGAGGAAAGTATGCAATAAATATGCATATTACAGAAAACAAATTCGAGCATTGGCCATGTCCAAAAATATATGTCTCAATCTACATGCTGAGTTCATCACCTCTCGTCAAGGAAGTGGGTAGCAGCTCAGCACTGATGACACCCCTTGGTTAGGTATTATTAGTCCTCTTTACAAAACAAGGATTGGGAGACTGTCATTCAAAGTTGTACAGCTGGTTGTTGACAGGGCCAGGACTAGAGCTCAGGTGTACTCTCTCCCACAGGTACCCTCAGTCACACACACGCAAACACACCTGCACATAAGCCTATGCCCATATATAAGGATGCACCCATTAGCTATAAGGTAATAGGTAATATATATAAGGTAATAACCAGATCAAATGGAGGCCATTTCAATTATCACAGGTTTGCCTAGAATCTCAGGACCCCAGATTTGGAAAGGACCCTAAAGGTCAATTAGTCCAACCTCTGTGACCCAACAAAAATAAGGCTGTATTGAAGAGAGATTAGGCTACAGGCAGGAAAGCCCAATAATCAGAAGGCACCAATGTCAGTCCTTGGCACTAGCCTCTGTATGTGACTATTGTTCCCACCAGCAGATGCCTGGCCCCAGAGTCACTAGAATCTATTATGGTGAGGCTTGGAGAAAGAATCACAGGCAGGGGAACAGATTTTCAGGCTGGTAAAGCCTTCAACCCAACTGCAAGGGTGAATCTGTGCAGCCCAGAATGTCTCCCTGGTGTTCATGTTTGCCTGTCCTGGCTCTTGCCAACTAAAGGTGGACCAGCCTTCTCAAAGCAGCTGCATATCAAATAGGAATCATAGAAGAACTCTTGATAAACAGCAGGCAGCCTTGCTCCTGCCAGCTAACAGGATTAATCTAAATGCATACAGAAGCAGCTGGGCAAAATCAAAACATAGAGCCCAGACTAAATTACAGCACTTAACAGCAAAGAGACTTGGGGGCTCAGAGCTCGTCACCTGACTCTCTCTCTCTCTCTCTCTCTCTCTCTCTCTCTCTCTCTCTCATTGTAGTTGCAGCAAAGGAAAGAGAAGGCAGCTTGAAAGCAGGCACCAATTTCCAAGGAGTGTGTGATGCCAATAAATGGGAACCAGCAGTCCATGGGACCATTACTTAACCAGGGTGGTGAGATGGTCCAGGAGGTAAGGGGGACCCTGACATTGGGGCTCATGGCGCTGCCGACGCTGTGCAGTGGGCCAGAAGGCACGCTGCTGCCACAAAAGAATGATGTCTTAGAAGAAGACAAACCATCATTTTTACCAATGCTTACTGCTGGCTTGTAATTCTTATCCTGACCTATTCCTTCTTGCCTTACCTGACTTTGGATGTGTATCACTACAGACGCTGTCCAACTCTTGTCTAGCTCTTGGCCTTGATCTTCATTGATTTCTAAGACCACGCCTTGGATTATGTCTTCTTTTCCCAACAAGTTCCTTTTTGGGGGGCTATATTTATTTCCCTAAATCACTAGCATATGTAAGTTCCAACCCCTTAGAGAGTTCAGAATGTGACACAGGCTGGTGCTGGCTGACAGTCCCTGGTATTGAGACAATCATCAAAGGAGTCCATCATGATGTTGGAGAACAAACTAAATCCAAGAGGGTCCTTAGCTACAGGTGGGATGGGACTATCTTTGGAGGCATTTATAGTTTTCTGAAGGAGAAGGAAGGAGCAGAAGAACTCTGCCTCCGCTTCACCCTTAGCCCTATCTACTAATCACGGCCAATGTGATATCCCAACTTTAGGAAGGGCCTCCCCCTCCCAAAAAAATTATCCCTTAGCAGCTCCACACAGTGGCCTAGAATTCTAAGACTTTGCCTGTACTTCTGCAATGAGATCGCTTAACTTTGGCTAGGGTAAGATGCCAACCTTATGCTCATGGTCTTGTCCTGAACTCCATATTAGACTGAACTCAGCATCCCACCTTATAATCACAGGTATCTACTAGCTATGGGTTCCTTGCCTTGTACTTCTGAATAAAACTAATCTATCATCATAAGTATAATATAGTGGATAGCATATCACCTCTGACACTTAGTACCTATGTGACCATGGGCAAGTCACTTAATCTCTAAGCCTCGCTTTCCTCATCTATACACTAATAACACCTTAATATTGGATTGGATAATCTCCAAGGTCCCTTTTTGCTCAGAATGCACACCTACCTTTTAATTTATTGATTGTTTGAGGCCAACTCTACTTAATGTAGAGAGGTGGGCAATGGGAGATACACGGAGGACATAAAAATCATTTCATAGAATCCTCAGACTAGAAGGGGACAAATAACCAAGTCTATCCCTGTGTTTCTGGATGGGCATGTGGTCCATCATCCTTCTCTTAGTAAAAAGGATAGATAATCATCTTTTCCTTTTCGCTTAAAAAGGAAGTGCTAATCACAGAGACACAACATGACTTCATCAAGAAAAGATCATGTCATATTAACTTCAAAAAGACTTGTCCCCTGCCTGGCAGGAATATAGTAGATAGAGTTTACCTAAATTTTAGCAAAGCATTAGACAATCTCTCATGCTATTTTAGTGAGCAATATTAATGTTACATGGGTTAGATGAGAGTAGACTAAGACGGGTTCAGAACTTCAGATGAATGGACGGACCTGTGATTAGTCATGAATGGTTCTGTGTTGACTCAGAAAGAAGCTGGAATAGAATATTCCAAGGATCTGTGCTTGGTTTGGTGACAATTAACATTTTTTATCAATGACTTGGAGAAAAGTGTATATTGGCATGATTCTCTCTCTCTCTCTCTCTCTCACACACACACACACACACACAGAGACACACACACACACACACATTGCAGTGGCAGCAAAAAAAAAGAGAAGGCAGCTTGAAAGTAGGCACCAATTTCCAAGGAGTATAATGGGAACTAAAAGTCAGTGAGACCATTACTTAACCAGGGTGGTGAGATGGCCCAGGAGGGAAGGGAGACCTTAGCTTTGGGACATGTTTATTGAATTTGCAGAAGATGCCAAGTTAGAAAGGATAGGTAACTTTGAATGATAGAACAATGATCTCTAAAGACCTTGGATTGGTTAGGACACTAAGTGGATCTAATTAGATGGAATCTACAGGTAAAATCTTAAAGGGTTCAAAAAATGAACTCCCAAGAACAAGATGGAAGGAGGTGTGGCTAAACAATAATTAATCTAAAAAAGATGAGGATTTTATTGAAATCTGAGATTTGTATAGCACCAAAGGGTGAAAAATCTGACACAAAAAATCTAACACAATCTTGGGCTGCATTAGGAAACAAAGGGGTTCAGGACTTGAATGTGATAGTCTCGATGCTCCAGGCCCTAATTAGATCCCATCTAGAGTGCTGCATTCAGTTCTGGGTGCTACATTCTAGAAAGGTCATGGCTAACCCTGAAATATGTGGAGAGAAAGGCAAACAAAATGGTAAAAGAATTCAAGATCATGCCGTCCAAGGATCAATTGAAAGAATCAGGGAGGATGTTTAGCCTGGAGAAAAGAAGACTAAAGTGGACATAATCGCTGTCTAAGTATTTGAAGGCCTGGCTTGTGGAAGAGGGATTAGACAGAGTTGCTAAGCTTGGCCCCAGAGGCCAAAACAAGGCGCTAAGGATGGGAAGCAGCTAGAATTGATGCTTATGGAAAAAATTCTTAGCAATTAGATCCTTGCAAAGTAGTGAGTTCCACCTCATTAAAGGTCTTCAAGGGAGGCTGATTGACCTGGAGATGCTTATTTATGCATGGACTGCACCCCATGGCCTCTCAAGTCCCTTGCAATGCTGAGATTCTCTCATTCCGTAATTCTAATAAAGGCTCACACTTCTATAGCATTTGAATGGTTATAAAGTGTTTTCCTCATAAAGCAAGTATTATCCCCATCTCATGAATGGCTAACGTGAGTCTCAGAGAAGGGAAGTGATTGCTCATGGTCATATAATTAATACACACATATATATTAATAAATATATAAATTAATAAATAAGTTGGAATTTGAGCCTCTGGGTTCATCTCCCTCTTCACCACATCACAGTATCATTACGAAACATAGTAAGGCAGAGCTATGGTATTCAATCACCTTACGGCCAACAAAAAAAAATTCTTCTGTTTGTCTAACCTACAGAAATAATATCAGGTTTCCTGGGTGATTCTTTTTAAGGTGTTACTGTTCAGTCGTTTCCGTCTCATCCTAGTCTTCATGGCTCTATTTGGGGTTTTCTTGGCAAAGATACTGGAATGGTTTCCTTCTCCAGCTCATTATATAGATGAGGAAACTGAGGCAAACAGGGTTAAGTGACTTAACCAGGGTCACACAGTAGTAATTGTCTGAGGCTGGATTTGAACTCAGGTCTTTCTGACTACAACCCAGGCACTCTATCCACTGTGCCACCTACCTGCCAATTCTTTTCACAGGGGCCCAGAACTAGAACTGGAAGAGATCATAGTGTTGAGTTGGTCCAACCTACTCGGCTGATGAGAATCTGAGGCCAGGAGGTTAAGTAACTAGCTCAAGGTCACACAGGTAGTAAGTGGCAGAGCCTGGATTTGAACCCAGACCCTCTAACTGTAAAGCCTGAACTCTTTCATTATATCATTTTTCTATCTGGCTAGTGAAGATCCATTTCAGAAGGGTTGCTCCCTCCCACGGCTCTTCTACCTTCTGAAGGCTGAGCTTCCATTCCCATACCAGGGAGCTGGGAGATTTTTGAGCCCTATGCTATATTTTAATTAACGCTGTTGCTAATGATAATTACTAATGATGACACCTATTGTTTACACAAGTGCTTATGCACAGAGAGTTCAAAGTCCTTTGCAGACTTGATCTCATATGTTCTCCAAACTGCTCCATTTTTTTTTTTTTAGTCAGGGGAAACTAAGGCATCCAACGAATTGGGGCTGATTCAAGGTCACAGTCACAGACTGTTGCAGGAACTGTGCAGAGAAGGGATCCCAGGAGTCTAACTTTCTATCCCTCTCTTCCATCGGCCTCATAGGAGCTGGGTGCCGACAGGAGTGATTTATGGCAGAAAACAGCAGAGTAAAAGTAAGCTGCTGTGTCAGCAGCCACTCTTTCCTACGACTCCCACCAGCCCTCTCCTGGCTCTCCTCTCTGCCTGCCGGGCCTCTGCTGCTGTTGGGCCTCTGCTCCTATCTCTCCTCTTCTGTTACTCAATTCCCACCAGCTCTCCTCCCCTCCTGAGACCTCTGCAACCCGATGAGATGAAGATGACCAGATTCTCGGCTCCCTCCCTGCCCCAGGAGCCCCATTGTACCATTTGTTTCCAACAGCAGCTATGAAGAGGAAAAGCCGTCTACACCTGCTGGGACACTGTGCTAGGTGAACTCCCTGGCTTTTTAAATGAGGACATGAGGGACCGATTCTCTCAGGGCCAGGAGAGATGCAGCCCCTTCAGGGGTGGGGCACAGCAGAGCTTTTACAATCAGACTACGAAAGCAACCTGATATCAAGGCACGAGCAGAGAAGGACCTCATTTCTAAGTGATGCCTGGAAGGACAAAATGGGGTAACAGAGCTGCCGGTTAGAGGAGCTGATAGACTGGAAGAGAAAAGTAAACATATTGAATTTTTCCTTCTCCCACAATCTTGGGAGAGAGACAGAGGACAGCTGAGGCTTTTGGAAGCAACAGGGGCCGTGATGCATTTCCCCAAAACACACACCAACTCCTTGTTCCTTAGCATGCCCCACCCTAACCTACTGAGCTCATAGGACTCATCAAGGTGTGTTGGGAAGAGCGCTGGCTTTGAAGTCAGTGGTTTGAATCCTGTCTTTGCCACTTAGTAGCTGTGTGACACTTTGCAAATCACCTTGCCCCTCTGGGCTTCAGGCTCCACATATGTGAAACAAGGAGTCTGGACTAGGTGACTTTGAAGGTTGCTCCCACCGTTAAAATCCTTGGATCACAAATCAAAAGGCATTGGAAGGGATTCTAGAGACGAACCACCTTAAGTTACCGCAGCGGAAGCTGGAGCCCAAAGGCACTATGACACACAACCGGCAAGTATCCGAACCAGGATTCGGAAGTGGCTTCTCAGACTGCCAATCCAACCCTTGGTTCCACTACTCATTTTCCATTTACATAGTTTGTTTCTCCAAAGGAAAAACACTTTACCCTAAGCCTCACACCTCTAAAAAAGAAGAACACATCAAGTGTTATTGACTCAGTTCTCTGCATTGGACAAATTGAAGTGATTTGTTCAAGGTCACCCAGGAAATAGAACTAGGAGGAAGGTCCAAATCTATTAGCTCTGAGCCCAGGGTCCAACACTAATTGCTTGTTCTTTTCATTTGGAAAATTACTCAAGGGTTCAAAGTCCACAGAACATAGCTTGAGGGAAAAAAGAAATCTTCTAAATGCAATTTTCTCCTTTTCTGGTGCCCTCAGTCCCTACTGACACTCAGAGCCAAGGAAAGCCTGAGCTATTCCTGAGATCATCTCAGGCCGCTGCTATGGATGACCACTTCACTGATGCTCAAGTGCGTCATAGCAGCTGGGCCATCACCAGTACTCTCCACTCATGTCTTGCTACTGGACTCCAATGCCTCTGGAAAGGAGAGAGTGAGGCTGGTGATTTTGCACAGCCCTGCCTCACTCAAATCCGATTCACTTGCAAGTCAAGACATCACCCTCTTGATGCCATAGGTCCTCTTCAAGAACAAAGGGTGAACAACAACTAAAAATCACTCATAGCAAAAAAGAATCACGGATTTAGAGCTCTTTACAGTTAATAAAGCATTATCATTCCCATTTTGCAGATGAGGAAATTGAGGCTCAAAGAGGTTTAAAAAAAAAGGTCACAGCAATGAAGTGTTGAAATTTAGATCCAAACCTAAGTCTTCTGTGTTCATTGCTTTGCATTCATTACACCAGCTGCCTTACCGCATACCCAGCCTCCCTTTTCCCATCCCTACCGCCATTTTCCTGATTGTGAAAGGCTTCAAAGATCTAGAATCTGAAGGGATGTCAAAGGCCTTGTAATCCAATTCTCTCATTTGAAGATGCGAAAACCCATGTCATGGAGGCTAAGTGACCCAATATCATCTAGGGAATAAGTGTCTGAGGCAAGATTTGAATTCAGGTCCTCTGACTCTGCTACACCCATTTCCATTTAGGTGGCATAGTGGATAGAGCACTAGGCCTGGAAGAACTTAGTTCAAATCTAGCTTTGGGCATTTACTGTGTGACCCTGGGCAAATCACTTAACCTCCATTTGTCTCAGTTTCCTCAACTATAAAGTAAGGATAATAACATCACCTACCTTATAGGGTTGTGGTGAGGATCAAATGATCCTCACCATACAAATGCTTACTCCTTTCCCCTTCCCTAGCTTCTTATCTTGTACATTGTCCAGTGCCCTTCTCTTTTGCTCAATTATGGATGCCAGGCTGTGCCCAGATTTATTTCTATCAATCAACAAGCATTTATTACACTTCTACTATAAGCTAGGTGCTGGGCTAGGTGCTGGTTCCATTCCGATTGTGTCAGAAACTTATGGGGTAAATTAGATTGGGGCAAGGGGTATTGCTGTGGGCAGACTGTCCTCTAGATACAAGTGGCAAAGGGGGCTGCAGCTTGGGTTCGTTGGTGAGAAATTGGAGGCAGACTTGAGATCATAAGATTTAGAGTCCAAAGGGACTAAGGATCACCTGGTGCATCCCCTTCATCTTACAAATGAGTAAACAAGTGCAGTGGCCTGTATTAAGTCACTTGCCCAAGATCACACAGATATTAAGTAGTAGAGTCGGGATTTGAACGGAGGTCCTTTGGCAGCTATGTGGGACAGTGGGTAGAGTGCCAGACCTGGAAGGCTCTTATTGGTGCGTTCAAATTTGGCCCCTGTGTGACCCTGGGCAAATCACTTAACCCTGTTTGCCTAAGTTCCCTCATCTGTAAAATGGGCTGGAGAAGGAAATGACAAACCACTCCAGTATCTCTGCCAAGAAAACCCCAAATGGGGTCACAGAGAGTCAGACACGACTGAAAACGAAACGCCAGGCAAAAAGCCTGACCTTGGCTTCCTTCAAGTCCCAGCTAAAATTCTACCTTCTGAAAGAAGTCTTTTCTGATCCCCCTTAATTCTAGCGCCTTTCTCTGAGATTACCCCTAGTTTGTCTTGTATATGTCTTGTTTTTACATAGTGGTATGCCTGTTTTTCCTCCCTTCAGACTTTGGGTTCCTTGAGAACAGAGACTATGTTGTACCCTTTCTTTGTGTCTCCAGTTCTTAGTATAGATCTTGGCACATAGGACATGCTTAATCAAAAGCTAGTTGACAAAGTAAACTAAGGTTCAGAGAGCCAGTCAGTTGCCCAAGGTAATATAGGAGGTAAGTGAAAAATCTGGGATTAGAACCTATATTTTATGACTCCAAATTCAACGCTCTTTCTCATTTCTCCCCTTATCTCCTCTTCCCCTTGAAATGATTGGGGAAGGCCTAGAGGGAAAACGGGGCTTCCTGGAGATGCTTGCTGTGCCCTAAACCATCATCAGTTCCTTAACCATTCTATCTAATGCACATTCCTCAGTAGGGTCTCCCTGGCTTCCCTAAACTTCCTCAGATTCATCTCATACAAAGAATTAGACAACCCCCACCCTTCATGAGCTTACATTAGTAGGTAGCTTAACCCATGGTCTCTTCCCTTCCAGTGTTTGCTCACATTTTTTTGCCCAGGGTCTTTACACATCAAGTTGGCAGCAGAGCAGAGACTAGAACCCGTGTTACTTGATGGCCAGATCTGCTGTTTTTTCAACTAGATCACACTGCGTTGGCCCTGGTTGTTTGCTTCATGAGAAAGAGGACAGTTTCTGAGGGAAGAAAAGTGTAAATTGAATGAGAAGGGTACTCTGACGTAGAGGCCTTGGCCCTGGGCCTGCTTCAGCTTAGCCATGACTCACCTCTTCCCCTCCCATCCCCCATCTCTGGGCTGTCTTGTTCATCTCTGGCTTAACCTAACATGGCCCTCACTTAGCAAGGGAGATTGAGGGACACGTGTCCTTTTAGCAACATTAGGAAATACTCCTCGGGATCCAAGGTGGGAGTGAAAGTGGAAAAACGACGTCACTTCGCACCCTCATCTATTTGAAGGGGCCTGTACCTTGGGGGGAATAGGTAGAACAGGACCACCTTACAGCAGCCCCTCCTACCTGTCACCTGTGGCTTGTGTCAGGAGGATGTCGATTTCATTTCCTCAATTCCCCATATATCTGATGCTAGGGAATGTCAAGCAAAACATAAATGTGGGCCAGGATCCATGTTTTCTCAGTTGTTTGAAAGGCAAGGTTAAGGTTGTCTCATCTCCAGAGGGAGGGAAAAGATTAGTTACATCACTAAGCCCTGGAGCAAGCTGGGAGAACATCAGACTGCCTGGTTTCTAAGTCTTTGCTACACCTGTGGTACATCCCACTGGAGAGAGAGATCAGAGAGCTGCATGAAGCAGGGAAGAAAGGGGTTAGATATCAGGAGGAACTTCCTAATTATATTACACAGGACTTGCAGTGATTTTTTGAAAACAGAATGTGCCCCAGTCTGTCCTTTTCAGATTAGGGGTAAGCTTTTTCCGGAGGCTGTGCAAAGGAATCTATCACTATGATCAAAAGTATCATCTATCCTAACCTTTAGGTGGGGTGGGGAAGGTCTTCTGTGGTTGGGCCCCTGGGGGATGGGAAGACACAGACCCTGCCTCATCATTGCAGTTTCAGCCTTCCAATCAATCTCTTCAAGTCAGCAACCAGCAGAACCAAAGTTCAGGTAGAAACTTGTCCAGTCGGATTGCCAAGCACACAAAGGTTATCCGTCACCCCTCTTGACAGAAGCTCAACAAGACAGTATGTGGATGCCAACACTGTTGGGCTGGGTGTTGAGTGGGAAGCAGGGTGTTCACTGCCTATCAGGGCAACATGCGGCTGATGAGAAACCCTGCACCTAGGAAGGGTGGGGAAGAACAAACGGAGAAGATGAGAGGGCAGATAGTGCCTTCTCTATTGTCATTTGTACTGTGCTAACAGTGCAGAACATGGGCATGACCTCTACCTGGGCCTTAGGTCTCTGGGATGCAACACTCAGCTCCACCTTGACCAGTCTTAGGGCCTGAGGCTCCAGGACCAAGGAATACTATCTGAGGCCTGCTTGAATTCTTAGCTCCTGGTTCCTGACATGGCCATAGTGTGACCAGAAAGGGGCACAAATCGTGTGTCTGAATTGGGAAATACTCAAGTTTGACATCAAGGGAAACCTTCCCGTGTGGACATAGAGTAAGACACTAAGATGTATGAGCCTTCAGGCTATGTCTAAATAGCCCCTCAAAAGCTAGATGAAAAATAACCAGTTCTCTCAACTGGTTAGTGGAGCTATGTTAGACTTAACTGTTTATTCTTATTTTTTCACTAAATGGAAGAGTTGGTTTCTTGGCTATTTTGACCATATCAACCAATTGTTTGGAAGTTACATCATCATAGTCCGGGGTGTTTAGCATTTTATCCAAGGTGTTCAATGAAAGCAGAGCCTTCACAGTATATGGTCCAGTCAGGGAAATGGATGCCTGATGGGAAACTATCAAGGAAGAACAAATACCATGAAGCCTAGAGGACAGATAGTTCTGACCTTCCTGCGCTCTGTGTTCTGCTGACTGACCCTGAGAGCTTCCTCCTTCACAATCAACCCCACAGCCTTTTCATAGCTTTCTTATCATTTGAGAAAAAAGGAGAAGAGAAGGGAAGAAGCCTTTGTTAAGTGCCTGTTATGTGTTGGGCACTGTGTGAAGGGCTTTACAGAAATTAAAGAGAAAAAGAGAGAAAAAAGAAACCAACTTTTGGTTATACAGGTCTAATAATGTGACTAAGAGATCTCACATCAGTAAACCCATAGATGATCAAAAACCACCCTTTAACCAATAGCTTCAACCTTCCTCCCCTCCACTCTCTCAAGTTAGACCACTAATGCTAAGATTCCAAATCTTATGGTTTGTGTTTCCTCACCCTCCTGCCAGTTTGCAGGGCATTTGGAGAGCCATTGGCACAATCTCTGCTGCCCATTGTGAGATGGCATCAGTTCCTACTGGCACTACTGAGAGAGAATTGGCACTGACCAGCCTGAGTGTGCCGAGGGTGGTGACAGTAGAGGGGTGGGTGGAGATTTCTCCTTGGCTCCTCAAACCTCTTGCCACAAAACTTGGCATATTTGGATGGCTTCTGAAGCCCAGATGGAGAATTAGCAGGGAAGAAGAATTCCTGAGCCAGTGCCAGGTTGGTTACTTGGTTCTGCCCACAGAAAGAAATCGCCTCGTTGGTAGCAAGTTAGGGTCAGCTCAAAGGATGAACCATCACCCGTGGTACCATAGAGTTAGCGCCAGGAAGGACATTAGAGCTCATCAGGTTCAACGTCCTCTTTTTAAAGATGAGGAAAAGAAGGCCGAGGACAGGACACTCCCTCTACCCTCTTCCCCTCTGTAGTCCAGCTTTTGCTTGGAGTATCTGTCGATACATTGGTACTTTTAGGGGAGAGAGGTGGGGATTCAGCTGGGAGCGGGAAAAGGTTTAATCCAGAGGATTAAACCTTTGGAGATTCAGCCCAGAAGTCTGCTATTATGAGACTTCTTTTTTCCCAGATGTGCTTTGTTGAGGTCCCAAGCTGTCCTCATCCTTACTTCATAGGTAGATTTCATGGAATCTTAGGGATCATCTAATTCAAATTACACCTTCCCCTCTCCATTTTACAGAGAAGGAAGCTGATGCCTGGAAAGATCCTTGTTCTAAAGCTAGAACCTAGACCATAACTCATGTCTCTTGCCTCCTAGACATACACTCTTTGCATTGGGCCACACTATCAGTATCTTGTTCCCATGTCTTTTTTTTTTATTCCAAAATTCATAGGAGAGAGAAGAGTCCAAGATTTAAAAGAGAAGCTATTTCCTTAGGGGACAGCAGAAGATCTTTTGTTGGGATTTAGACTGTCTTCCCTCCCACACTTCTCCCAACCTATTACCTACCACCTTTCTTCTCATCCACTTACATTTCTACCAGGCTAACAGGATTGGTTGGAATTGGCCAGTCTTGAGATGACATTGCTTCTTCCTAGCTTGTCTCTACTTCCTAAACAGAAATCTTGTTCTGGTGAAAGAAAAAGAACTCTCACTGCCTTCAAAAACAAAGAATTTGGGTTTGCAATCTGGTTCTTCTATTTATAACCTCTGTGACCTTGGACCAGTTCTTTCTTCTCTCTGAACATCAGTTTCCTCATTAGGAAAATAAAAGTGCACAGTGCCTGGCATATAGTTGGTACATAATAAATGTTTGTTGACTGATTGATTGACTAAAACCTCCCTTTAAGATGTACATCCTATGATGGTGCATACATTTCCTTATGGTGGCCAAGGGGTTAGACTGATGGTTGCCGTTGTTCCTCCGTAGTTCTTGAAGAGGACCAGTGACATCAGGAGGGTGATGTCTTGACTTGCAAGTGAATTGGATTTGAGTGAGGCAGGATTGTGCAAAGTCACCTGCCTCACTTTCCTCCAGAGTCATTGGAATCCAGTAGCAAGACATAGATCAGGACAACTGGTGATGGCCCTGGATACAGTGGGTGACCCCTTTTTAAGCTAGATTTTTCCCAGGTGAAACTGACTGGTGAGGCTAGGATGACAGAGGGAGGCCTAGGGAAGAATCAGCTTGTGTCCAAGGATATAAGGTCTGTTAATATATCTAGTGGCTTAAGAAAAGATTTGAAGACTGCTCTCCCATTGTCTCTGCAACCCTAGTTGCAGATAATCTGGCCACACAAAAGGAACAGAAATGAAGCAATAGAAACACAAGGAACATTAGGAAAGATGACAGCAGTATAGTTGCTGCTGAGAGAAATTGGACTCCAGAGAAAGGATGCGGCTGGAGTGCTCTCTCAGCCTGATCACAGTCTGCACAGGGCCCCAGAGGGATGGATTGATCATGGCTACATCCAAAAATGGAGTATGCTAATGCACTGTTCAGTCCTCCTAGATGTGGAGGAGAGTCGAAGTGGAGTTAATCAGAGAACGAGCCTGGACAGGGGCAGGGCCATGGAATGCTTTGCCTTAAGTAGAATCATAGAAATGGAAAGTGCACTCAAAGATGATCAGTTCCTGCGATCAGGAGAATTAGTTGTTGAAGGGGACACTTGGTCATAGCACCACAGATAGCATCATTAGACAGAGCTAGAGAAGACCTTCAAATTCATTTAGTCCAACCCCCTCAATTTACAGATGAGAAAAATAAAGGCTGAAAGAATCTAGTTGGCTTGCCCATATGTAACAAGTAGCAGAGCTCTGACATGCCAGGTCCTCCGACTTCAAATCAAATATTCTTTCAAATATGCTTTTTTGCCCATGAGGGAATGGCTACATGTGAATAAGAAAGTTTTAGAAATGCACCTTCCTAACATATTTCCACAAATTAAAGCCTCCAGTATTCATGTACTAACTCCAAAGATAGTCCCCAGGAAATCATGCATCTAGCTGGGTAAAGGGGAAGGAGACCACCCAAGCACAAGATAAGAGATGAAAGATTCTGTTTCTTTTCCTTCCTCTGCTCCCAGTTCTGAGACAGACCAGCCAGTGCGATTTATTTTTGACAAACCTATCTGCATTATAAATTATATTGGGGATGGAATTGTTACATTAAATCAAAGTTAATTTTCAGCTGCTGTTTGGGTGCCATAAATAATCAACTCCAGGGCAAGGTTATGGACTGAAGTTGCCCAAATTATGCTAATGAGCATGATTAAACTTTGGAATTATAAGTTTCTACAAGAATAACAATCAGTAAGAATTTCCATTCCCCTTCCCCCACCCTGCCTTAGTCCTTGCAGCTTTGTGCTATAGCTACTATCAAATATAAATAACAATATCAGTTTTAAAAAGGCACGTTAAATCCTTTGGGGCATATTCTATTCTCTTTCCTGGTGCTCAGCTCCTGCTGATATTGAGGAAGGCTTAGACAACATGTCTCAGGCAACAAGAGATTGATGGGAGATTGGTACGTGAAATCAGGCTAGGATGGGAGATACACAAATGTACTCTCCTCAAGAAAGGTGAGGGGATTTTCAAGTTCTAACAGAGACACTAATTAAATTCTGCCTTGGTCTGCTTGGTGATGGACACCAGAAACCCTGATGGGCTTCTGTGTGTGTGTGTGTGTGTGTGTGTGTGTGTGTGTGTGTGTGTGTGTGTGTGTGTGTGTGTGTGTGTGTGGCAATCGGGGTTAAGTGACTTGCCCAAGGTCACACAGCTAGTAAGTGTCAAGTGTCTGAGGCTGGATTTGAATTCCAGTCCTCCTGACTCCAAGGCCAGAGCTTTATCCCAATGGGCTTTTGAAGGGAGTCCCTTCCCCATTGTAGGCAGGGCTTTGCCTGAGCGAACTGAGGCATCTCTTCTTGGTCGGGCAACTCTAGTGTCTTTCTTTGTGTTTGTTCCTTTCCCTTCCTGCACTTTGATTTATTATTTCAGAATCAGTTGAGCCCTTAGAGATGGTAGGATTTAGGGCTGGAAGGGACCCTAGAGATCTCCTCTACAGATGAGAAAGCAATCCAGAGCGGCGCTGACTTGCCCAAATTCACACAGGTAGGAAGAAGCAGAGCTGAGATTTGAACCCAGGACCTCTGACTCCAAATCCTGTCCTGTTTCTGCTACATCATGCTCCCATTTTACAGGTGAGGAAACCGAGGTACATAGAAGGTCTGTGGCAGCTAGGCAGTGCAGTGGACAGACAGCTGAGTTCAGAGTCAGGGAGACCTGAGTTCAAATATTGCCTCAAACACTAACTGTATGACCCTGAGCAAGTAACTTAAACTTCTCTGTGCCTCAGTTTCTTCATCTGTAAATTGAGGGGACTGGATTTGGTGGCTTTAAAGATCCTAATTTAAATCCATAATCCTATTTTGTGACTCTTCCAAAACAGCTAACTAGGGACAAGAAGACCCCCAATCTTCCAACTGGTTTAATATTTTTTATACCTCAGCACCCCTCCACCATAACCTATGGACCATGGGGAAGCTTAATAAGGTGTTTCCCACTTTCACAGTCTGGAAGAAAGGGACCAAGAAATAGTCATTTTTCAGCCTTTCCAGCAGCACGGTTTGGACAGCTTTTATCATTGCCTGCTCCTGAGCAAGGCTCATCTCTGGATGACTTTGTCAGGCTGGAACTGGTACCATAGAGATAGCGGGTCAGTCCTGAGGTTAGGATGCGGTTGGAGTGGTCATTGTTTATCAGGGTTTCAATTTCATTGCCATGACAACCCACACAAGTCATTGTCTAAGCCTATGCCTTTGTGCAGAGGTATCTAAGAAACACTTTCCTGCCCTGGGTCCCCTCTTCTCTCTCAGCCTGATGGGGTGAGAGCAGATCATTCGCCAATTTCAGCTGTTCCTTTCTTTCTTGCTAGTGTTGAGGGCGTCCTTATTTTCTCCACCACTTACCTAGAAATTGTTTTCGAAAAGTGTCTCATTTTCACTGAATATGGTCCAGGATGATAGGAAACACTACTCTGTCTGAATTTGTTCATTTGTCCGGGCTCCACTGCTTAGGAGGCCTCCTTCCTATTGTGACCATTGATTTTTGGGAACCATCCTGGTAGAGTGGGAAGAGCGATCAGCTTAAGAGTCAGGCAACCTGGACAATGGGATGGAGGGGAAAGAGCATGGAGGAGGTGAAGCACCTTGCCTCTGCTACTTGCTACCCGTCCTCAGACAGGTCATTTCCCATCATCTGTCTCAGTTTTCTTGTCCATAAAAACAAAGGGTTTGATCTTGAAGGGAAAGGTATCAGAGATCCTTTTTAGGGCCAAAATCCTGACTGTCACTAATTCATTGGGTGATCATGAAGCATCCTGATAGAAGGAAAAGAGCGCAGAGTTTGGAGTTATGAGACCTGCCAATCTTGCTTAGCCACTTAAAACCTGGGTGAGGTTGGGCAAGTCACTTAGCCCATCTGGGCCTCAGTTTCCTCATCTGAAAAATGGTGGGATTGTGGTAGATTAGAACTAGATGATGTCTGAGGTTCCTTCTGGCTCTAAATCTATGACATCGTGCTATTACTTGGCCTCCCAGTTTCATTATCTGTAAAATAGGTATCAAAGCATTTAAATTACATATCTCACAAAATTGTAAGGAAAGTGCTTTGTAAATTCTAAAGCACTTTATAAATCTGTTACCATTATTATAGTTTCTGCTGAGGGTTAATCTTCCTATATAAATATACATTACACCTAAGAAAATTTCCCATTAGAACACAATTTATTAATCAAGGCACTGTGTCGAAACTGTCCCTGCCCCAAGGATGGTGTCCTATCACCAACACCAACCTAGTTTGATTTGTTTTAGAGACTAGCAGTCCAGCCTCCTCACCCCAGCCAGGAGAGGGAAGGTCATTTCCCCACGGTTTCACAGTAGCTGAGAAGGAATTTGAACCCAGGTCCTTTACCTTCAATTGCCGGATGTACAAGCAGTTGGAAGTTTCAGTTTTGCTCTGTTGCCCTATGAAGGAATGCTTCATGTCTGATTGGGGCTGGTTAGGCATTGGCTCCAGATATTGTCTCCTTGCAGCCTTCAGAGAGCTACCTTGGAAGAATGGCACAGGTGTCTGTTGAATTTTTCTTTCAGGCCTTTGGGCACATTATGATTCTGGGAGCTTGTTTTCCTTTGATGCAGGTAAAATGCTGGAAAACTAACTTGTCTTCCATTTGATATGGTGATTAGGCAGTGGGTCGACATGGTATTACTTTCCTTCAAGCCACGGGTAAGAGGTCTACTTCATGCCCAGGGCCACGAGGGAAGGAACTTCAGTCCCAACAATCTGCCTCCTTGGGCTGTCTAAGAGCAGGGCTACTGGTTCAGGCATTTTGACTGACAGGACTAGTGGAATCTGACAACTAATGGAACTGATTTTGATAAAGATAATGTTGGACTAGAAAATGTAATAACTCTAGAAATTCAAGTTATTTCAAGAGGAAAAAAGAAGGCTGGGAGTTGATGAGGAACTTAGCTTCCTGGCTTAGGAAGGCTGGGATGGCTAGTCACTATCTTCACCTGAGAGGAAATGGTTGTGCACTAAAGCAGAAAGTGCTGATGTGAGGACCCCCCCCCCAAAAAAAAGCTTCCTTTCAACTATGCCCAAAGGGCCATAAAATTGTGCATACCCTTTGACCCAGCAATACCACTTCTAGGTCTGTATCCCAAAGAGATCGCAAAAAAGGGAAAAGGACCCACATGCACAAAAATATTTATAGCAACTCTTTTTGTGATGGCAAAGAATTGGAGATGGAGGGGATGCCCATCAATTGGGGAATGGCTGAACAAGTTTCAGCAGGCAAATGTAATGGAATACTGTTGTGCTATAAGAAATGATGAGCAGATGGACTTCAGACAAACCTGGAAAGACATATAAACCAATGCTGAGTGAAATGAGCAGAACCAGGAGAGCGTTGTACGCAGTAATAGCCACACTGTGTGATGACTGACTTTGATAGACTTGGCTCCTCTCAGCAATGCCAGGGTCTAAGACAACTCCAAAAGACTCACAGTGGAAAATGTTATCCACATCCAGAAAAAGAACCATGGAGTCTGATTGCAGATGGAAGCATGCTATTTGCTCTCCTTTTCTTTTGTTGTCTTGTTTTGTTTCTTCTTTCTCATGGTTCCTTGCATAGTTCTAATTCTTCTATACACCATGACTAATGTGAAAATATGCTTAATATGAATGTATAAATAGAGCCTGTATCAGATTGCATGCCATTTTGGGGAGGGGGGAGGAGAGAGAGGGGGAGAAAATTCAAAATTCAAAATCTTACGGAAGTGAATGTTGAAAACTAAAAATAAATAAATTATTTTTTAAAAAGCTTCCTTTCAGGGTTTTTAGATATTAACTTAGATGACTGAAAAATATTATAAAGTTACAGAATTACCATCTAGAATATTCATACATAATACATATACACACATATATAGATATAGATACAAATAATTCTGGTGCAGCTAGGTGGTTAATGCTCAATTTGTTTTCCTGAATATGCATATTTATTGCCCCCTCATTTTACAGGAGGGCAGTGAGGTGGCACAGTGGACAGAGTGCTGGGCTTAGAGTCAGGAAGACTTATCTCCTTGAATTCAAATCCAGCCCCAGACACTTACTAACTGTGTGACCCTGGGCAAGTCACTTAACCCTGTTTGCCTCAGTTTCCTCATCTGTAAAATGAGTTGTAGAAGAAAATGACAAACTACGTCAGTAGTTTGCCAAGAAAACCCCAAAAGGGGTCACAAAGAGTTGGACACGACTGAAAACCACTACACAGCAACAACATATAATTCTATATCTCACATATAATACCTTATATCCATCTATAAATCTACCTCATCATTTCTATTTCTTATTCTTCATACACTAAAATGCTTTATCTCTAACACTGTCCCTGTCTATATCTGTATGAATACTGCAGAGCCCTAGAGTTTTGGGGGCTATTTAGTAACATCTCCATTAACTACCACTACCACCACCATCATCAAATTAATAGGAAACCTTCCCTAGTGCCTCTAGGCTGAAAGTGATCTTTCCCTTTTTTGGATTTTTTACAACACTTTGTCTGCTCTTCTCATATTAAGCCTTTAATTATACTTATTTGTACATATCTCTCCCTCCTGTTAGATCATAAGCTACTTGAGAACACTGACTTCCTCCCCTGTGCCTCACACAGAACTTGAAGTGTGTCTTGCCACGTTCAAAGAATTCGTCTGCTATCTGCCAACCTATTGGAGACGAAACTCTCCATATCTGGTGAGATTGATGCTCAGTTATCTCATGCTAGGACCAAGTCTTCAGACTGGTAGGACCTGCGAGAGCTCACTCTTCGCCAGTATAACCATAAAAAACCCAAGGTCACCTTCATACTGTGATAGAGATAAGATTTTGAAAAGCTGACCTTGAGCAGAGTTAGCACTTAACAAGTGTTTGTTTAATTTAATTAAACATTAATTGTGCTGTGAATACTTGGTTGAAGAGGAATTAAGTGGGGGCATTGGACAAACTGCAACATTTCTATAAAATCTGTGTAAAATTGGTCATTTTATCTGCACTTTGGGGGTGTGACAGCATTATGTGCCACAATAGGGGAACATTCATTTCTGCTTCCTTTGGAATGAATTGGGGGTGCATCTATGCAACCATCAGGACCGTGTATCCTCCTCCCCAAGGATAAAGGTCTGTAAATTACTTGCTGTGGAGAGAGCTGAGCTGGTGGTATGAAAGGCGGGAAGCTGATTTAGGAAAAGATCTAAATTACATTGAAAAAAGATTCCTCCTGCTGCTCTGAACAGTCAAATACCCCCAGTTTGATGGAATAGTCTTGTTATTAAAAATGCATTTTTAAAAATGAAATCGAAAGCAAATCCTTTCAAATTAAGATTTCAGCCTTGTCTTCAAATCCTGGGTTTATTTGGAAGTTTCATCTTCTAAAGGCTCTTCACAGAGATGTACTGAAAAGACCCCAACCCATAATTTACTGGGCCGTGGTTATAATGACATGGGAGGCTGGAAAGGCACCTAGAGGTGTGTCATCCTAGAACTTGGAGTCCTCTTCTGGTTCCTACTACAGTGTGATGATAGAATATTCCCTAACTTCCGTCCTTTTGTTTTGTTGTTTTTTTCATGGCTGCTCGGATAAGAATGGTATTTGTCTGCCATTTTCTTCCTTATCTGAAGGGACTCATTTCTCTATGGATTGAGCCTCAGTACAAACCACAAGCCCTTGGAAGCAGTCATTCTTCCTTGTTTTCCTCATTTCTGGTTGTGGATTAGCATTGAGTAATAATAACTGTCATTTTAGGGTTTATAAGGAACTTACTTCACAACCTCTGCCAGGAGGTAGGTATTACCATTTCATAGATAAGGAAATTGAAATGTTAAATTAGTTTCCTTTGATTACACAGCTAGCAGGTGTATCCTAGCTAGCTGGGATTCAAACTCAAGTCTCTCCTGACTCCAAGTTTTATGTGCTTTCCCTTACAACATGCTGCTTCTCCTATAACATCCTTGATACCTGTCTCTCCCTGTCTATCTACCCAATTCCCTCCCTCCTCTCACAGCCTTTTCTTTTTCTTTTTCTTTTTTTAATTTATGGAATAAAACAAGCATTTCCAAACCAGAGTACAATAAAAAAGATGATCGCACATGAAACCACAAATCCACTATGTACAACTTGCTATTCCTTTTAAATACACAACAAAGTCATCATGTAAATTTCCTTTTTTACCCCTTTTTTCTTCCTTCCCCTTACCCCACCCCCACCCCAGAGATAGCTACCATTACACACAAATAGGTATATATGTAAAATTATTCTATATTTCTATTTATCAGTTCTTTCTCTGAATGGAGATAGCGTCTTTCTTTATATGCCTTTCTAGTTAATTTGGGTGTTTATTTTTCTTTTAAAAAATTTTTAAATTTATATTTTTTAATGAAATTAGTCACCAACAAGCATGAACATTTTTAGCATACAAAGAAGAACAAGGAGGATGGTATTAAAAACCATGAATTTCTGATATGTACAATTTTTTGTTGTTATTTAAAAGAGTACATATTCATTTTAACATGGTGGTAACAATATTGCCTTGTTCATGGGTGTTCCCTCCTCTGAAACCCTTTGTTTCTTCTGTGTACTGTTTGTTTCATTTATGCTATTTTTTTTTCCTTTTTCCTTTCCTTTTGACATTTCTAGCACCAGCTATTAATTCCTCCAGGCTCCCTCCCCCAGAAGTCCTCCCTTATAGGTATAGATAAGCAAAGCAATTTACCACCTTGGTCGTGTCTGCTAATGTATATCTCACTTTGTAACTCTAGTCTATCATCTGTCTTCCAAGAGTTCCCCATCACTCTTCTGCATCAAGACCCCCTTTCTCCAAAAACTCTTTCACAATTAAAGAAAGAGACTTGAAAACGCCTCTGTCTCCCACAGAATTAGGACCCTTCCTCAATCCTTTCTCCCCAGAAGGATGAGAGATGGGGGAAGGACAGGAATGGAAAACAAAAATATCACCAACATTTACTTCACCTGATACAGAACCAGGAGCCTTCCTGTGCTATTGTTCAAGAAAACTTTCCTTGGCTCATGCCTTTGAAACTAGAATAAACTGAGGTTAGGGCAAATAAGAGGAGGGTCATTGCACACAGCATGTAACAAATTTATAGAACTTACTACCTCAGGAGGTGGTACTGGCAGCAAACATAAGTGGATACCAAGAGGGTTTGACCAGTTGGGGAATGACAGAGCTGTACATGGCTACTCAGAGAATGGGAGAGTAACTTAACCTTTAAGGTGATGTCATAACTGACAACTACAGCTTCCTGCAGAATGATCCCTAGGGCTTCTGCCAGCAATAAGATGTGTGATTGGCTGGGCCGTGGTCTAACCCACAGTTCCTATGTACTCTTTACCACATACGCAAACATAGAATCATGAACTTTTCTTCTATCCATAGATCTGATAAGCATTTTTCCCATGCTTCTCTAATTTGTTTATTATGTGACTTTTTATAGCTAGGTCTTGTATCCATTTGAAGTTTTTCTTGGTATGAGATGTGAGGTCTAAATCTAATTTCTTCCATATTGCTGTCCAATTTTTCCAATAGTTTTGGTCAAGGAATGAGTATTTAAAATTAAAAGCTTTTCTACAAACAGATCCAAAAAAGTTAAGATTTTTAATCTTAACATATTAACTGCGGAAAAAATCTTGGCTGCAAATTTCTCCAATAAAGGTCACATCTTTCAGATATATAAGGAACTGTTTCAAATTTACAAGAATAAGAGCCATTCCCTAACTGATAAATGGTCTAAAGATATGATTAAGCAGTTTTCAATGGAAGAAACCCAGGCTTTCTATAATCTTATGAAAAAATGCTCCAAATCACTGCTAATTAGAGAAACGCAAATTAAAGCTCATGAGGAAACTGAAGCAAACAGGGTTAAGCAACTTGCCTAGGGTCACACAGCTAGTAAGTATCTGAGGCCAGATTTGAATTCAGCGAGATGAGTTTTCCTGACTCCAAGCCTGGCACTCTATCCATTGTGCCACCTAGTTGCCCTACTCAGTCCCTAGGGTTGACTGATGTTTCTTCTTTTTTTTTCCTTGCTTCCCACTTCTACTTCTTGCGTTCAGAAAAACACTCTCAGTGGAATGCGATCTTGAGTTGGATCTAAGGTCCCTTCCAATTCCATCATTCTACAACTTTATGTCTTGGACTCTAAGGCAGCATAATCCATGCAGTCTGGGCATTCTGTATGGTGCCCACAACATGGAGTTCCCAGGAAATATAAATAATGATCACAGACTCACAGTCTCAGAGCTGGATGTGAGCTCAGAAGATATCCAGTCCAACTTATATGTACAGAGGAGTCCCCTCCACAACACGCCTGACAAATGCTCAGCCAGCTTTTGTTGGAGCTCTCCAGTGAGAAGGAATCTACCATCTCTGGGGATAGCTTTTTACACTTTGGGATAGTGCTAATTGTACAGAAGTTCTTCCTTTAATGAAGCATAAATTTGCCCTTGTGTTACCTCCACACATTGCTCTGAACCAGGGAATGATGATGATCATGGTGTGTTACGGATTCTTGGGAATAACTTGTCTATCTGATTAAAAAAAGAGGTGATAATAATCCCTAACTTTTTGCCCACATAAGGTAAAGGCCATGGTCTAGAAGTCAGAAGACTCATAGTTGAATAGATCAAAACTCTCATGGACACCTTTATTCAGGGATGTGAAGGATGGAATTTGACCTTGATCAAGGAACATCCTATCAATGATCTTTCCTGAGCTATGTTTCTTTGTGCTGAGTTCTCACTATAATGGTTTATGTGGTAGAATGCAGAGGAGTTGTAGCCATTGTCCAGCAACATCTGAATAGCTCCAGTTCCACTGTTGGGGCTGAATCTGAGCTAGAACCCTGGACAGTGCCTGCCTGATGCTTTGGAGGCTGCAGATTCACCAGACTCTGGTCCCCAACTCACCCTGGGGCTGTTGGAAGGCATTTCTGCTCGGTGACTGTGAATCCGTAGTGTCCTGGCCAGTGCTCCTGAGAAGCAGAGTCCAAAGAAAATGATTGAGGAAGCCCTTTCCAACTTGCTCACATTGGTTGTCTATCAGGAGTGGGCCACATTGAGAAGAGCAATGGAAAGGTAAATGGATCATAGATTTAGAATTGGAAAGTAGCTTAGAGATCACCAAGTCTCCTTTTACATGTGAGGAAATGAAGTCCCAGAGAGGTGAGATGATTCGAAATGTACTTAATATCCCAAAGATAGTTAGGAGCCTGACTGAGAATTGAAATCAGGTCCTCTGGATTCCAAATCCAATACACTAAGCAGCTTTATTCCCCACTCTATTCCTGTGCTGTGCAATTTTAGGCATGTTTCTCTACCTCTCAGGGTATGGTTTCTCACTATATATTTTTTCAAAGATGACAATAATCCTAGCCTTTTCTATCACACTAATGTAATGAAATACACACTAGTTGTAAAGTGCCATTGAGATGAAAAGTGTGTGTGTATTTAAATTAGCAGGTTCTTTTACCTTCTCTAGGAAGCTGCTGGGTTTTCCCTGGCTTTCTTGTTGAAGAGTTGAGAGCTGAGAAATGAAGAGTTTTCTCCCTACCAGGAATAGTTTAAATTACAATCATCTGACATAATTTTTAACCTGAACTTTTTTTTTGTATTATAGCTTATTAATAGAGTCTACTTCTCCTTCCCCTCTACAACCTAAACTTTGGATCTCTACCATATGCAATGGAAAATTAGATCTAGAACAAACCCTTTCTCTCTTTTAACGCTCCCACTCCTCTTGGTCCATGAGATCATAGATTTAGAGCTGAAATGGACCTAGGAGTTAATCTATTCCACTCCTCATTTTATTTTTATTTTTAAAATAACTTTTGTGGATGCTCTTTTTAAAACTTACTGTCACATTCCATTGACCCCACTCCTGATAGAACCTTCTCTTGTTAGAAAGAAGTAAAATCAATAAAAAAGAATCAACGTACGGCCATGTCTGACAATATATGCCTCGATTTGTACTTACAGTCCACCACCTCTCTTCGGGGAGGAAGGAGACATCTTTCTCTGCCAATACTTTGAAGTCACTTTTGGTTGCTGCAGAAGAGTTTTGATGTCAAACTCTCACTGCCAGGAATATACCCCAAGGACCCCAAACACAAAGGTCTCATATGCACCAAAATATTCAGAAAAGTACTTTTTGTGGTACAAAGAACTGGAGACAGAATAAATACCCATTATTTGAAGGATAGTCAAACAAATTTTGGTAAATTAATGGAATGAAACATTACTGCATCTTAAGAAATGGTGAATATTAAGAATTTAGAGAAGCATGACAATATTTACTTGAATTGATTCACAGTGAAATAAGCAGAGCAAGAAAGCAATAACTACAATGACAACAGTGTAGACGGGAAAAACAAAAACCTAGAAACTAAACTGCATAATTACGACCAAGCTCATTCTCAAAGAAGAGATGAAAAACTCTTATTTCCCTCCTATCTTTGCAGAGGTAGGGGATTATGAGTATGAAATATTACATATATCAATAGACTTCATTGATGGGTTGATTAGTTTTACTGAGCTACTTTTTTTTCTGAATTCTTTTCTTTCTCTAAGGGAAGGGGGAGAGATATAGGCACAAATCATTATGTCATAAAAACAGAAGTTACCAAAAAACCCAGTTCTGATGTCTTTTAATGTCATGATTATTCTTTTTATTGATTTTGTCACAGTTTGAGTTCCAAGTTGTCTCTTCTATTTATTCTATTGTTCTTCTATTGCTACTATTTCTATTATTATTGTTATTCTATTTCTGGTTATTTTGTTCCGTATCAGTTCACAGAAGTGAATTTGACCATTTGATCACATTTCCCTAAATTCTTCACATTCGTAGTTTCTTATGGCACAGTATATTCATGGGATATAATTTGTTGTCATTCTCCAATGGATAGTCCATTTTGTTTCCAGTTCTTTGCAGCCACAAAGATTTTGCTGTAATTATTTTTGTATACATGAGAATTTCCACCTTTGTTTTTTACTTCCTTGGAGTATTTGCCTTGGCAGTGGTATTAGTGGGCCAAGGGTATGTTCAGATTGATAACTTTTCTGTTAAAAATCTAAGCTGTTTCTATAACAAGTAGACCAGGTCACAGTTCTACCAACAGTGCATTAGCGTGTATGTCTTCTTACAGTTCCTTCAATATTTACCATTTTTTTTGCCATCTTTGCAAATCTGATTCAACCCTCTCATTTTGCTGGTGGGGACACCAAAGTCAGGGTCAGGAAGCGGGAGGGGGGGTGACTTTTCCATTTTCCATTTTGCAGGCTGTTCATGGCTTCAACTCTCTGAGATGATGTGGGGGCTGGTTAAAGTGTGCTTGGCTACAAGCAATCCCTCACTCTTCTCCCAAGTCTCACTCCTGATCCTTCCTAGTTCTAATCACATACTAGGAATCGGTCTACTTGAGCATATTTCTGTTCTGAAGCTGGCACAAGAAGGAGAAGGAAGGTCTAAAGGGAGAAAAAAAGCATCTCTGTCTCTGTCTCTCTGTCTCTCTGTCACTGCCTCTCTGTCTCTCTCTGTCTCTGCCTCTGTCTCTCTGTCTCCATCTCTCTCTCTCTCCCACAAAACCCTGGGGATTGTCCACTATCAGCTCAGTTAAGAATCATTAGGAGAGAAAAATCAGGTTTTTATGGCTTCAGACAGAGTTGTTTGATTGAAAGAGGCTGCAAATCCCAGAGAGCTGCAGGATCGTTCTGTGTTTGCTAGTCTGTACTCTCAAAACACAAGATAAAAGGGGGACTACCAGGTAAATAAGGGAATGTCCCCATTTGTCCTGGATCCCTGGTACCCTCATTTAGTCCTAAGTGGTAGGAAATGACATGAAGAGATGCATGTGTGTTTGAGGCTGGCTGTCATAACCAATGCTGATTAAAATGGAGACAGGAAGTGAGAAAGTCTCCTATCTTCAGGGACAAGTTGAGGTCAGCTAGAACAAATATCACAAATAAAAATGACACATTTTATAACCCAGGTCTAGCTTAGAATTTCACACCCCTTGAATCCAGAAAAAACAACATAGGTTAGTCTGTCTGATTTCCTCCTAAGGAAGTTTTCCCATTCAGAGAGAATCCTCTCCTAGTGAGGCTGCTGGCTTAGGGCTGAGCAGCACAAATATATCCAAATGTGTAGAAGGCCAGAAGGGGCTAGCTGAATTATAATAACTCTTATTTATATAGGGCATTTTAGTTTATAAAGCCAGTTTCTTATAGTAACTTTGTGGAGTAGGCAGTACATTGATCAATATACCTATTTTATAGATGAAGAATCTGAGGCTCAGAGAGGGTGTGATTTGCCCAAGGTCATGTAACTGGTAAATGCCAAAACAGGCATTTGTCCTGGATCCCTGGTACCCTCATTTACTCCTAAGTGGTAGGAAATGACATGAAGAGATACCTGTGTGTTTGAGGCTAGCTGTCATAACAGATGCTAATAAAAATGGAGACAAGAGGTGAGAAAGTCTCTATCTTCAGGGATAACTTGAGGTCAGCTAGAACAAATATCACAAATATGTTCTTCCAACACCAAATTCCTTTCTGCTATGCCGAGCTGTCTTTCACTAAGATTGGTGTGACCCATATCTTAGTAGAGAAATTGTGTAGTACCTAGGCTGCCATTTACAGATTTTCTGTCACAACTGACTTGCACATGTGTCCCCTGACTCCCAATACAAAGCTAAGACTTGGGTTAGAATCCTAGATCTGATGTTTACTACCTATATGAGCTGGGGAAAAACCACTTAGCCTTAATTAATATTCTCATCTGTATGTCATTGGACAGAGAAGCTTTGAGGTTTCCAGAATATAGTATAAAAGCCAGAATTCATTGTGTTTGTTATTGTTGCTGGCAGATATGTATAATAAAGTCAGGAATATAGACCAGAAGAGTAGAGAATCTTGCTCTCTTCATTTTACTCCTGTTCTTTTTCAACTTCATTTATTTGCCAGTTAGAGGAGATCTCGGAAATGAGGTGGGATCCTGGCCTCCACATAGCTCTAATGGGATTTTTGGAGACAAGGTTCCCAGAATAGAATTTGGGACAAGGGATCCCCATCAGGGATTAAGTTAGAGTTTCCGGGGAACTTTCTAACTCTAAGTCAGAGAGTTGTCTGAGACCAGGAACTTTTAGCCAATACCAGACACAGGAAAAGAAAAGAAGTGATCTCAGCCTAGGAGTACCCTCAAAGACTTTTGTTGCCTGACTTCAGCTAGGTATGGTGGCTCATAGCCAAAGGCATGAAACAGAAGAGCAGCTAGACTTTGTACTCATTATAACTTGCAGATGGGAGCTGAGAGGCCACACATGGCTCTGTAGAAATGAAATCAAGATGATGGGAGTAGAGAGAAGCTCTTTGAATTTGAGACAAGTAGAGATGTCCAGCAAAGACAATGCAACTTCCAGTAGAAGTGTAAATCCCAGAATAGATATGGAAAACCTAGCAGGGAGCAGTGGAGAGTATTAACACTATCACTTTATCAGAAGATATTTGGATCTCTTTGGTTTTGGAAGTTTGAGTTGTCCCATCCACGTATATGCCCTGGTCATACCGTTTCTGAGCATGAACATCTTCATATATGTTCTCCGGCCACATATGTTCCCTATATGTGTGTCTTCTGTGTGTTTCCTGGTTATATGTATTTACTGTATACCTTTCTTCTGTACCCTCATTTTATCTGCTCTGTTATTGGAGTAAAGGACTTTTATTTTAAACCAGTGAGTCTTTTTGGCCGATTGATAAAAGTAAAGAAGGGGTGCATGAGCTACGTTTCAGAGTGAGTATTGATTCACAGAGTATTTCCTGTCTAGGGTAGTTTTTTCTAGGAGCCCAGTGTAAGGGGGAGCCGAAGGTGAGGCAGTTAGATTAGGTAATTTCTTTGGTACCTTCTACCTCTAAATCCTATGATCTTATAAATGCCTAATTCCAAAATACCTTTCAGGTCTAAATCCTATGATCTTATCTTGTATACTCCAGCAAAACTAGAAATCCAACTTAAACCTTAGAGATTGATTAAGAGCTCCCATCATTCTTCTCAGGCTCCCTTTGGCTCCTGGCCCATCTTAGTAAAGGAGAGACACTGCAGGGCCTTCTAGAGAAGACGTGAGTTATGCCTTCTTAATTTCACAGAATCACAGAATGTGAGAGCTGAAAGGGACCTTAAAGGTCATCTCATCCTATCCTTTGATTTTACAAATAAGAAAAATGAGGTCCAGAGGTAGGGAAGTGACTTGCTCGAGGTCACACAGTGAGTTACTTGTAGATTCAGCACTAGACCCCAGATCTTTCAACCCCTCGTCTGACTCTCCTTCACAATCCTAGTGCATTCTGCAGCTGTGACCTCTAATTCTTATTTCATTTTTCCAGGCTAGATGTCAAGGGGATTAGAGGGAAGCAATGTCTCTGGCCCATGAGATCAAGGGATATTTCAGCCAATGGTGTGGTGTTTGCATGGTTCAGAGGGATGAGGAAGGTAGTCATATCAATGAGGCCTGGGAACCAGTGACTTCTGAATCCTAATGAAAAATGAAAGCATAAAAAGAGTTCATAAAATCAGTTCAAAGCAGCCTTTGGGATCCCCACCTTTCTTATGCATCAAACCCTTTCTAGGAGTACAAATAATCAGAAACACATGGATTCAATTCTACTTCATCTCCATGCTGGCTGGCCACAGAACTTGGAGAGGGCCATCATTGGCAGCTAAGTCTTCTACGTCAAACCCCATAATGCACAGGGATACCACTGGCCCACTTTCTGCTTGGTGGGTGGGGGAGGGCTATTCAAAGCAGGGGATCTTACTCCAGTAACGATGCCATCAAGCCTAGGTGACCTGAGTGCTTGGGTAATTGGGACCAGACATCTTAGCATTCAGAGGAGAGGGAAGGGCCTTGTCCTGCAAATTCACAGACTCGGCCTGGGAAAATGGAGCAGGAAGTAGAGGCCTGGTTCTTTCAAAAGGGGCTCAGCCAAGAAGGTGGTGAGGAATTTATCTCCATTTTAGTCTCTCCAAGTCTCTTCTCTCCAAAAGAGCTTGATTATTTACTAAAGTAATGAAAGCATAGGACAGGATGGGACCATCCCAGAAGACAAATATAAACTCAGAAGAATTCAGAGCTAGAATTCTTCTTGGATGTCACTTAGTTCAACCCTTTCATATTGCAAATGAGGCATCTGAGAGTTTCTTAGAGCATCCTTTTGTTCTCTCCTTTGCTCACATCATATTCTGCCACATAGTACACTTACTCGTATCTGTGCTCTGTCATATTCTACTCTCACCTCCATAAGATTGTAACTTTGAGGATAGGGACTGTGCTATTTTTCATTTTTGTATCCTGAGTGTCTGAGACTGAAGCAAAGAGAAAAAGAGAGAGTTAGAATATAAGTTTTGAAGTGTGGAGGATGGAAGATGAGAGCGCTTATAAAAGATCACTTCAAACTTCTTGGTAAAGCCAAAAGCAGGTCATATGCTAAGAAAACAGAGTAGAGTTTGGTGGCTAGGAGAAGGTTTGGAATAGCCATCATGGGAAGTGATAGAGTATCAAAAAAAAGCTGTGCTATTCACTAGTGAAGGTGCGATTCAGATCAGAGAACATGAATTTGTAGCGGACTTAGCTCAGTCTCTTCAACAGCACTTGGAGGATGGGCAACTGGAGCAGAGAAAGCAGCTGGTGGAGATGACTCAGTGTTGAGAATTAGCAGGGCCTGGACGATGGAAGTTCGAGGGAGTAATGGGTGGGGGGTGGGGAGCACTATCTGTCTATGAACACCTTGACAATAAGGTCAAGACTTCAGAAAGAGCAAAGTGATGCCAGAGTGTGCTGGAATGGGAGAATTGGATAAAATGGGGGAGTTGGAGGTTGTGAGGAGGATGAGGAGCAGCTTCAGAAGTTCCAAGGCAGTGAGAGAGGAGGGAAGAGAGATGATAATGAGAGGGGAATTTTCAGAGTTGAGGCTCTTGGAGATGAAACAATTTCAAGTGAAGATGAAGTATAAAGTGTGACCACCCTTGTTGGTGTCATGCTGGAGATGAAGGTCACTTGTTCTAAGGAGTTTGATTAATCAGGAAAATGGAATTTTAGAAACTCAACAACATGAATATTAAGGTCACCAAGAACAATTGTAGGGGTCTGAGTGGAGAGAAAGATTTGAGTTTGGTGCTCAAGTCATTGAAGAAA
The DNA here is from genome assembly GCF_900497805.2 of Vombatus ursinus. Taxonomy (NCBI): domain Eukaryota; kingdom Metazoa; phylum Chordata; class Mammalia; order Diprotodontia; family Vombatidae; genus Vombatus; species Vombatus ursinus. The sequence continues at coordinate 5,062,069 of NW_020954594.1, forward strand.
GTATATTAATTTGGAGGTCAATATATGGAAAGTATCTGAAGAAGAAGATATAACTGGAGGGTAATGGTGCTGGTTGACCTTCAAAGGAAGAGAGGCTACTAATAATGGTCAATCAAGGGTCTTCTAGGGGCATTGAGGTGGTGCAGTGGACAGAGTGCTGGGCCTGGAGTCAGTAAGACTTATCTTCCTAAGTTCAAATCCAGCCTCAGACACTTGCTAGCTGTGTGACCCTAGGCAGTCACTTAACCCTATTTGCCTCAGTTTCCTCATCTGTAAAATGAGCTGGAGAAGGAAATGGCAAACCACTCTAATATCTCTGCCAAGAAAACCCCAAGTGGGGTCATGAAGAGTTGGACACAACAACAATGACAAGGGACTGAAATTGACAGCTGAGAACAAGGAATGTTCTGACTGCTCTTGGTCCTATGTATCCGGGTTCACGAGAAAAAGAGTGGCCAATATGGCAAAATATGAAAAAGGTTTTGGTCTCTACCAAGGAAAGCTTGGTTTTGCTTAGTGCCAGAAGGTGGAAGGAGTGCACCAGGCAAAGATCTACTATAAAGAAGAATTTGTTAATGATAGAGGATGAAATAGAGGGCACAGGACAAAGAAAGTTAGGGACTGCATGGGGGGATAAGTGGATATGGATGAGAGTAGGGGTAGAGGTAGTGGAGAAAGGGATTTTCGCTTTTGCGAAAATTGCAGGTGGCAATTCTGAATGACAGGGATTAGAGGGAGCTGGAAGTGCAGATTTGCCAGCCATGGTACTAGGAGAATAAGCTGGCAGAAGCTTGTAGGATAAATTGTTTCCAAGATCTTCAGTTTCTAAGAACAGGCACTGCCTGGTTCCTGACCTCCAGGACATGATCTCATTTATGCCTTTTATTAATGGAGAGAGAAAAGGTATCACCACAGTTCTTAGCTATCAGCATCCTTGCCCTTCCTAGGAGAGAGCAAACTGAATCCCAGAAAAATCAAGCAGTTTGCTCAAGATCACCCAGTATGTGGCTGTTGTTCAGTTGTTTTTCAGTCATGTCCAACTCTCTGTGACCCCATTTGGGGTCTTCTTGGCAAAGATATTGAAGTGGTTTGCCATTTCCTTCTCCAGCTCATTTTTACAGATGAGGAAACTGAGGCAAACAGGGTTAAGTGACTTACCTGGGTTCACGCAGCTAGTAAATGTCTGAGGCCAGATTTGAACTTCTGAAAACAGTTGCCTTTCCCTTCTATTTGAAAACAAAGCAGCTTTGGACCACAATTTCCCTCTCTCCTTACTTCCTCTGACCCAGCTGGCTAGAAGAAAGTTGGGGGCAAATGAGCACAAGGGACAGAGACCTGGGAAAGCAGAAAAGAGGAGCCATAAAATTGAGACTTTTCCCCTAGTGGGAGAAAGGAGTGAAGGATTAGAGTCAGAAAACCTTCCTTCAAATCTTGGCTATATCACAATGCCTGAGCTACCTCACTGATCTTATCTGGGTCTCTCCATAAAATGAAGGGGTTGGGTGAGATGGCCCAACTCTAAGTCTGTGATTGTATGACCTAAATCTGTCCTAGAAAGCCCACAGGCAGAGGAAGGGGAATCCTGCTCAGGGGGCAAATTCAATTCTTCTCTGACCTCTTCTCTTCTCTCTGGCTACTCATTTTTTTGTGACAGTGGTGGGGAGTTGGGATGTGGGTAATTAAAGCAACTGGTAAGCTTCAAAACATTTATTTGGAACTGCAGAAATCACAGGACCAGAGCTGAAAACCAACCATCCTAGTCATGGATCAGAGATGTAGAGTTGAAGCATTAGAATCCAACCCTTCATTTTACAGATGAGGAAAGGGGTTGCCTAAGGTCACACTGATTGCAGCAGAGCCAAGATTTGAACACAGGCCTGCTGACTCTCCCCCTCTCCTCTTCCCCAACCCCATCTACAGAGTCAGAAGTGAAGTGACTAACACATGGTAATGTTCTTAATAAGCTGCTCTTTCTGTCTCTATTCCATCTTTTGTCTCTTTCTCTGTCTCTCATCTCTCTATTTCTCTTTATGACTCTGTTTTGTGTTTCCCTCCTCCCCTCCTCTTCTCTTTCTCCTCTCTTCCTTCTCTTCCTCCTCCTTTTTCTTCTTCTATCTTCCCCTCCTCCTCCTCTTCTTTCTCTGTCTCTGTCTCTGTCTCTGTCTCTTTCTGTCTGTCTTCCCCTTGCCCCTCTCGTTTTCTCTTCACTCTTTTTCCACAGCCTACATTTTTGCGGGATTCACCTTGACTGTTGGTGACCTAGGACAACTAATATTTCATGTAATAACTCCTGATTAATACCAATAATACCTGAATAATACCAATTGCTGAGGCTGCCTGGGAGGTTTTGCTATTGTTTAAAGATCCTACTCCCAGATTCTAGGACTCAGTTTCCTTTCAGGGATGATCTAATCCCCTCCCACCCACACTGCTCTGGTCGAATAAGAGAAAGGAGGGGACCTGGGCGCTGGGGTTCCCAGCTTCAGTCGATTACACTGCTCACCATTCTGTCCTGCTCCTCCTCAGATGCTATCAGGAGTTAATTAGCTGTTTCTTTCGGCCAATTCATTATGTTCCCTTTGAACTAGCTGTCCCTTTCCTGTGTAACGCTGCCCTGGAATTTGTTTGAACGTCTGTCGCCGGCAGAATGTGCTCGTCCGCCAGATTCGGAGACGAACGAGCCCCGTGCTTTACAAACCCTGAGCTGCCACGTTCTCTGCTGCCTCTCCTCCGTCATCTCGCCTCCAGCGCGGGGATGGATCACCGCCTCCGCCCGCGCCTAGGTCCCCAGTGGCCCCGTGGTGCCGGGCCTCTCTTCCGAAGTGCTAGATCAGCCCGGTCCCGCCCCCCGTGGCGTGCGGCCTCCACCGCATCCCGCTATCGCCCGCATCAGCGCCTCCCTCGTGTGCGTTCCATCAGCGTGCAGGGCCTCTGCAGCAAATCCTCCGCCTCCTGCTTGAATATTTCCCGAGCCTGCATTCAATCATCCCTTCGGCTTCCCGGCTTAGCCCCGCTCGCTGCTTCTCCGCTTAGCTCGCCCACCCCAGTCGCCCTGCCTTGACCCTGTCATCCGCTCCATCAATCCCTCCAGCATCCCAGGCGCCCCGGACCAAAACCTGCCTGTTTTCCGTCAGACCTTCTTGGTGTCCTTAATTAACCTGCTCCTAGCTCGCCCTTTCCCTTTCTTCCACGGCGCCAGCACCCCTGATTGGATTTTCCCACCTGATGCATGCAAACCCAGACTATTGGGCTATATTCCCCCAAGATCCATTCCCAGAGGGGGTGGAGTAGGGGAGGGGAAAGAATAGGACTTATCATGAGTGTAGGGACGGTTTTTGGTGTTGTGCTGAGCTCCAGCTACAGTGAATGATGGAGGGAGGCAGACAGAGGAAGGCTTCTCTTCTCTCTTGGGGTCTTTTGATGAGACTTCTGCTCCTCACAAAACTACAGATTTACAGCTATAAGGGACTTTAAAGAGCATCTAATTCATTCCCCTCATTAAAACAACAACAGCAACAGTAACAACAACAAGGAGGAAACCGAGGCCCAGAGAGAAGCAGCTTACCTAAGACTACAAACGGTAGTCAGTAGCAGAGCTTGGGTTTGAACCCAGATTCTCTAATTCCAAAATCCATCTCTTTGTCTACTATCAGGTGAGACACCCTCCGCAAATGAGGCCCTCAAACCGCCCCCCACACACACACACATACACACACTTAGAAGACCAACTGGGGGGCTGAACCTCTCGGGCCTTGGGTAAGTGAGAGCATACATGCTATACCATTTAAGAATATTCTCTACCAGCAGCTTCCACAAGATGGCTGCATCCTCCCTCCCCCCTCCATCTCAGGGATTCCTGTTACTGTAGCAACACTGTGGCACCCACCCAGAGGCTGGAGGTGGCAGGATGATGAGAAGCAGGGAGACAGGGCTGAGGGGAAATTCTTGTCATTGTGACAGGCTCTATGTGACTATAGCCTGGGGAGTGAAGGAGTCAATGGCTCCCACAGGGCTGAAGATGGGGGTGGAGTAGGGACAACCCACAGAAAAGGGTTCTAAGGCATTTCTCCCATGTTCCATGACCCACAGGAAAACTGGACCTTTTTAGATTTTCTGGGGATCAGGGGGAAGGACAGGGGCATCTCAGCCCTTGAACATTCTGCCTCATGGTCTGTTATGAGGGGATTTGCCTGGTCTGCCTGGTAAAGGGTATCGGAACATAAAATTAGAGAATTACTCTCTGTGATAGAACTATTATCAATGAAATTCCACAATCATTTATTAAGTGCCAAACACTGTGCTAAGAATTAAAATAAAAAATCCCTGATCTCAAGGAGTCTATATATTGCCAGGTAGGAACGAGGTCTCCCAGGTTCAGGAATCAGTCCCTAACAGTGGCTCTGAGGTACCTTTTTAAGGAGGGGAGAAGGCAGTCTCCTTAGGCACATCACAATCTCCCTGGGCCTCAGTTTCCTCATTGGTAAAATGAAGGGATTGGATTAAATGGCTCTAAAGCTATGATTCTATGATTGCCACTGTGCCATCATGCTCAGAAGTCATCTTCCCATCATGGTTCTTTAAAGGACATTCTAACTTCTCTGATTCCCTTTTGAATATGTTTCTATTATTTTTTCTCCTACCAAATCTTAGGGGAAAGAGGTTGACAGTCAGCTGTGTGTAATAGGACTCTCCTATTTATCCCAAAAGGGTCCCTTTTCGGCTTTCTCTGTTTCAATCCTTGTGTTATGTGTGTCACCTTATCAACAGGCAGAGAAGAAGATTGTAGTGGGGAAATGGAAGAATGGAAGATGGGAAACTGAGAAACCTGTTTGAGGAAATTGATTGGTTGGGGGAAATGAATGAATGAAAAAGCATTTATTAAACATTATGTACCAGGTAAAAACAGGAATACAAATACAAAAAAGCAAGATAGTCCCTGCCCTCAAGGAGCTTACATTCTAATAGACAGAGACAATACCTATATGGGAATGGTCACCAGGAAAGGATTTGGTTTCAGAAGTCAGAGGGATGTCCAATGAAGTTGTAGGCAAGAGCCTTCGTACAGAGGTTGTGAAAAGTAAGGCTAAAAATGTGGTTTGGAGAATGATTGTAGAGGGCCTTACACATTAAGGTAAGGAGTCTGGATTTCAGGTGGACAATGGGAAGTGTGCCAACCTCCTGGTCTACTCACCTCTTTATACCACCCTTTCCCTTTCATTATTATTACCACCTCCTGATTCCCTTTTTTGGGACTGAGATCCATTCCGTGGTGCCCAGTGGCTTTGCACCCCATGGACAGCAAATCACATTTTGTACCTTTTTTTCACCACAAAGAGCTGGAGCTAAGGGTAGCCAAGGTATACTGGTGCCCAAGATACAACATGCTGGTGAACAATGAAGGAAACTTAAAAAAAAAAACAACATTTCTTTTAATCAATGCACATATTTTTAATACCTGCAATTTTCCTTCTCCATAGCATGCAGGTATTTATTTGGGGATAAGTCAAGTTGTGTGTTTTAGTTACAGCGAAAGCTCAGATTTTCCTGGGATAGCCACACCGGAGAGGGCAGTTCCAAATCTTGCTGGTGGGTCACAAACGACTTGTCCGGTTTTGGGCTCAACCCCTCTTCATCCGAATACATCTGACCTGTGTTCCATTCCCTCCTGAGCAAGAATATGCTTTGCTTTCAAGGTGACAAGAAGCTAGTTTGCAAAATCAGTCCTTACCTTGGTGTTAACGGATGCTAATATATTAATAAAAAAAAAAAGCTAGGCATCCCCTCCTGGTCTCTTCCCTCACTCCCTCATCTCCAGTTAATATTTTTGCAGGGCTCATTTGGAGACAATGCCTTAACCCAAAGGAGTTTCTCTGTGATTTCAGGTGCCATGACAGGCCCCTAAGGAAATAATTTGGGGTAGGCTGGCACCTGTCAAATCATACCACATCATCACTTTGATCATGCATCCTGACTCTTTCCTCTCCAATTCATCCTTCACACAGCTGCCTAAATAATTTTCTTAATGCACAGTTTTGACTGTTCAATAGGACTGTCATTTCTCTGGTCAAAAATCATCAGTGGCTCCCATTTCCTGTAGAATAAGATCCAAATTTCTTTATCTGGCATTCAAGGCCCTTTAGAATTTTGCTCCCACTTCCCTCATCAGCCTTAAATTCTTCTGCTTTACTCCATATGTCTTCTGCTTCTGGCACATTGGGTTATTCACTGTCTTAGAACATAGCGGCTTTCCCTCACTGAGCCCCACAGTGTCCTTATCTTTAAATAAAGAAATTGAATTGGATGATCTCCAAGGTTCCTTCCAGCTCTAAATCTATGAATCTGTGACCCCCTCACACCCTGTGCTGTCCTTCCTCAGGGCATTTATCCATGCTATTGTCCTCAATGGGAATGTGGTCCCTTCCTCTCTTCCCCTATCCAACTCTTATCCATCCTTCAAGTCCCAATTCAAATCCCATCTCCTCTATGAATCTTTCCTGAGCACCTCCGCCTACAGGGATGGCACCCTCCTCTGAACCTAGATGACCATCATTTCTTTGACGAATGTGGCCCTTAACAGACACTGCCGTGTCTCCATACTTAGCTTTTCAAGTGTGCAAGGGAAAGAGTGTTGGATTTGGGATCAGGACATCTGAGTTCAAATCTTAGATCTGTCACTTACCACCTGTGTGACGTTGGGCAAGTCATTTAACCTTGTTTGACCTCAGCTGCCCTATCTGTAAATTTACCTCTAAGGTCCCTTCCACTTCCCAATATGGGACCCTAGATGACGTTCCCTGAGAGGAAAGATTTCACCACAAACTTTGTTTCTCCCACAGATTCAACCTACTCAGTGTCCAGTATGATACTGTGCCCCTAACAGAGGGATACTCAATGACTGACCACATATATAAGAAGTCTATTTGATCTAACGGTTGACCTGAGGAGAAGGGGAAGTCCAATATCTTGTGGGACCAGGAGGTTTCTAGGTCAAAAGAAATCCAAACCTGTGCAGTGGAGAATATTTCATATCTCCACTATCAGACCAGTAAGAGGGGACACCTGCTTGTCTCACACTCGGCCAGGGGAGATGCCAGTTCCTCGATACAGCCACGGCCCAGACCTGGCCACCTAGCATCCAAGGCCCACTTGCCTTGCTTCTCTCCCCAGAGTAATAAACAGAGTCATTACCCGGTGCCTTTCCCAGCCTCCAGTGCTGGCAGGTTATTTATATGCAAATGTGCCTGTCTGAGGTAGCGGTGGCTCATAAACACGATAACAGAAGCTTCTGGAGAGGCCTGAACGTGACTGAGGATGGGGAGAAGCCCTCCTGCTTTGGCTGGGAGAGCTAATATGGGATTAGCCACAACCAATGAGATGGTATCCGACCTAAAAGGATGCAGGGACTTGCTGCTGGAGATGGTTAAAAGGGGATCAGGCTAAGGGAGAGGGAGGGGTTTCAGAGGCAGGATACACCCAGAGAAGGTGCTGACCAGCATCGAGGGCTCAGATCACCACTCTTGGAACCCTGAGAAGTTCCCAAGCAGCTTCCTTTATTAGCCACTGGGCAGACGCCCCGTGGTCCCTTTGGAAGGATGGGCGGTGGCTGGGCAGCCGAGTTGGCAATCCGGGGTAGGGGAGCCCACAGAGGAGAATCCTATGATCAGGGAAGCAGGGAACTGTGTAGCTAGCTGTGGACAGAGGCTGAGAAGGAGAGCTGAGATTTTAGGTGAGTGACCAGGGTAAGTCAGAAGCTTTGGGTTCAAGTTTTGGTGCTATTATTTACTACACATGTGATCTGGGGCAAGTGTTTCTGGTCTCACTTTTCTCAATTGTCCAGTGAAGGGCTTGGATTACTTGCTTTTAAGGCTATTTCGTGCCCTAACTGCTTCTATCATCATGTGACTTCCAGCAAAATACAACATCTGGGTCTTTTCCCTTAGAGTTTTCCTGTTTTACCCGCCTGAAGTCATGACTTCTTTGGGCCTCATTTCCTCGTGTTCAAAGTGAGAGGGTTGGAGTAGATGACCTCTATGGTGCCTTCTAAACATAAATTGATGACCCTGCTATCTTAAGTATCTACTGAACCCTTAGGGTACCATTGGAAACCTTTCTCTCTTAGAGGCTCATCTCAGGTGCCTCCTCCTACAGGAAGCCTTCCTGTTCTATCCAACTCCAATGATTCTGTCTCTTCTCAGATTTCCCTAGAGCGCTTTGCATCTCTCTTTTCACCTTATCATATGCTCTGTTTAATATACTTATTTGTGCAAGTACTGAATTCCCTCATTCAATCAATCAGTGACTTAATCAATCAATCAATCAGCAAGACTTTATTAAGCATCTAGGTGCCAGTTACTGTGCTATGTGTGGGAGATGTCAAGATGAAAAAGAAACAGTCCCTGCCCTCAAGGGACTTACATTCTATCTGGGAAGACAACATATAAGCATGTAAGTGTGCATAGGAATATGAATAGGTATGTGTAAAAGTACATATAGGTATATTGCAGTGGGCAGCTAGGTGGCACAATGGATAGAGTGCTGGGCCTAGAGTCAGGAAGACCCATCTTCCTGAGTTCAAATCTGGCCTCAGACACTTACAAATTTTACAACTCTGGGGTATGTCACTTAATTCTGTCTGCCTCAGTTTCCTCATCTGTAAACTGAGCAGGAGAAGGAAATGGCATATATACAAAGTGTGTGAGTGTGTGTGTGTGACTGCCTCCTTCTTAAGGTCAAAGACTGTTGTTTTTTCAGCTTTATATCTGTAGCTCCTAGAAAAATACCTTGTACAGAAAGTGTTTGATGAATGTTTGTTAAACCGAATTAAATTAGCAATGAACATGTGAGATAGTCTAAAATAGGTAGGCAGAAAAAGACACAGAGTCAGAGATCTAAAGCTAAAGAAATTGGGGACCAGGGAGATTAAAGGACTTGTTCCAGGTCATGCAGATAATTAAGTCAAAGGCGTTATTTAAAGGAAGGTCCTCTGATTCTAAAGTCTGCCATGTTTCACTGTACCAGGCTGGCAGTGAGTGATATGGAGCTGCTATGAATTAATCAGCAAGAATTTACTAAGCACTTAGTAGGTGCTCAGCATGTGGCTGTACTTTTATTAGAGGTATAGAAAGAGAAGACTGGGTTCCTGCCTGCAAAGAATTAATCATGGAGTTGACCACTGGCTCTGCTTAAAGAAGGCCTTTACTGGGAAGCCTTTGATTCCTAGCTTTGATTATTCCACCACAGTCCTGTGTATCCTCACAGCTGTTGAACTAAAACAATTTGTTCCACTCATTTTGGCACTTAATTATACCTAGCCTCATTTCCCTGACTAATTAGTTCTCTTGGTCAGTCTTATCTTCTTAGCTAGACTGGAAGATTCTGAAAGGCAGGGACTCTGACTTATACTGTATTGGTCCCAATGGAACCTGCTTCTTCTCTCCACTATTTTTGATGATATTCCTAAAGTTAAATCTCTTTGAAAGAAAAAAAAAACTATTTAGGCATATACTAAAAATAGCATTTGTTGTAGGTCACTCTCAGGATTTCAGGGAAAGTACAGTGAATATTCAGACTAATCAGGTACTTCTTTGAATTTTCCCAAGTACACACTGGCCTCTTTGGATGCCCTGGGTCCTGAAGGGTGCAGTCCCTCCTTTATTAACAAAGGCTGTGTCAAGGAAAGTCAGCAGGGCATGATGGGAAGAGCCACAGAAGTGAAGCCAGCGAAGCATCAATTGAGAGCTGAACCTCTGAGATCCACCAGACCCGGGGTTCTGAATCTTGTGTCTTAGACCCTTGGGCAGTCTGGTGAAGCTGGTGAAGCCTTCTCAGATGACCAGGAGTCATCTAGTCCAAATTCTTGATTTTACAAATGAGAACACTGATGTCTAGGGAAGTGACCTAGTAACCTTCTTCATCTTGGAAGATCACTTAGCCCTGGAGTTCACACCTCCAAAGTACCCTCTGACCTCGTGACCCTTCCCTCTGATTTCTGGCTCCTTTCAGAACCTCCATTTAAGGAGGGCACCCAGGCTATCCATCTCTTCATTTCCTCCTCATTTCTCCATTATACCCCCACTCTCCTTTTTAGTTTATTTTTATGTGTCATCTTCACTATTACAATGGAAACTCCTTAAAGGAAGGGATTGTTTCTTTTTGATGGTTTTTGGATTCTCATAGCTTAACACCATGCTTGGCACATACTAATAAATGCTGTTGAGTGGTTTTTGACTAGCTGAAATGACTTGTCCAAGGTCCCTGATTTGAACCCCAGTATTCTGATTGAAAATTCTGTATTTTCCCCATTATCTTTAAAAGGTTTTGATCTACATGAGTGAGAGGAGTACCCTCCCCAAGGATATCACCAATCATTGAAAATATTGAAGTAGTTTATTATTTGTGCCAAACACATAGCATTGCTTTAAGGGAGTGAGCCTTGGCGCTTTCTGCAGGGGAGATTTAGGAAGCCAAATATGTCAGTGATACATATATGCAGCTTGGTGGTGCAGTGGATAGGGTGCCAGGCCTGGAGTCAGGATGACTCATTTTTCTGGGTTTAAATCTGGCCTCAGACACTTCCTAGCTGTGTGACCCTGGGCAAGTCACTTAACACCATTTATCTCAGTTCCTCATGTATAAAATGAGCTGGAGAAGGAAATGGCAAACTACTCTAGTATCTTTACCAAGAAAATCCTACATGGGGTCACAAAGAGTCGGATATGACTAAAAATGACTGAATAACAACTAATATGTAAGTGAAAGAATGTGGCTATGGTAGCATAGCAGCTGTTGAATGTAGGTCTAGGTTAATAATGTGGTAAAATATTATATAGGAAAAGAGTTTCCATTTTGGATGTCCCTGCCATCTTTGGAAAAAAGTGCATCAGCTACCTCAATAATTGGATGGCTCCTCCCTATCTCTTGGACAAAAAATTATTAAATGTCTTCACAAGGAAGAATCTGTGCTAGGCAACATGGTGGACACAAAGAATGAGAAAGTCACTCCCCTCAAGGAACCTGCAGTCTAGAAAGAGATGTATACTAACGCACATTTACTACTTGTTACAAGAGTTTTTTTTCAGTGAGGAAATGCTATTAATTCCAAAAAGAAAAAAAAAGGGAAAAGGGGAGTACCCTTCTCTGGGAGTTATTCCCAAATACCTGCTAGCAAGTTGGGCTCACCAGAAGAATGACTATTATCTCAAGTTTAAGATACTCTGTGGGTTCACACTTCTAAAACTATAGCCATAAGCTCCCATTGATAGATTTTCCTTTCCTACTCAGCCAGTAAATACAATGGTATCAAAACAAAGGCATTCACTAATGTGGCAAAATGAGAGCAATAGTTCTCCAATCTTCCCCGACCTCAAACCTGAGACATAGTCTCCCCAAACTACACAATGTCAGTGGGAAGAGTGGGCATGTCCTTATCGTGGGACACATACATAGGGGACACCTGTAACCAGAGAAGCTCATGTCTCTGGCATTGTGGGGCACCAGAGTGCTTTCTCTTATCTGAGTGTCTTCATTGGAAGCAATGTTTATTTTGGACGAATTGGGTATGGGCTGGACTCCCTGTGTCTGCTCTTGTCCACAGCTGTGAATACTGATTTCAGAGGTTAATTCTCTCTTGAATTCCTAGCTGTCTCTCTTCTTTGCTGGCAGGGGTCACTCTCCTTAAAGGTGCTTCCATTAACTGACTCTTTGACTGACTAGCCCTATTCCCTGCTGCATTTAGTGTATTCTGGACGAGTAGTTCTACTGAAAGACATTATGACGGGGAGGAAAATTTCCTTCCCTCCCATTTCCCCAAGAGATGACTAACATTCCTTCCTGGGAACCAGGGTATTCCTCCATAGCCGGCTTTCTTCTCTGCTGCTAAAGAGCATGTCATGGCCCACGAAACTCTTAAGGCTTGACTTAGTTTTCTAAAAGCCAGCAGTAGTAGCCATTAGAGACCTCCTCTAACTAGCGAAAGGCATTTGAGAACTGAAAACAATAGTGTCTGGGAGGCAGCATGGTTCATTGGAAAGCCGGACGTTGAGTAAAAAAAAAAATGGTACTTGAGTCTCAGCTCTGGCATGCCAGTTTAGGTAAGTTGCTTAGCCTATCTGAGACTCAATGTCCTCATCTTTCAAACTCAATTCTACAAATATTTATTATAATTGTTATTTTCTTTTTATATATTTTTTTTACATCACCTTTATTTACCAACATATGCTTCCCTCTTCCCACTCAAAGAGCCATGACTACAAAAAAAAGAAAAGAAGATTTTAAAAAAGGCAATTCAGCAAAACCAGCCAACATGTCAACCAAATCCAACAATGTATGCAGTGTTCCACACTCACAGTCCACTTGTACAAAGATGGGAAGGAGATGTACTTTCATACGTCTTTGAGGCTAAACTCAACAAATATTGATCAGGCATCTACTGTGTGCCAGGCACAGCATAAATAGGGTGCTGGTCCTGTAGCCAGGAATACCTGGGTTTAAATCCTCTTCTGATGCTTACCAGCTGTGTGATTATGGGCAAATCACTCAGTCTCTCTGAGCCTTAGGCTACTCTTTACAGCTATAAATTATGGACAAGTTGGGATCAGAACTGCGGAGGGAGTTCCCACGCTCATGAAATCCCAGGTCCATGATGTATTGCTGTATGTGCTGGGGCTACAAGGTAGGAGGGAGGGGAAATGGGATGGAGATAATAATACGTTTGCCTGCCTGGTGGCGTGTTGGGAGGATAGTGTGTTGCAAACTACATAATCCACTGAAATCATACAAGCTCTCCAACCAGACCAGCTTCTGAGGGTAAGAAGGAATCCATATTCAGTAAAATCTCCATAATGGTACTGTAATACCTTAGAGCTGGAAGGGGCAACTAGATGGTTCAGTGGTTAGAGTACTGGGCCTGGAATTAGGAAGATTTGCCTTTTTTTTTTTTTAAAGCAATTGGGATTAAGTGACTTGCCCAGGGTCACATAGCTAGTAAGTGTCAAGTGTCTGGTCTGAGGTCAGATTTGAACTCAGGTCCTCTTGACTTCAAGGCCGATGCTCTATCCACTGCGCCACCTAGCTGCCCCTAAGATTCGCCTTCTTGAGTTCAATTCTGACCTCAGATACTTACTAGATGTGTGACCCTGGGCAAGTCACTTAACCCTGTTGGCCTCAGTTTCCTCATCTGTAAAATGGACTGGAGAAAGAAATGGCAAATCACTCTAGGATCTTTGCCCAGAAAACCCCAAATGGGGTCACAAAGAGTTGGCCACAACTAAACAACAACAGAAGAGGTAGAAGAGACCTTGGCCCAACCCTTTCATTTTACAGTTGAGGAAATTAAAACCCAGAGAGGTTAAGTGACTCGTTCAGTAGTAAGTAGCAGAACCAGAATTAGAATCCAGATCCTGGCTCCTACTTACATGGGCTCTCTACTGTCACCCGTGTGATTTTGATTAAAAATCAAATGGCCCTGGGTTGTTCTATGAGAACACTTGGTTTGAGGAGAAAGAAAGCATCGTCACTTAGATAACTCTGGGGTGTCCCAAACACAGAGGCATGCCTTAATTGTAGAATGTTTGTTTTCTTTCAATAAACCACAAAATAAAAAAATAATTACGGATTCCACATGCTTCTATTTTGTCACATTTCTCTATTAGGCAGAGCTGTCTATAGAACATAGTAACTTGGACAAATAGTGGTAGCTCCTTCCCATAAAAAAAGAGGCTAGCTCAGTGTTGGGTGTGTGGGAAGCATTGAATGAATACATGTATAACAACACACAACTGCCTTCAGGTCCAGGGAAGCTCAGCCTCCCTCAGTAAGGTCCCCCCTTAGCTCCAGGCTCATGAGTACCTGGAGTTTGGACCTAGAGAAGCCTGGACTCTGAAGGGGCCAGGCCCTCTTTCTTCTGGCTCTTTATTACCCTTATACCTGAACCCCAGGGAGAATCACTGCTCGTGTGTAGGGCCTCCCCCAAAGAGGGGATGGGGTAGAAGCACAGTCAATGTAGACTGTACATTTGGTTGTTGTTGTTTAGTTGTTTTCAATCATGTTTGACCCTTTGTGACCCCATCTGGGGTTTTCTTGGCAAAGATACAGAAGTGGTTTGCCATTTCCTTCTCCAGCTCATTTTACCGATGAGAAAACTGAGGCAAATAAGGTTAAGTGATTTGCTCAGGGTCACTCAGCTAGTAAGTGTCTGAGGTCAGATTTGAACTCAAGTCTTCCTGACTCTAGGCCCAGCACTGTATCCACTGTGCCACCTAGCAACCCCATAGATCTGGTAAAGGATAACTATTTATTTCTTCTACACAAAAGAAATGCTTAAAAACACAATAAGCCTCATAAGCGAACACTGACAAAAAACTTAAACATCAAGCGATGAATTATAACTACTATTATGCTCTTTCAGGAGGCTGACACTTAAAACGTCAAAACATGGAGCATTTTTCAAGCCTGCTGATTCAGCACCACACTTTCGACTCAGCTGTGCACTGTCTCCCCCAAAGTTTACATCTTTTGACAAGCCAAATGTCGAGCTCAGGGGTTGAACTCTTCATCCTCTTGGTGGTTGCCTTTCCGTCTAAGAAATGTTATAGTAGTTGAAGTGGGTGCCTCCTATGCTACAGCTGACACTCACTGGGGGACCATGGAACTCCTGACCTCTCGAATTCACAAGGTTGCTTCCAAGGCTGGATATAGCCATCTTAGGAGCGCTGTTTAGTCACCTGTACCCAGGGAAAGACACACAAATCAAAGAAACATGCAGAAGCCCAGGCACACTTCACTGAGCCCCCTACTCAAGCTGCCATGTGCAAGCTGCAGTCATTTTTTTCCAGGTCACCTCTCTTCCACCCCTTATGAAAAATCCCAGAAGGAGAGACTATGAGGATTACTTGACATATATGTCAAGTGGTGTCAAACTCAAATAGAATCGGATCCCTGCGGGTCCCATAATGATTTAGAAAACCACAAACTAACATTATTTATGTTATAATTTTATTTATTTTACATTTTAATCTAGTTCAGACCCAAGTTGAGAATTTGGGGGCCCCTTGAAGCCTAGCAGGCAATGATTTGATATCTCTGTCCTAAAGGGTTAAAGAAGGGAAAGGGTCAAGGGACAGAGTCACTCCTTTTAAGGCCTCCTGAGTAGGCAGCTATTCTCTCCCCACTTCAGTAGACAGTTCTCTTTGTTGAATCCCTCCACATCCTCCCTTCCCTAACCCTTCATCATGGAGGCCAAGAGGTTGTTATCATCTGAAAGCTCCAACTACTTCACAGGTAAGTCCATGTGACCCAGAAGTGGCCAGGGCCCAGGCTTATCCCCACTTAGACTTCATGGGATGGCCACTACTACAAATAAATGAATGAATGAGCTGGGAGTGGTGGTGCACACCTGTGATACCTGCCACTGGAGAATTTGAGGCTGGTGGATCACTTGAGCTTAGGAGTTCTGGGCTGCAGTGGGCTAAGTCAATGCGATGTCTGCACTAAGCCTGGCACAATATGGTGAGTTCCCAGGAGCAGAAACCACTAGGTTGCCTAAGGAGAGTTGAATCAGCCTAGGTCAGAAACAGAGCAGGTCTAAGCTGTAATACTTAATAGCAGAACTGGGCTCATGAGAGGCTGCTGCGCTTCCAGTCTGGGTGAGAGGGGAAGAGTTAATCTAAAAATGTTTTTTTTAAATTAATGTGGGACCTTTTTTTTTTTTTTTTGCATTTATGTTCTCTAGGCTCTTTGTGAGCAGGTTTTGTCGTTCAGTAGTTGTAGGCTCTTTGTGACCCCATTTGGGGTTTTCTTGGGAAAAATCCTGGAGTAGTTTGCCATTTCCTTCTCCAGCTCATTTTACAGATGAGAAAACTGAGGCAAACAGGCCTAAGTGACTTGCCTAGGGTCACACAGCTAGTAAGTATCTCATCCAGATTTGAACTCAGGTCTTCTAGACTTTAGGCTTGGTGCTCTATCTATCGTGCCACCTAGCTGCCCATCTGTGAGCAGGTATTACAGTCATATTAAAAACAACTCAAATATCTATTGCATTTGAAGGTTTACAAAAGACTTTCCTTGTGAAGTAGGTAAGGCAAGTCATATTATCCCCGTTTTCCAAATGAGGAAACCCAGGATCAGAGTGGTAATGGAACTTGCCACAGGCAGAAAGATGTCCAGCAAGTTTTCTATTTCATATGAGCATCATAGGGGCAGGGAGGTGGCACAGTGGATAAAGCCCCAGCCTTGGAATCAGGAGGACCTGAGTTCAAATCCAGCCTCAGACATTTGACCCTTACTAGCTGCGTGACCCTAGGCAAGTTACTTGACCCTGATTGCTTCACCCCAAAAAACCAAATAAATATCATAGCTCATAATTGTTTGTGTTAAGAATTATAAAGGTTATCCTTTACAACAAATCCCATTATTTTTCCTTTTTATTATTATTATGTGTTATTTTCCCCATTATTAAATTTATTTAATTATTTCATATTACGTTCATAGAGGAATCAAACGAGGAACAGAGATGTTAATGACTTGCCTCTAATCACACAGCTAATATTTTTCAGGCATGAGACTTGAATTCAGGTTCCTGACTCTAAGATCAATGTTCTTTCCTCTTTCATAGCTCTTTCTAGTACCCAGTATAAGATTCTATACATACTAGGTGATATTGCATTCTGTAGCATGGTGGATAGAGCCCTGGGCCTTGAGTTAGGAAGATCTGAGATCAAATCTAGCCTCAGACCCCTCACTAGCTATAGGACCTTGGATGAATCACTTAACCTGTTTGCCTCAGTTTTTTCAACTGTAAAATGGGGATAATAACAGGACCTATCTCTAAGGGCTGTTCTGAGGATCAAATGAGATAATATTGGTAAAACACTTAGCCCAGTGCCTGGCGCATCGTAGGTGCTTAGTAAATGTGTGTTCTCTTCCTTACTGACTCACTGATACTTCAATACTGAAGGCTCTATGGTGCATTTGAAGTAGGTAAATACTGGCTGTTGGAAAGTAGGGATTAAATGGAAAATATGCAGAACCTGGAGGCAGAGGACCTGGGTTTGAATTCTTGTCCTACCACCTGTATGATCTTGGTAAGTTCTTTAACCTCTCTGGGTCTCAGTTTTTTCGAGGTCAGAATAGACTATTTCTAAGGCCCCCTTAGACTGCTTCTTAAAATAATGTCTTTAAATGCACAAACTAAAATGCATGGGATTCCTAAGGAAATCAAATATATTGAAATAAAGATATCATGTTTTCCTATGTAAGTTCATGAACCCCTGAAACTATCAACGGACCATTAGGGTCCATGGACCCCAGGCTGAGAAGCCCAGCTTTGAGATCTCTTCGAGCAATAACACTTAATTCAATTCAGCAAACACTTACTAGGGGCCAGGGACTAGGCTAGGTATTGTTGGGAATACAAAGACAGCAGTGAAACCACAGTCCCTGCCCTCAGTTTACATTCTATGGTGGTTGGGGAGTGGAAGAGCTGGAAGGCAAAACATAGCAGGCACACAGATAAGAGGCAAGTTAGGGCTTGATGTCGGGAAACACGTTCTAACAATTAGAGCCACCCCAAAGTGCAGCAGGCTGTCGTTCAGTCACGGGAAGTCTTCAAGCTGACACTAGGACAACTTCTTGTTGGGTACATTATGGTGAAAATTCCTTCAGTGTTTGGATTGAACTAGATGGTTGATGAGATCCTCTCAAACCCTCTCACTCTGTGATGAAGTGGACCCTGGGGATTGTGAAAGGCAGAGTGAAGGTTACCGTCTAGGCCTCGAGGGTGGATGGCACAGAGTAGAAGAAAAAAAGTCAAATTCAGGCAAAATCTAGCCGTGCTTTTTGGTTGGAACACATGAACGTGAGTAAAAAGTCTAGCATGGAGTCAGATTGGGAAGGGCCTTCAATGCCATGCGGAGGAGTTCGTGTGCCATCTTGAAGGCCAGGGAGAGACACTGAAGAGCTCTAAGTAGAGGAGTGGTATGGTGAGAAAGCCAAAATTTTGCTAAACAAAATTTTAGCAGTTTTGCGGATGATGGTGCAGTAGATAGAGCTCTGGCCTTGCAGTCAGGAGGAACTGAGTTCAAATCTGGCCTCAGACACTTGACACTTACTAGCTGTGTGACCCTGGGCAAGTCACTTAACCCCGATTGCCTCACTAAATAAATAAATAAATAATTTTGTGGGTGATGGATTGATTGGAGCAGGAAGAAACTGGAGGCAGGGAGACCCATTAGGAGGCAAGAGTCCGATGCAGGTCTAAGCTAAATTGGTGCCCATTTGAGTGGAAAGAAGGGGATCGATGTAATGGATGCAGACACAACAGGACTTGAAAGTTGATTCAGTATGAAGGATGAGGGAGAGGGGACAGTTAAGGATGACTCTGACTTATGAGCCTGGGTGAGTAAGAAGATAGAAACATCGTCTTATGATCTTAATATGTCTTGGGGATGTTCTGCTCCATTTCACCCATTAGAAAATGGTAGCATTATTCTCCAGTTGGTTCTACGGATCCACAAGAATCCCTTTCTGCGTGCCATGTCCTGCTTTAAATGAAGCAACTCTCTGAGATGAGGGCCTTAGCCCTGGGGTGCTCTGACTCCCTCTGGTCTATGGCTCCTAGCGCCATCACTGGTTGTTGCCTCAAAGATGAGCACGCAGTAACTCTGATTCATCCGGCTTCAATGCCAGCCGACAGAGCCCTCCCTGCAGGCTGCATCAGGGAGGCCCACTTGTCACGAGAAGGAACAGCTCCATTCGGCCATAAGTGACCCCCTTGATGTTCGTGTCTCTAGGGTGAACCGATCTCCTCCTGCTCCTCCCTGAACATTCAGCTAGGCTGGTTAGAGGGTCAAGCTTGCCTCTCCTTCCTGCAGGCTTCCTTCTCATCCAATGCTAATTCTGGGGAACTGGT
This sequence comes from Vombatus ursinus, assembly GCF_900497805.2. Lineage (NCBI taxonomy): Eukaryota > Metazoa > Chordata > Mammalia > Diprotodontia > Vombatidae > Vombatus > Vombatus ursinus. Next base: position 5,080,973 of record NW_020954594.1, read on the forward strand.
CAGGCAGTGAACAGCGTAGGCAAGGTGAAGCAGAAAGAGCTCTGGAAGACTGGGGAGTTCAAGAAATCAGGGTTTAAGTTCCCTTCAACCATTTCATTTAACTGAGCATCATTTACCTAAGCAAGCTCTCAAATGGGGAGAATAATAATAACGCGGGGAGGAGGTGAAGAATGTATGCTATCAACCTTTCAGTGATATGGAAATGGAAACTCTTTTGACCACAGAGGGCTTTGCCCATAGAGCGCCTTTGAGGCACTGGCCCCACAGTGGTCAAAAACTAAGGGTCAGCTTTTACTTGTCCCTCTCCTTCGTCCTCTCTACCTTATCCTGTTTATTTCTACTGAAAAAAGCACCTCTTAATCTCATTCTCTCCATTCCCATTGGCACATACCAGCCCAGGTGCTCAGTACCTCCTCCCTGGTCTCCCTGATTCCAGTTTCTGCTTCCCTAATCTATCCTCTCTCTGGCTGCAACACTAATCTCCCTAAAACATTGGTTTCATTATTTCACTCCCTTACCTCGAAACCTTTAATGTCCTCTCATACCACACCACATCTAGTGTGAACCCCTCTGCTTTGCTTTTCAGGCCCTCCATGCCTAGACTCACCTGATCTGTTCAACCTTATTTCCCCTTACTCTCAATCCGAACTTCCCCATCCCACCCTGGGCTCTTGTCAGGTGAGTGTCTCTTAAGATCGTAGGACCTTCAGATTCAGAGCTAGAAGGGATCTTGTTGTTCTCCTGTCTGACTTTTCATGACTCCATTTGGGGTTTTCTTGGCAAGGATACTGAAGTGGTTTGCCATTTCCTCCTCCAACCCATTTTACAGATGAGGAAACTGAGGCAAACAGGGTTACGTGACTTGCCCAGGGTCACACAGCTAGTAAATGTCAGACACCAGATTTGAACTCAGGAAGAGGAGTCTTCCTGATTCCAGGCCTGGCACTCTATCCACCGCACCACCTGGCTGTCCTGGAAGGGGCCTCAGAGCTTCATAAGATCACCTGTCTGTTAATAGACATGACCTCGGAGGCTGAGTATTTCAATTCCTTTGTTTTCTAGATAAGGACACAGAAGCCCAGGTAGGTTGTGAAGCCCAGGTCACAACAGGTGATGTCAGAGGAATTTGAACCTAGGTCCTTTGACTCTGGACACAGGACTCTTCCTGCTATACTAACCCCCTCATTTCACAGCTGAGTAAACTGAAGCCCTGAGGGGAAAGGAAGGGGATGAAAATAAGCATTTATTAAGCACCTATTATATAGCACCAGGCAATATGCTAAGCAAATCTCACAGATATCATTTTGTCTGATCCTCACAACAACCCTGGATGGTAGTAGGAAAAGTAGTAGCTGACAAACACCTACTAAGTGCCAAATACTGGACTGAGCACTTCACAAGTATTACCGCCTTTGAGATTCATAACAGCTCTGGAATGTAGGTGCTATTATGATCCTCTTTTTACAGTTGAAGAAACTGACGTAGACATAGGTGAAGTGACTTCCCCAGCATCATACAGCTAGCATGTGTTCAAGGCTGGATTCGAACTCAGGTCTTCCTGACTCCAGGCCTGACTCTATCTACTGCACCAGCTAGCTTCCTTGAAGAGGCTGCAGATGCTTGTTCAAGATCACTTCACAAACTGATGCTGATTGCTGCTCTTATGCTTTCATTCATGATGTCTCCTTCACCCTGGAATTAATTTTTCCACCCCACTTATCTAAATCTTACTCATCATGCTAATTGAGGAGAACTTTTGGTTTGTTTGGGTTTTATTAGGCCTAATTTTTCTTGAGGGCAGCTAGGTGGCACAGTGGATAGAGCACTGGACCTGAAGTCAGGAAGACCTGAGTTCAAATCTGGCCTCAGATACTTACCAACTGTGTGATCCTGGGCAAGTCACTTAATCCTATTTGCCTCAGTTTCCTCATCTGTAAAATGAACTGGAGAAGGAAATGGCAAACCACTCTAGTATCTTTGACAAGAAAACCTCAAATGGGGTCAAGAAGAATTGTGCAAGACTGAAATGACTGAACAGCGACAAGCTTTCCTGAAACATGTTCTCTATTCCAGACATGCCCCTTTCTCCTGCTGACCCATCCCCCTTCACAGTACTGCTCCCCTCCCCTAACCTTCCATGGTGCCAGGAAACCTTGTTAATTGCCACCTCCTTGCCTGTAATATCAGAGGAGGGAAAGAAATTAGATCTACACGAGCGTGAAATGAACCCCACTTAAGCCCATGGTCATCTTTAGGCATCTTTAGACATGCCTCTGAGGTCCCTTCCAGCTCCGAAGGTCTGTGGTGCTATATGATTCTGTGGTAAGTACCAAGGGGGTATAGGGCAAAGGAGAGATTCATTTAACAGACATTTGCTGAGCACTCGTCCTGTGCCCAGTGCCCAGTCCTGTGTTAGGATGCTCTGACTCCTCTGACTTTCCTGGAGGTGGGAGCTGTTGGAGGATGGGGAGGACAAAGAGATATCAGATTTACACACATGGAAAGGCCAATAATAAAAGAAACATCCCCAGGCAGTATATGATAAATGCCGAATAGCTGGCAAAAGCAGGAAAGGCAGTGAGTTCAAAGACAAGAAGGGTGAGGTTGCTGGGGCCTGAGGCAGTCAGGGAAGACTTCACATAGGAAATGATCCTTGAAGGATGTCTAGGAGGAGGCATCATGCTATGGGGGAAAGGATGCTGGATTTGGAGTCAGAAGAACTGACTCTTCCATTTACAAACCTGCGTGACCTTGAGCCAATCACTTAACCTCTTTTTGTGTCAGAGATTGCTCATCTGTAATACCAGGGGCTGGCCTAACAGGCTTCTGAAGTCTCTTCCAACTTTGAACGGATTATCTCCTAAGTGCAAACATTCCAGGTGGGGAAACCGAGCTATCAGAATGGGCTGGAGTTAATCAGCAAAGGCTTCCTGGAGGCTGAGTTTTGCAGAGCTGTAAGTAGAGTGGGGCTGACGGGCCTTAGCCCCAACGAGCCAGGGTGGAGAAAGAGGATTATTTATGCTTCCTGCAAGGTGGGAGGAGGAAGCATAATTCCTCTCCAGGAGTGGTCCTCACCTCTTTTCATGCATCCTTTGGCAGCTCATGCCTTAGTGCTCTCGTATATACACACACCCTCCAATTTGCCCTCAAGCTCCTGATAGGGCTGCTTGCCCCCTGCTCCGCGGAGACAAAGGTCAGACTGCCCCCTTTCCTGAGATGCAAACTGCACCTGAGTTGTGGCTTTCTTGCCTACCTGTCTCTTCATTGAATGCTAGCCTGGGTTTCTTGCTGCTGGGCTCATTACTACCTTCTCCCCCACCTCCACTTCTCCATTAAAGGCCTTCTTAGTGGTATGGAAGTTATCCCAGAACCTCAGAGCCGCGAGGGACCCCAGAGACCATCAAGTGTCACCTGTACCTGAATATAGATTCTCCTTTACCACATATCCAACAAGTAGCCTTCTTGCCTTTTATTGAGGGCAAGACTTTCAACCAAGGGGACCCTACTGCCTCCCTCTCTGAGTTTCAATGACTACCACTAGGTGGCACTGTGGCTAGAGCGCTGGGCCTGGAGTCAGGAAGACCTGAGGTTGGATTCAGCATTGGAAATTTGCTAGCTATGAGGCGCTGGGCATGTCATTTCACCGCTGCCTGCCTCAGTTTCCTCATCTGTAAAATGGACATCATAAGAAATGATGAACAGGTAGATCTCAGAAAAACCTGAAAAGACTTACATGAATTGATGTTGAGTGAAGTGAGCAAAACCAGGAGAACATTGTATACAGCTACAGCAACATTGTGGGATGATTAACTATGCTAGACTTAGCACTTCTCAGCAATGCAGTGATCTAAGACAATTCCAAAAGACTCGTTATGGAAAATGCTATCCACATCCAGAGAAAGAACTACGGAGTCTGAATGCAGATCGAAGCATACTGTTTTCTTTTTTGTTTGTTTTTTCTTTCTCACAGTTTTTCCCTTTTGTTCTGATTCTTCTTTCACAACATGACTAATGTGGAAATATGTTTAGTATGATTGTACATGTATAGCCTATATCAGATTGCTTGCCATCTTGGGGAAAAGAAAGGGGAGGGAGAAAAAATATTGGAACTCAAAATCTTATAAAAGTGAATGTTGAAAACTATCTTTACATGTAATTAGAAAAAATAAAATGCTATTAAGTAGGAAAAAATGGACGTCATAATAGCAACCTACTTCACAGAATGTTGTTGGGAGGATCAAATGATACATTTGTAAAGCAACTTAGCACAATGCCTGGCAAATAGTAGGTATTTAATAAATAAATGTTCATTCTGTTCCCCAGTCCTTTCTACAACCATAAAATGAGGCACTTGGCCTAGATGACCTTTAAGTTCTCCAAATCTGTGCTCCCAAGGCAGCCCATTCCACTTTGGAATGGCTCTAAGTCAATTAGTTTTTCCTTATCCCAAGTCTAAATCTGCCTCTCTGCACCTTCCACCCACGACTCCTATTTCTGTCCCCTGGGGCCATGCAGAACAAAGCTTATCCTTCCCCTGTGACAACCCTTCAAGTGCCTGAAGACAGTTATCACCCTGGCTCTGCCACCTCCTGACTCTCTGTGACCCCAGGCAAAGTATGTCAGCTCTCAGGGCCTCGGTTTCTTTATCTGTAAAGTAAGGCTGGCTGGTATAGTAGAAAGTGACCTGGATTTGCAATCAGAGGACCCGGGTTCCATCCCAACTCCAACACTTACTATTTGGGTGACCTTGAAAAGCCACCCCTGTGTCCTGCTCAGCAGTTTCTGTCCCAGTGAAGTATCTCAAAGTCTTGGTAACAAAGGTTTCTTAAGACAGGCACCAAACTTTGGATTGCTGGTGGAGGAGAATAAGCATGTGCCCTCCTTGCCAGGGAAGTGAGCAAGCAAGCAGCAGAGCAAGGCAGCGATTGGTTGCTGAGAAAATAGCAGAACTCCCTGACGAGCCTTGTGTGAGTGTGAAAAAGCATCTCATCTTGACTGTCTCTGGTCAAATGAGGGCCCAGGCAAGAGCTGAGCAAAGGCCCGGGAAAGGGAGGACCTTATTGTTTTCTTCCCCTGTGAGTGGTGGCTGTTTCAGGGAGAGGTAGATGCAAGGTGGACTCAGCTCCGAGACTGCGTGCCTGTGAATGTGGAGGAAGAAACTTCTGGGGCGTCTGAGAAAGCCAAGCAGGAGCTGGATGACAATTGTTTTCTCCACACTGGCGTCTTTCTATTGTTGTTCTTGGAGCTGCTGAATATTTATGGAACACCTGCTGTGCTCTCAAGACTGAACATGACATACATGGGCCACTGTGCACGAAGTCTGGGAGCTCCAGAATTGGGGGACGAATGACAATGATAGCTACAATTCTGACAAATGTTTATTATGCACCTACCTGTCCTGCCGTTTCCTGATGGAAACTGGTTATGAGGCCTTGGGCAAGTCACTTACACCTCTCAATGCTCCCTAGAGAACTAAGACCGTATTTGCAGATAAGGTGCCAACCTGCACTGGTAGAAAGAGTTTCCTCTCCTGGGATTTGCCTGTTATCAACGAAATTAGAGGCCCAGTCCTTGTTCCTATTCTTTTTTTTTTTATCAGCCAAAGACAAAGTTTATTAGAACATTTGTTATATTGGGCAGACTCTCAAGGAATCTAAGCATCTGTACCGCTAATGCAAGCAGGTCAGATCTTAAGAATCTGAGCCATGGCTAGATTTTAAGAATCTGAGCACCTTAATGGAGACAAGATGGACCTTATATACAGAAAGACCGTGGGAGGGGTCTAGGAGGGGCCAAGTCGTTTGTTCCTATGCTTTATGCAGGGCACTGTTCTGTGGGCTGGGGATACAGAGACCAAAACATCACAGTCCTTGCTTACGGGGACATTACATTCTATTGCTTATATTCAATTTCTGATGGAATGTAGAGCAGAAGAAAATTGAAATTGGGATCAAAAATTAGTTTGGACTTAGACTGTGGTGAGTCTTAAAAGCCAGGATGAGCATTTTGCTTTTTATCCTATTGGCAAAGGGGAGCCATTGAAGGCTTTTGAGCAGGAGAGCGCCATGATTGTGTAGATGCACATTAGGAGGATTATTTTGGCATTTGTGCAAAGGGTGGACTGCAGAAGGAGAGATTAATGGCATTTAAGAAACTACTCTACTAATCTAGGTGAAAAGAAATAAGGGGCTGAACTATTGTGAAGACAGAATCAACAAGATTTAGCAACTGGATGGAAATGAAAGAAGAGGGAGAGCCAAGGATGACTCTCAGTTTACCAGCCTTGGGGACTGGGAGAATGGTAGCGCCATCAACAGAAGTATGGAAGTGGGAGGAGGGGCAGGTTTTGTGCGGAAGCCGCTGAGTTCTGTTTTGGATATCTCAAGTTTTAGGTGTCAGAAAGGGATCAAAGGGCAGATACAGAGCAGACAGGTGGAACTTTGACTCTAGGGCACCAAGGACATGTTTGTGGGGTGGAGATATAAATTTGAGAGCTATCTATGTAACAGTGACAATTGAAACTGTTGACACAGTTGAGCTTACCAAAGGAGAGATCGTCGTATAAAGAGAAGTGGAAATAGTCGAGTACAGAGCTGTGGAGGATACTGATGGTTAGGAGGAAGGAAAAGAAAGATGAGCGGGCCTACAAAGGAGAGCAGTGAAGGACTGATCAGAAAGGTGGGGGGAAAAGAACCAGGAGGGCACAGTGTCACAGAGGCTGAGGGAGGAGACAGTATTAAGTATTGCAGAAAAGTCAAGGAGCATGAGAATTGAGAAAAGACCATTACATTTAGCAATTAAGAAGTCACTGGTGACTTGGAGAGATTAGTTCAGTAGAGTGGAAGAGTATGAATTATAGACTATAGGGTTATCACAGATTATAGGACATAGAAGAGTAAAGAAGAGTGAGGAAGAGTGAGGAAGAGTGAGTGGGGAGTTTATCAGATGTAACCCAGGCTTGTCTGGGCATACACAATTTGCCTAAGGTGGAGGTGCCCTTGAGGGGCCTTTGGATATGTCCAGATTGCTTACCACGGAGGCCTCTGTATCGTCTACCACATGACCGTGGGTAGTTTCCTTAGATCGTCTGACTGAATTTTCTAAATTGTTGAAACTGAGCCAATCGCTGCTCTTTTCCTCCACTCTCTCTGAAGCTCTTTTGGCCACTCTTATCTGCTGTGTCCAGAGGGTGAAGATCACCCATAGCACAGGTGCCATGAACTGAACTGGTAAGAGGGGAAGGACTTCCTTCCCCTCCTCTCTCTCTGTTACATTGGCTCCCAGAAATGGGCTTGGGTGTGTTTGTTTCTATTCTGTGTTGTCTGTCCTCCTCAGTTTCAGTTGCAGGAGGCAATCACAATAGGACCTGAAGGGTCAAGTCCTGTTGATGACCTTGGACCTAGGATTGCAGGCAGGATTGTGCAGCCAGCTAGCTAGCCAAGCCCTGAGAAGCCAAGGTACTTAGGGCCTGGGGAGGGTTTTGGACTTGGAGCTCGTACTATGAGCTGTAGAAACTAAACCAAGCTATGAGCCTAATCTCCTTCCCCTCCCTGGAGATTGAGGTGGTATGAGGGGGTGGGTAAGGGAGATTTTGCCTCCCATTTGTTGGGGGAGTAAATTTGTATATTTGTGACTATACCTTTTGAAGAAAACAGTCTTTGTAAACACAAATTTAACTGTTGGTTAAATGGACTGGGGTACAAAGGACCCACCACTACAACTGAAGGAATAACGTCATTGGAGGCTGGAGCCATTGGCAGAGAGCATAGATAATTTCCAAGTCTCCTCATGGGTACCGGAGAACCCTGGAGGAGAGGTGAAATCTAACACACCTGGCTTTCAGGTGGTGGGGGCCAGGACGGCCTGGCACACAGGGAAGGGGAGGAGAGAAATGGAATAGCCCAGAGTGTGATAATTGGACCGAGGGAAGACAGTCTTTATGATGAGGAAACTTGAGTATATTTGTGTGGTCAAAAGGGAAGCAGTCAATGGAGCTGGAGATGTTGGAGAAAGTTGGCTATAAACTCCTTCATGGCAAAGACTGTGGTTTTCCATCTGTGAATCCCCAGCACTTAGCATGATGCCTTGCATGAAGTGCTACAGAATTAAATCCTCACAGTCATCCTGTGAGATGGGGAGAGCACTTTACAGATAAGGAAATTGAGGCTCAGAAAGGTTAAGTGATTTGGTAAGGGTCGCACAGCTAATAATAGTAATAATCATGCCGTATACTCAGGTAGGGCTTCATGCATTTCAAAGCACTATTGACTACCATTCTCAGCTTTTCTATAGGCTGGCTTCCTGGGGAAGTCACTGATTTTGTCTGCTTACCTATTCCCTGCCTGAATAGCAGGGAGGCAAATGGTAATCCCCAGTCTCTATTCCCTGGAATCGTGAAGGACAATGACTCCACTCTGCTTGGAGCAGAGAACAAAGGCGCGTGGTTAGGGGAGGATTGCTATGCCTGAGCGGGAGGAGAAGAATGGGTGTGATCATGTGTGAGAAGGATTCCACGTTCCTCCAAAGGCCTGGCGCAGGCTCTGGCATTGTTGCAATGGAGGTCCCAGATAGCAGCATTCTTTCAAAGCAGTAAAACCAGAAAAATGAGCAATAATAATAATGGAGGTTATTGATCAGAACCCTGGAATTGTGTTGTTTCTTAGGAGGGGCAAGGCAGGATGTAAGAGCAGAGAGAGTCATGGGGAGGGCTGGGCTGGGGAGCATGGCGTCAGGACCAAGAGTGGCCTGAGAACCTCCTCATAACTTGTCTCCAAGTCCTGAACACACCCAGTATTTTCTTGTCTCCATGACTCTGCCCTTGATATTTCCTCCCTCTCCTCTTTTTGGCTGTTAATTTCCTGTTTCATTTTTTTTTTTATTTAGGGAATTGGGGTTAAGTGACTTGCCCAGGGTCACACAGCTCCTATTCCACTTTTAAAGGGGTAAGAGTAAGAGTGAGGGGATATTCCAGGGTGAGGAGGCCATGGGTGCTGAAGGATCTTCCAGGGGCATTGGGGTCAGGGTCAGAAGCAGAAGGGATAATGAGGTTTTGCTGAAATGAATTTAAGAGGGTTGGTGGCTAGGGCTGTGAAGAGCTGCATAGCTCATAGTAATATAACAACAATAACAATAATGCAGGTTATACAAGGAAATAGTATACAACAAACACATCACTGTGGCTGCGAAAATTGAGTACCTAGTGAATACTTAGCAAGATATCACCTAGTGATGAGAATCAGATGTCAGAACCACACTTTTTTTCCTCGTAGACTGACAGATGACAAATCCCTATACTATAAAGAGAGGCCTCAAAATAACCTTAAGAACTCAACCAAGAAACTGTAGTAGAACCAGGCCATCATCACCGTCAAAACTGTTGTCCACAATCCTCCAGATATAACCTTTATCTACAAAAATGTAAGCAATTTTAGTGGATGGCATTGTACCAAGTATTCATAATCTCCAAACTATACGGCCCTCAAATTTTTCAAAATACAGCCCACCCTCACAGAAGGGCAGCTAGGTGGTGCAGTGGGTAGAGCTCTGGGCCTGGAGTCAGGAAGACTCATCTTCCTGAGTTCAAATCCACCCTCAGACACTTCTTAGCTGCGTGACCCTAGACAAGTCACTTAACCCTGGTTGCCTCAGTTTCCTCATCTGTAAAATGAACTGAAGAAGGAAATGGCAAACCCTCCAGTATCTTTGCCAAGAAAACCCCAAAATGGGGTCACAAAGAGTCATATATGACTGAAAAATGACTTGACAACAGCAGCAACCTAGTGGGGAAAAAAAAGCATGTGGGAACAGGGTAAGATGGATATATATCATCCCTGTCATCTTGTCTGCTGCAGGGAGGCTCCTGAAGATGCTTTCTGTGAGTTTACAGAAAATGAGCTGACATCCTAACACTTTTATTCAATTACAGAAAGCAATCATTTTGCCCACCTGTGTGATAATAATCTGCAGAAGATTAAACATAAAAGAATGCTAGCAGGGTGGTTACTTGTCCTAGAACCTTTTTGATATGTGCACCATTGAAAAAAAGGGGAGAATGAAATGAATAGTATTATTATTACTATTACCAATTATTGTTATATTACTAATAATAATACTAGCAGGTTTGGGATTGAATCTGTGATTTCATTTGCAGTGGGGACTTCCAGGTGAGGAAACTCCCTCTACCAAAGCAAATTAGTACCTTCATGCAACTTACAATCTCAGAGAGTTACCCAAAGCACTGAGAGGTTAAGTAACTTACCCAGAGTCACACAGCCAGTATGTGCCAGAGACAGGGCTTGAACTCAGGTCTTCCAGGCTTTGAGGCTGGTTCTTTAGCCACTCTGCCCAAACGATAATGGTGATGATGATGACGATGATGATGAAGGTGGTGGTGGTGGTTGGGGGTGGTGGTGATGATGGTAATGATGATGGTGGTGGTGATGATGATGACAACAATGATAACTCCCATAGATATCAAATTCTTAGCCCTCAGACCAAAGCTGAGTTAGTCATCTCACTCCAATCCTGACTATTCTAGAGTCTACATATACAACCTTAGATCCTAAACCTGAGACTCATGAACTTTTTGCCTAAATATTTTTCTATTTTGTAACTATATTTCAACGTAATTGGTTTCCCTTTGTAGCCCTTAGTATTTTATTTTATACATTTAAGAACACTTTCCTGAGAATTGGTCCTTAGGCTTCACCAGACTGCCAGAGGAGTCCATGACACAGAAAATGGTTAAGGACCTTTGGAATTGAACCCTTTCTTGTCCTGCATAGGCATATATCAGACTAGGTGCTTCTGAATCTGGGCCTCTTGATCCCAATACAGAAATAAGACTAGAGGAAGTAGAATGAGGCATGATTCTATGCTGGCTTCCAGAGGATCCGAATGGGTGAGTGAGCCTGGTAATGTATTATATGGGAAAAAACAGTGGATTGATTCTACTTTGAGAAGCCTCTGTACTCTTGTGTGCTCCATCACAGTTTTCATTGGTTACCTTACCATCCAAAGGCCAGACTCCAGCCAGTCCTACCAAACTGGAACATGAGGAATACTAAGAAAACGGAAGCTCAACAAGATTAAAGTGTCATGTTTAATTAAGGCCACAGAGCAAATCATTGGGAGTGCTAGAATCAGAGCCCAGGTCACTTGACTTCTGTCTAGAGCTCTTAAAGCTACTTTAATGTAGCTCTGAACAAACATTCAGGCTCTCAGAATTAGAAAAGGCCTCAGAGGGCATCTGTGTCCATCCAGTGCCTGAAGCATGAATCCTCACGACAGGCATCATGGCATATGGATTGACTGCTGGGCATGGACTTGAGAAGAGCTGGGTTTGAATCTTCCTTCGGATACTAATTAACTGTGTGATCCTGGGCAGATCACTTAACCTCTCTGAGCCTCAGTTTCCTCAGGGATGGGGTTGGACTTGATGGTCTCTTCCAACTCAAAAATCATAACCATATGACCAAAAGTATAATCTATGTAGGGTCATAACCCTACAAATATCCCAACAAGTGATCACCTAGCTCCTGTTTAAAGACTTTCATTAATAGGGAACTCACTACCTCTTGAGACAATTTATTCCATTTTTATGTGTCTCTAATTGTTAGAAAGTTTTTTAAAATTATTCTATACATCTATTAATCAGTTCTTTCTCTGGATGCAGATAGCTTCTAATGGTAGCCATCTTAAAAGAGGGCAAGGGGGAAGGAAGAAAAAAAAAGAAGAAATTTACATGATAAGTTTATTATATATTTAAAAGGAATAGTAAGTTGTACATAATAGATTTGCCGTTTCATAAGCAATCATCTTTTTTTAATCATACTATGTTATAGAAATGCCTGTTTTATTCCCTAAATTAAAAATAAAATAAAAGTAAATTTTAAAATTCTTTTAAAAATAAAGTTTTTTTCCCCTTATATTGGAAAAGCTGGCTGCAATTCCCACTCATTTGCTCTGACTTCCACTCTCTGGGGCCAAGCAGAATAAGTCATTAGATATTCTTCTTAATAGTCCCTTAATAATACTTAAAGGAAACCTTTTACGTCTTCTCTCCTCTGAGCTAAACATCACCTCTATCACCTGTGCCTCTACCACCTGGGAGCCAATGCTCTCACCAGCTAAACCTCTGAACTATCTCTGGTCCCCTGGGGGAGATGGCTCCAGCCCTTATCCCTGTCCACACAGGAGTATCAGGAGCAGGGAGAAAGGCAATGACAGTTTTGGAGCCGCTTCACTTACAGAATGAATTGTTTTCACCTCCTTCTGAGGTCATACAGCTGTGAGACTTTGGGACCTGTTTGGGGTTAGTGACCCTGGAAACCCAAATACACTTATTAGATGCTCTGGTCTGCTTGCTGTGCCTGGCTTCACGATTCCATCTCTGGCCACTATGTCTTCGCCTAGGTTAGAATGCACTTCCTCCTATCCTTGACCTCTTGGGATTCTTAACTTCCTTCAAGGCTCAGCTCTGGTGTCACCTAGTATTGGGTGCCTTTCTGATCTCTCTAGATATTAGTGCTTTCTCTCTCCACAAATTGTCTTTCGCTTCCTTAGCTATTTATATGTTGTGTCCTGAAGTAGAATGTAAGTTCTTTGGGGATAAGTTCTATTTTTCTTTTTTTGTCTTTAAATCCAAAGCACCAAGGATAGTGCTTCATACATGTTGTTCAGTTGTTCAGTCATGTCTGACCCTTTGTGACTCCATGGAGTTCTCTTGGCAAAGATACCGGAGTGGTTTGCCATTTCCTTCTCCCGTGGATTAAGGCAAACAGAGGTTAAGTGACTTGCCCAGGGTCACACAGCTACCACGTGTCTAAGGCTGGATTTGAATTCAGGTCTTCCTGACTCCAGAACCAGTGCTTTATCCACTGAGCCACCTAACTGCCTTTACTTCATGCATAGTAGATGCTTAGTAAGTTCCTGTTATTATAAAGCCAGGTAGAGACATTACAATTCTTTAGGACAGAAATAGAATCACAATGTCTAGTGGGGAGGAGATGGCCGTTTTACTATTTTCTATGCTGAGCCTGAACAGCTTGGCTCAGGAGATAAAAAGCTGTATTTGGAATCAAGAAGAGTTGTGTTCAATATCACCACAGACATTTTCTGGTTCTGTGGCCATGAGCAAATCAGGTAATCTCAGTCTCGGTTTCTTCCTCTGTAAAATAGGAATGACAATAATTAACCTATACCCTTATCTCACAGAGTTATTATGAGGATCAGATGGAATAATGTGGGCAAAACTCTTTGAAAACCTCGAAGCATTATAAAATGCCAGTTATCATTATCATCACCACCACCACCACCATTGTCGTCAACATTGTTTTTAGTGCTGGGTCCAATTCTAGTTACTCCACTTTAAGAAGGATGTTAACAAAACTGTTCCATCCATGGGAAGATCACTCATGAAGGGTCTTCAAACCATGTTACCAAGAAGAAACTGGAGATATTAAGCCTGGAAAAGACAAGGCTTAGGGGAGATGTGATAACCATCTTTGGGGATCCAAAGGTCACCTTGTGGATTGAATAGCTCTAGAAGGCAGAACTAGGACCAATGGATAATAAAGACTATAAGATAGTTCTTGCTTTACATAAATTTGCATTATATAAATTTGACTTTAGAAATCCACATTCCAAAAACCAAACCAAAACAAAAAAACACCATCACCAACAGACCTATGTTAACTTTATTGTATAGTACAGTGCTCTTTCTCTCCACTTCTGTTTCTCTGCTCCCTCTCATCCTCCTACAGAAAACAAAACAAAACAAAAAAACAAAAAAACCCTCCAACTGAAAGCAGAAGAATGGACTGGCAGAGAGACCAGGACAGCTGGTTGGGGGCTTGACTTGGGACCTCCAGCACTGAGGGAGGAGACCTTTGCCCTGCTCAGTCCACCAGCCCTTGTGTCCAGCCTGCCTGTCTGTCTTCCCTCTGTCTGCCATTAGGTACGGTGTGTCTGTCTCCCCTCTCTCCTGTCTGTGTCTGGGTGGGGCCCCCACATGTCTGCCCCAACCCTTCTGGCCAGGCCCAGATTCAGCTGGCCCCAGCCTGGGCCTGTGTGTTCCTTCTTCTGCTCTTACTTTTGTGTCCCAGACCTCCACGTGTCCATGTGCTGGCGCTCTCCCTTACAGGGCTTCTTTCTCCCTCAGTGGAGGGCAAATTTGCGTTAGGTAAAAATTGCTTTACAGAAAGGTCTGCAGAACAGTCCACTTAGGTAAAACTGTCCACGCTGTGCAGTGGAAAGACAATCGTCCTAAGAGTCAGAAGACCTCGGTTTTCATCCTCTTTGCTCCTAGCTATCTGTGTGACCTCCAGTAAATTGCTTCATCTCTATCTGTAACATGAAAGGGGAGGAAACAAACATTTTTTTTATAGAGCTCATACTATGTGCCAGGTACCGTATTAAATACTTTTAACCAATATTATCGCTACAGAAAGCCTTCTCCAACCCCTCTTAGTTCCAGTGCCTTCTCTCTGTTAATTATTTCCTATCTATCCTTTCTATAGTTTGCTTTGTATATATTTTGTTTGTGCGTTGTCTCTCTTCCCTCATTAGATTGTAAGCTCCTTGAGGGCAGGGACTGTCTTTTGCCTTTTTGTGCATCCCCAGTGCTGAGGACTGTTTCTCACACACAGTAGGTGCTAAATATATGTTTATTGAATTGAATCCTCACAACTCTGGGAGGTAGGTGCTATTATTGTACAGTAGAGAAAATCGAGTCAGACAAAGGTAAAGTGACTCGCCTAGGGTTATGTTGTTAGTAAGTTGTCTGAGCTCAGATTTGAACTTGGGTCTTCTTAACTCCAGGCCCAGAGCTCTCTATCTGTTGCAATACATTGCGCTGCCTCCAGAGGTTTGCTCTTTAAAGTCCCTTGTTCTATGGTGGCTCTGGAATTCTGATTCTAAGTGACAGGAAGGAAAAGCTTCCTTCCTTACAACCAGATCTGTCCAACTGCTGCCGTGATAGGTTGTGAGCTGTCAACGGAGGTGTCTGCAGAGAGGCTGGATGGCTACCACCTGGCGATTCCTGTGCAAGCCAAGGGTTTATACTTCGTGACCCTTGACACGCCTTCTAAGGCTTCAGAGAGTCTATGGATATAGGAGAGAAGTAGGGAAAAGGCACAAAAAACCCTTGTAGGGGATCTCTGTGGACTAAAATGACTTTGATCTCAATGGGCTGGAATGGGCTTGGGTGACAGACAATAGGCCTGCACCAAGCACAGTCTGGTTATGTAAATGAATAATTTACGAGCAGACCATAGTGCTGGGGGGTAATTACACAGCTTTCCCTCCTGTCTCCTAAGCTTGTTCCCTATAAATCAATTGTTCAGGCAATCTCTGCTGCCTTTTCTGCCTGACGTCGTTTGGGATCACAGCAGACAGTCCTCTCAAGTCGCCCCCCGCCTCCCGTTTTCGCCCTGACACATCTGACTTCTCCAAAGGGGGAGGCTTTGCTGGGTTACATAAAGATCATTTTAAAGGCTTCCAAGAACATGCCTGGCTCCCCCACCACTGTCTCTCCAAACAAAGCTGGCTTTCTTATGACAGGAAGCTAGATGGCCTGTGAGATTATCTGCATAATTAAGGAGCTGCCAGGATGCATTAATATGCGCATCAGTTCAAAAACCAAAGAAGTGATTTTATATCGCCTTGTCCCGGGAAGTCTCCTTTGGACCCAGGGCAATGAGCCAGGGGAGAGGCCCGGAAGGACTGCTAAGTATAGCTGTCCAATTCTGGAGCGTTGCATGCTAACCAGAAATCCAGAACCTGCAGCATTACAGAGAAATAGAGGCCTTAGGGACTGAGTCCAGCTGGGAGAGAAAGGGAAATGAGCTAAGTATATCAAGGTCAGGAAGGATCCTTTCAACTCCAGGGAAGAAAGATGGGGGTAGGGTCTGTGTGAGCAGCCCAAGAGCTGTTGTCTAGGGGTTGATCAGGTATGACAGCCTTATGGGAGACAGAGGAAGCAAGTGTGATTGAAGAGGTGCTTTCCCACCCTGAAAATGCTCTCCAATGATGTCTGAAATGTTCCCTTGAATACCAAAATTCTTTGGGTTGAACAAAACCGTATTTGGGAGGATAGAGAAAGAAAACAAGGAAAAAGAAAAAAGGGAGGGGGGAGAGAGATGGAAAGTTGAAGGGAAGAGGGAGGAAAAAAGGAGACAAAAGGGGAGGGTATGTGGAAGAGGGAAGGGAGGAAAGAAGGAGGGAGAGAAAATGAACAAACTGGGTGAGACCTCTCTGTGGTGGATCGGTATAGCTGGGTGAATCTGGTGCTCTTCGGTGACTTTCTCCAGGTTTCTCTGTTTGGTATATATCCCTAAGGTGACTTTGTGTGTATTTTGAGCTGCCTGAGGTCTTGGGGGTCTGAAAAGACCAAAGGCTTGAGTGGTGATGAATCTGTGTTGTGAGGTAAATGACAGACACACCGTTGACAGCACCTGAGCCCATCTCCATTCTTATAGATATGCCCGAATCAGAGGTTGCAGGATTCTGACAGCAGTAACCCTGTAACTGTGAAGTCTACTCTTGATGTTGAAAACGTCTTATGGAAGTTATTCATGGTCTGGGAAGAAAAGCTGGGTGTAGTTGGATTTGTGGTGCTGCAAAAGGATCCCATACAGGTGAGCACAGTGTGTCCATCACCACCTGAGATGGGATTGTTACTACTAAGCCTGTCATTGTTTCCCTAAGTACATTACAGAGACAACACTAATAGATGCTCAGCTTTCTAGATAAGTCTGAACTGGTTTTTAAGACCCAGTCCCACACTTTTGGAATGAATCTGGTTTCAGATTCTTGGAAGCTGGATTCCTTGGCAAATTGGTATCTGTATGTGGGCATCTATGCTGGATGTAGGCAATTCTTTTAATGTAGGAAGAAAACTCTTTGCTGGCAGGATTTTTAACATTTTAGAGTCAAGTTCCTGATCATCTGGGGGTACCCCTCCCAGGAAATAATACCTGCTATATAAATGTTAAGTATTAAATAGAGAAAGAGACAATTACCTTTTCACATTAATGAATTCCACCATCTGACAGCCATTTGGGGCTGAGAGGAAGTAGTATTTACAGTAATTTTAGAGAAGGGCTAGATGAAGAACTTTTGGAACTGGTCATCAAGGCATCCCTTTCCAGGAAACCTGGAAGGTCTAATGGACTTGCTTATCCCACCACATTTGTCATACTGTGTTCAGTTCTGGGCATCACATTTTAGAAAAGACCATCATGAGTTGGAAAGTATACAGAAGGAGGCAACCAGGATGGGGAAGGACCTCTATATCATGCCATGTGAGGATTGGCAGAAAAAAATTGGAGATGTTTAACTTGGAGGAAAAAAAAGAACTAGGAGGGACATGCAAGCTTTCTTCAGAATATTTGAAGGGCTAGCATACGTGGAAAGAGATTAAACTAGTTTTTTCTTGTCCTCAAAGGCAGAGCTAGGAGGAATGGAAAGGAGTTGAAAAGGAGCACATTTAGATTTTATGGAAGGAAAGTCTTCCTAACAATTAGAGTTGTCCAAAGGTGGAATGGGCTGCCTTGGGAGGGGTTAGGTACCTCGTCTTCAAGGAGGAACTGGATGTGTGCTCTTCAGATATACTGGGATTACAGTGGTAGCTAGCATTTATATAGGGCTTTAACATTTGCAAAGCACTTTACAAAAGTCATCTTATTTATGGTCATGACAACCCTGGGAGGTAGGTGCTATTATGCCCATTTTACAGATGAGAAAACTGAGGCTGAGAAAGTTCTGGGGTCACATAGCCAGTAAATGTCTGAGACAAGATCCATACTCAGGTCCTCCTGAGTCCAAGTCCAATGTTCTATCCACTGCACCACCCAGCTGCAAAGGATATTCTTGTTCAAGAAAGGATTAAAATAGATGATCCTCAAGTCTCTTGCAACTCCAAGATTCTGTAATCCAGCTGAATAACCACTGGAAAGGCTGGGAGAATGGGGTGTGATAAGGATTTGGAGGAGTCTCGGGTGAGGGAGCTGATTGACAGGCAAGAGGTCACTGACCACATGAAGGTTTGGTGGTTTGTGATCAACTGACCATGTCAGGCTTCTTAGGACTGGCGATATGAGCACAGAATGATTTGTATATTTGATGTGGAATTACATTTGATGCAATATTTGACCTCATATGTGTCCCTGAAACTTGGGGAGATGAAAACTATGATTAAGCTGTGGCTCTGGATGGATATACTTTATTCCAGAGAAACAGGATAGATAAAAGGAAGGGGTTGGGGTAGCACTGATTATTAAGAAGTTATGAGGAAACCAGGAAGCAGAAGGGGGAATATGATGGAGATTTGGATAAAGATCAATAGAGGGAGAGCAGAAGTGGTTCTGTCACTGGTGTACATTGTAGACCACTTAGACAGAAAAGAGAAAAGGTGAGGATTTTGGAAAACAGATCACAAGCCTGGCAGAGGGACATGGTATAGCAGTGATAGGGAGCTTCAATTATCCAGGCATCTGAGGGATGTTCTTTACCAAAAGCAGAGCAGCAAATAACTTGTTCACTTGCTTTAATGATAATTTCATCCTTCAAAAGACAGAAATACCAAAAAAGGGAAATTCTATTCGGGATTTGATCTCACTAATAGGGAAGACCTGGTTGGTGATGAAAATGAAAATGATGAGAAATTGAGGGAAAATGACCCCTCTATTTTAGAGTTTGTGATAGAAGAGAGGAAATCTGGGGATAGTTTGGGACACACCCTAGATTTTTGGAAAGTAGAGCTCAAAGGGTTCATAAGAAATATAAATGGGATCCCATGAAATAAAAGACTTCAAGGGAACTCAAACTGAGAAGTATGAGAAATATTCAAGAACAAAATTCTGAAGACATAAAGAGAAACAATTATAACAAGGAAGAAAATAGGATCTGTCTGAAGAGACCAGTGTGGATGCATAAGGAACTCACCAACCAAAGTTTAAGTTTTAAAAATAAATGCACAAAAGATGGCTGCAAGGCCAAGTAACAGTCCTATACAAATAGTGTAAGGCAGAGGTGTCAATCATATGGCTTATGGGCCACATGCAGTCCCTGACTCTCCCAAGTGTGGCAAAACCAGATTAAAATATAGTTCCTACCTGATTTTAATGTGTTGATTGTTAATTTAAAAAAAAAGTATGTAAACATGTGGTTTTCTAAGTCAATATGCATCCCACAGGGGCCCTTATGTATGAGTTAGTGGTCCCTGCTTCTATTTGACTTTCACACCACTGGCATAACAGATGCTAGAGTTCAGAATCAACTGAGGCTAACGAGGAAAGCTGAAGGCCATCATCATTGGCTTTGCCACTGTACTATAAGAATCCTGGGACATTTCCACCAGGCTTGAAGCTAAAACCTTCTTTATATTTTGTTCCCCACCTTTTCCATCATTAGAATGTGACCTTGCAATTGAAATTTGCTTGTGTCCCACATTGGAAATATGAACCCATTGAAGGCAGAGAATGTAAGTGCTTAATATATGCCTTTTCAATTCATTCATTTAGTTATAGAATGAAGGAAGGGAGGAACTCTAGGAGGCAGAAGTAAGGACGGAATGCATTCCAACCATGTGGGAAAGCTAGTGTGAAAGCATGGAGATGAGACTGGCGCGTCTTGTGTATGGAACACAGATGCCAGTTTTAGTCCCTGGATTTCAGAGCATGGGAAAGGAGTAATGTCCAGTGAAAGGTAGGTTGTAGTCAGGTTATGAAGGGCTTCAAAAGATGAACAAAAGAGTTCTTTATTCTAGAGGGAATAAGAAGTCATTAGAGTTGATGGGGAAGGAAGTGACACAGAGGGATCTTCTCTTCAGGAAAATTCCTTTGGAGCAGTATATAAGATGTACTGGAGTGATGAGAGCCTTGAGACAAGGGGACCAATAGGAGTGTTGTAGTAATCAAGGCAAGAGATGCTGGGAGCCTGAACTAAGTTGGTAACTATGTGAGTGGCTCAAGGGGTCACAGGTGAGAGATATTGCAAAGGTAAAACTGGGAAGATGTGGTGACTCATTAAATGATGTGGGATGAGGGAAAGAGAGCAGTGAAGGATAAGTCTGAGGTTAGGAACCTAGGAAACTAGGATGGTGGTTGTCACTGAGTCATTTTTAGTTGTGTCCAACTCTTCGTGATGTTAAAATTAATTATCTGAAAAAAATGGAAACTGAGGACAGAGTTATCGAGACATCTGTGATTAATTTGTAAAGCTAGTATTTGCATGCTAAATCAAGTCACCTGACTCCTTAGAGGTCAGAGACCAGGAGAGATTTACAGAGCTGATTTTTATAACAAAGAAGAGGAATTAAAAAAATACAGAAACTTGTTTTGAACTTAATTCAATTGGACCATATGGGTTACCTGACTAATTAGCTTCTCCCAGGCTTTCTTAATTCTACCCAGAATTCCTTGCAGGTGGCACCTTTTGTACCTAGAGAGTGTACTGGGAAAGAGGAACTTGTGGTTAACAGTGGTTAATAGTCACCCCTTCCCCCCCATCTTCCTTAGAAGATACTATTACTAGTGTAACTTGGACTCTAGTTCAAGAAAAAAAGAGGAACTTAGGTTACTAAGGTCAGAAAGAGGAACTTAGCCTCTGGCTAACCTTTCTCCAGTTGCCAGAAAGGGGAATTTAGCCTCTGATCAATGCCCACTTTCTGCTGGAAAGGGAATCCTAGCCTCTAAAAAAGACCCTCATAATCTTATGATTATCTTATTCTTCTAAGTTATCTGCTACTAAATGATAAAGTCTTATTAATCTATCTATTCACTAAATCTATAGGTAATTTAGATTTAAGAGATTATGTTAGTCCGACTTAGCTTAAGACTAGCTCTTCCGAAAGACAGGAATTTAATCCTATAATCAAACTAAAAATAAATCATAATAATCAATATTAATTGATTTTCTTTTCAGTGACCCCATTTGGGTTTTTTTGGCAACCTTCTAGAGTGATTTGCCATTTCCATCTCCAGCTCATTTTACATATGAGGAAACTGAGGCAAACAAAGTTCTGTGACTTGCCTAGGGTTACACAGCTAGTAAACGTCTGAGGCTGGACTCTGGTCTCCTAACTGTCTCTGATCCTCCTAACTTCAGGACTGGCTCTCTATTCACTACCCCATCTAGCTGCTCCCAGAATAGTGGTACCTTTGGCAGAAATAGTGAAGTTTAGAAGATGGGAAAGGTTTTTCTTGGGGGGGAGGGAAGGACAATAAGTTCAGTCTTGGATTTATTGAGTTTGATGTATTTCTGAAACATTAAGTTTGAAATGTTCAACTGGGAATTAGTGATGGGGTCCTGAAGCTCTGAGAAGAGAATCAGGTTTAGAGATGGGGTGGTACAGAAGACCGAGTGTGCTCAGTCAGATAGGCACAAAGAACAGCCAGATAGGAGAGTACCAGGAGAGAATGTTGTCAGACATTAGCTTCCAGAGAAGCTAAGGATGGAAAGAGTATCCATGTTGAGGGGTTGGTCCACAGTGCTGAAAGCTGAAGAAAGGTCAAGGAGGAGGAGGATTGAGAAAAGACTGATAGATTTAGCAATAAACAGATTACTGGTAAACTTTGAGGCAAGTGTCTCAGTAGAGGGGTGGGTGTGGAAGCCAGAATGCCTGAAGTTGAGGAATAAGTGAGGCGTGAGGTGGATGCAGAGTGTACCGGGGGTGGGGAACCTGTGGCATTGAGGCCACATGTGGCCCTCTAGGTCCTTAGGCATGACCTTTTGACACAGTCCGAGTTTTACAGAACAAGTCCTTTTATTAAGGGGATTTGGTCTGTGAAGTTTGGATTCAGTCAAAGGGCCACACTTGAGGACCTAGAGGGCCACATGTGGCCTCGAGGCCGCAGGCTCCCCACCCCTGGTGTAGACTCTTCTTTCTAGGAGAGCTTGACCCTTTAGAAAGAGAGAAGCAGAGATCAGCTGTGAAGAGTGTGGAAAAGCTGGACAGCTGTGTCAGGGCAGAGGCATGGTGGCATCAGTTTGCATGTGACATTGAGGACTGAAAATTGTAAAAGCCACCGGACTGAACTGGCCTCCTGAGGGGATTTATTTTCCTTACACTGGAGGGAAGAGCATTCCCCCTGCCCCCTCATAGGAATGTCTAGAAGAAGTAGAAAGCTCAAAGGAAAGGGATTTTTTGTTTTTTAGGAGGACAATAATTGAGTATGATTATGGGTAAAGGGGAAGGAGTCATTGGATAGGAATATATCGAAGATGAGAGCAAGACGGAATAATATGGATCAAAAGCCAAGGGAAGGTGCCAGGAAGGGATGGGGGGGGGGGGGGCATCAAGGGAATGAAGACAAAATAAAGGAGAAATGAATAAATAAAAATGTAGAGTGGTTTCAAATTGTGAGGAATGAGAGACGTGGGAGCTCATGACTACAAGAATAGCAATTACATTATTTGCCTGTGAAAATATTGAGGAAGCTAGGGCAGCTGAGCTGTGGGCTCAGAGAGCAGCTGTGGGCCACAGCCCTGAGGACTTCATTACCACTTTCCTATTCTGGTGTTGCCTATAGGCAACAGAAACAAAATAGAGAGAACCAGAATCTCTTGCTCATGTTTTCTAGGCTGACCTGTTATGTTAGGTGACATAGTGGATAGACTCAGGAAGACCTGAGGTGGAGGCCTGCCTCAGACGCTTGCCAGCTTTGCGGTGCAAGGGAATTCACAAGCTCCCTCAGCGCCGTTTCATCTTCTATAAAATGGGGATAATAATAGCACCTACCTCATTGAGTTATTGTAAGGATCCAATGAAATCATATACATTGAGTGCTTTGCAAGCTTTAAAACACTATATAAATGATATTATTATTGTCATGTTTGCAGAAATGAGTGAAAGCTGCCTGAAACCCGGCCATCTGAGGTCTAGTGTTCTTGGTTGGCACTTTCTTTAGTCCTCTGTATTTCCACGTGTTGTAATATACATGGAAGTCTTGTGTGCCAGGCTGCACTGTAAACTGACTGAGGTCTTGGCTGCAGAAAACACAGTTGTGCCTAATTGTTTTACAGGTAAGGAAATTGAGAATCAGAGAGGTAAAATATCTCCCAGTGCTCTTTCTATGATATCTCACTATTTCTTTGGCCAGACTGGAGTAGAAAGAAATGCTTGAGCTTGACAGAATCCCTTTGAGTCCTGCTATCTGATTTTCTTTTAGTGTATTTTTTCTTGCTAGCCATCTTTATTTGTACGGATCAGCTATGAAAAGTGTGGAAAGGCTGGACACAAGAGTCAGGGCAGAGGAAGGTTGGTGCCAGCTTGCATGTGACGTTGAGGACCAGATCAAACTGGCCCTATGAGAAGGGATTTGTTTTCCCTACGTTGGAGGGGGGAGCCACCCTCCTGAAGGGATGGCAAGTGCATCTATTTGTGACGGAGCAGGAAGGAGCCACACGGTCCCTACAATGCAAATAAGGTCACAATGCAACAGCCTGGCATGGGTCTCTGCCTCCTGAGTTAATCTTGGTGCTGCTTGATAAAACTGATCAACCCACTGATGAAAGTATCATGAGAGGTCACAGGTACATCTGATTCCAGCTCAGGCTCAACCTTCTTAGCCAATTGCTTTCCCAATTCTGCTCCCCACTGTTTGTAACTGTTGTCCCAGAAAATACCCTGAAGCAGATCTCATGCTCATGCATGGCAATTAAGGCTTCAAGGATGGAGTGAGCTTTGTGAAGATCATAGAATCAGTAGAATGATTTCCCTGAAAACTACTGTAAGGCGGCAGCTTCTCTAGGGCATAGCCACTCTTGCCTGTAGCCTGGAGCTCCTTCCATCCCTTCTCTGCTGTCTTCTTCATCAAGGCCTCACTCTGACCTAGCAAGTTGGCTAGAGGGATCTTGTCATGGAGACCATTCTGGATTGGATGCTGTGTCTGGATGGGAACGCAAAGGTCACAAGGAATAATTTGGGTACCCTGGTGAATTAGCATGTAGAGAGCATGCTGTTCATTGATCCATGGCTCTCCCCATACAATGAAGCCTCGATCAACCTGGGCACCTGACTTGGTCATGTACTTCCCACTGGATTCCATGACACTCTGTTAGAATAGGCAGCAAAGGGGTACATATATTGATTATAGGGAAACAGGGCCTGAGTCTTGCACCCAAAATGGTTAATGTACCAGCTGCCTCGCATTGCAAACAGCATAGGGACATTCTTCTCTAGTGGGATGGGGTGGAGGTGTTTGTCCATTCATTGAGCCTCCAGACAACAGCTACTTAAAGCTGTCAAAAGCAATAAGCAGGGCAATAGAGAGGCCAAAAACTCACCACAATGAATAACACACACCAACTCAGACCCAACTCAGTCATTTTGAGTGGCGATTACAAGCTCTTTAATTTTTGGTAGACAGATCCACAATGCACTTTGCCATAGCTAAAGGATCCTTACCTGCCTGAAAGAACCTTTGCTTGGCTGTCTCTGCTTTGGTGATGGTTTCCTGTGTAACAAACGCCTTTGAGATGATGATGATGAGGGAACCTCTGGGTGGAGGGCAGCAAGGGTTATGGAGTTTAAGATTGTTCAACCTACAATAAAAGAAACTGAAGCAGAACTCTGAGCCAATGGCACTTTGTTGAAGGGTCCATGGTCCCCTCTAATGAAGTGGACCTCAAATCTTCCTCATGATCTAAGATGTCCCTGGCCCCCAGGACCTTGTTTTTACAGGGTTTGATACCCAAAAATGCAAAAGAGGCATGGTAAAATACAGAATTTCATTGGTTGATGGACCTTACTCTTGAGGGCCAAAACTGATATATCAGCCAAAAGTGGTATATCAGCAGGGGGCTCTCAGGTTGGGGAAGCATAGGGCATCTCCACTGACTAAGTGGTCGTAAGATGGTCACCTGCTCATGTTGGACAAGAAAGAGTGGTCTGGAAGCACAAAAATAAGTGGGGGACTTTCCAAAGAATCAAGGTGCCCCACCCATACTATGCTTGGACATGGAATTTGAACAAAGCAGGCTGCAGATATCTGTGTCAGCATTCTTGTAGTTGTGCAAGTGAGGTTCCTAACTGGTAAACAGGTCGTGACCATTACATTAAAGTTTGAGGCCTACTATAAGAACCCATCTTGTCTAATTATCCCTGTATGATTCACGTAAAATATCAAACTGATTAATAGTAATTGGAATAGAGTAGGGGTCCTAATGAAGTCTTGGTAATGTGGGTGCCATCAATATTGGAGACAGTACTGCCTCCTTGTGACTTCAAGGCTTTTGTTATATTAGCACACCCAAGTCAGAACCTCCAATGCCAATGTTGATCACATCTTTTAATAGTCTTCCCTGTATAGTGCTTTCACTCTACCATGGACATGCTTGCCAAATGCCTTCATTTTCTCCAATGCTTTGTTCACCTCAGGTCTCACGTCCTTGCCCCCTAACCAGTATGGGTGTGTTGGAGTCATTCTGCAGTGCCATATAAGGCACTTATCCCCCTATAATCTAGTACATTCCTGTGAACTCCTTGAAGGCTGGGACTGTGACTTGTAGAAACTTTTTTTATTTCCCCCTATGCCTAGCACACACACATGTATGCACACATGTACACACACACACACCCCACTATCTAAAATGAGGGGTTAGATTGAATGTTCTCTGAAATCTCTTTCAACTCTACCATTTTTTTGACTCTAAATGGAACCATCTTTGTTAGGGTAGTGGCAGCAATGATAGAGACCCCAGGATGGGGACCCAGAGATTTCAAGAGAAAATGGGGATGAGGGGAGGAGAAGCAGGAACTTAAGAATTTCCTAGGAGCTTCAGAACTGCAAAGTAAATAAGCTATTTCCCAGATATTCAGTCTGTTGTGTATCAATGATCTCATCCCTGTCCAGATAAGGATAGCCAATTCAATCTGCAGCCCTGCCAAAGTGATTAGAGACTGAGATTCATGAGAAAATCTTGCCATATCAATCTGGATGTGGGGCGGCCCAGCCTGCCCTGGGCTTTCAATAAATCTGAGGCAGAAATCCAGGCAGACTACTCAGGCCAGCCTTTGTCAGGAAGAGATGGCCCTAGGGTGAAGGGGAGACATAGGAAACAGCTGGAGCTCAGATTATGAAGGTAAGTGACAGTGTATTATAGAATAAATGTAATTTGCTTCCTTGGCTATATGAATGCATGTATACATGCATGTATAGAATTTTTGCCAGATATTTAAATGGATCTGTGATCTCATCAATGATGATATTGTCTCCATCATGAGGCAGCTAGTTGGTGCAGTGGATAGAGTGTCTGGCTTGGAGTCAGGAAGACTCATCTTCTTGGGTTCAAATCTGGCCTCAGACACTTCCTAGCTAGCTTTATGACCCTGGGCAAGTCACTTAACCCTGTTTTTATCTCGGTTCCTCATCTGTCAAATGAGGTGAAGAAGGAAATGGCAAACGACTCTAGTATCTTTGCCAAGAAAACCCCAAATGAGGTCAAGAAGTCTAACATGGCTGAAACAACTTAACAACAACAACAACAATAAATTTCAATATAATTGCTTTCCTTTGTAATCCTATGTATTGTATCTTGTGCATTTAAAGCTATTATTCTAGAAAGGGTTCCATGGGCTTCACCAGACTCCAAAAGGGTCTATAAAAAAAAGGTTAAAAACTGCTAATAGAAATTCTCACCATCTGTGAGGAACTGCTCTTTGACTTGGATTCCAAGTTGGATATCTTCCATGACAGTAGCACACACCTTAGTGAGAATATATTTCCATTTTATGCCTCATCTGACATGAATGCTTAAGAGCGTTCTCAAAAAATAATCTCTGTTATGGCCTTCAAGGAATTTTTTCTAATTTTGCAATTCATGACAGACAGCTTGTTTGAGGAAAGCCCTTAAGGTGATATTTTGTTCTATGATACAAATGTCCTCGTTCTTGTGTTTTTAGGGCCTGATCACATGTTCTCTACATCTTTCATTCAACTGTGTGTCAAGATGTGATCTACTATGGAATATTGCTGATAAAAGCCTTTCTGTTCCTTTCCAAGACCCTTAGAAGGATATCTACAATGTATGTATAAACTTTTCTCTTAAAAATTTAATACAGATGGAGAAGTAGGCATATAGATCAGGACTTAGTGATGTTCTCCTGGTTGCTATTTTTTTTTGGTAGTAATAAGGTGTGAGATTTGTTCTACTCCTTTGGTCTACCCTCCTTTTCCCAATACCTTGAGAATCAGTCCCTCAAAGCCCTTACAATTGTATTGCCTCCAGCATGGACCTTGGTCTGGTCCAACTGCTTCTCCTATCTTTGTTTCCTTTGGTGTTGTTTCTACATCCTCTACATCACAGTCCAGGAATGGTGGCTTCACCAACTTTGATGGTGAAAAGAGTTAATTCTAAAAACCATTGTGAATCTTTTCTATATTTTGCCTATTTTTTTATCCAGTTTAAAGTTGCACCCATCAATGCTCTCGGGATAATTTTGTTTAGCTAAGTCTTTTGCAAGGTCTCTTTAAAATGGTTTTACCCTCCACTAAAGAGGCAGCTGGTAAATCTAGCCTCAGATACTTACTAGTGATGGAATCCTGAACAAGTCACTCAACAACTGCTTGTCTCAATTTACTTAGCTGTAAAATGGGGATATAAATAGCACCTACCAAACAAGGTTGTTGTGAGGATCAAATGAGATAATAATTGAAAAACATTTAGCACAATACCTGGCATATAGGTAGGTGCTATGTAAATATATTATTATAGTATAACTATATAATAAGCATATAATATATTATTATAGTATATCAGTATATGATATAATATAGGTTATATATCATATGATATAATGCTATACAACATGTTATGACATATATTATAGTAAATATAGTATAAATATAGTAGGTGCTACATAAATGCTATTCCCTTCCCCACCGTTTCTTTCTGTTTTATGGGACAATGGCCCCAATAATCTTCCACTATTCTTCTCTGTTAAGAACTTACAAATAAGCTTATATTCTACACCAATGTTACCCTTGGCTACCCTATCTCTTGCTTGGCTAGTAAGTCAAATGTTTGCTAAGACACTTTTTAAATTCTTTTGGTCTCCTAGTTATAGTGAATGATTTATATTGATTCAGCTTCTGTATGACATGATTATAATTGGTGTGAATGCCTTTTCTTCCATCCACATCTCATTTTCCACCATCAATAACTTGCTTAAATAGGCAGGCTAGAGGGATTTTAATTGCAGACCATATCTTTTTCATTTTTATTCTTTTTCTAGCTACATATTAATTTTAATCTTTGCTCTAACAAATCAGTAGTCTGACTGTACACAGACAGCTGATTCAGGAGTGATTCCTGTATCAGCCATGAGTCATTTCCTGTCAGTTAAATATAATCAATTTCATTTTTTGTGATGTTATTCAGTGTTACTATATCTGGCACCTTCCAATTTTTTTCTTAAAGAAAATATTCATGATGGATAAGAATGAGGCTTTTGTATAATCTACAGGACTTTCTCATTCCTTTTTGCTGATTTATATTTGCCAATATACCATATTTTTCTCCATCTTTACCTGTTCTTATCATTCCGTCGAAGTCATTAAACATCAGAGTAGAGACTGATTTAATTTGGAGGATCTTATCACCTTCATCCTAGAATTTCTCCAATTCTTCATTTTCTACAACACGTGTTGTTTTGCAAATTTCACTTGTTTTCATGATGGTCTTTTTCAAATTCTTAACCTGAACATGACAATATGTGATGACCGAATGTTCCATGAAATGATAATTCTTGTTGCCTTTGGGCTCATGATAAAACAAACTCTGCCAACTCTTGTATTTGTTTCTCCAAGGATCGCTAGCTAGCTAGCAGCTAAAGCATTTATTAGGTGCTTCCCATTTGCTGGGCACTGTGCTAAACTTGCGGATACAAATACAAGGAAGCAAGACAGCACCCTGCCCTCAAAGAGCTTCCATTCTAATGGGGGAAGATAACACATAAAAAGATGCTGGAGAGGAGGAGGAGGTGGAGAGTACTCATAGTGGGGCAGGGTGAGGACACAGCCAGAAGCACAAGGCCTAGGCCTTGGCAAGATAGGGCAACAGTTTACCTGACAGAGCTGGGAGACCCCGGGGAGGAGAACCTATGAACTCTTCTTCCATTTAGTTGCAACATCTTTCTGTTTTCTGGGTTTGTTGATAGGCCATATTGGTGAAAGTGAGGGGAGAGGCAGAGGGAGATGAATAAGAAAACAAGCAATTATTAAGCACCTACTATGTGCCAAGGCTAAACGGCATGAAACATTTTACAAATCTTACCTAATTTTTCATATGAGAACAGCAACAATAATAACTGGTGTTTGCATAAAAAATTTTAAGGTTACAAAGTATTTTACATATATTATTTCATTTGGGATTCAAACCCAACTCTTCCTAACTCCAAGCTCAGTGCTTGATCCCCTTGTCCTGCTGATCCTACATACAAAATCTCATTTGAGCCTGTGAAGTTGGTACCACAAGCATTATTATCCCTATTTTACATAGGGAAACTGAGGCTTGGAGTGTAACTTCCCCGAAGTGACATAGCTAGTAGATGTCAGAGTCAGGATTTCAACCCAGGTCTCCTTGATTTCAAGTCCATAATCTTAGCAATGTACCACTCCTGTTTTTTAATCAATCCCTTCTTCCTTCCAAGCCCTTTTTGGATATCCTTAACGACAACCTTTTCAGATGGGAAATGGTCCTCCCAAGGAACAGTTGAGCCAGAGAGCTTAAGTCCTTTGTTCGAAGTTACCTGGGAGTTGGTGAAATGATGAGTTATGATTTCTTTCAATAATAGGTGACATTGTCCTGACATGCAAATGAATTTATATCCAATCTTAAGAGAATTCAGATATTAAACCTTAAGAAAACCAGGTAGAGGATTTAAAGCTATTGAATAAATCCAGTGTCCTGTTTCTGGTAGGGTTCTCTCAGTCTCTTATAGAGGAAAGGCTATAGTTTCCAACTTCCAAGAAAGTGTTATCTTGGCTACCAAGAGTCTGGTAAGTGTGTGTATGGGAGGTGGGGTGATACACAACAGATGACCTTGGGACATGTGAGTATAAATATTGGTGGTAAAACGACCATCTTCACTCTACAGGGTTTTATGTGCAGGGCTCTCCACTAGACCCCTGCAGAAGGATAGCATGAAGGATAAAGGACAGACATGAAGTGTCATGAGTACTGAGGTTTTCTGTCTGAATCTGGGAAAGCCAAGAAGGCTTGGGTATCCTAGCCATTCTTCTTTTGTCTCCTCTTTACTTGGGATTTCTTATTGCATTTCTCTGAGTATACCTCAGAACTTGACTGCCAAACTTCCACAGTGCCTGGCATAAGTAGGCACTTAATAAATGCATGTTGCTTGAATGGATTCTATTCTTTTCTTTCCAATTGCCCACTGCAGCCCTACCCTTCCAGTTCCTTTTCCCCATGTTGTTCAGTTGGGCTAACTCTGCCTAGCTCTGTCTCTTATCTCCAGTGGTTTTGGAGAAGATAGGCTAAGAGGGAGAAAGGTAGTCAGTCAGCTGTCCCTCTGGAGTTTCTTGAGATGTTCATGAATAACTGCTGAACCCTGACAAGACCATTAATCCCTTCTGCTGCTAATATATGCCCAGAGCCTGCCCTTCCCCCTTCTCACAAATTCAATAAGCAAGGACATATAAAAATTATAAGGTTCATTTAAAAAGCAGTAAAGAAGGGATTTCAATTTCCTTTAAAATTACAACACAATCATTCTTCCACATTGGCTGTGTGATGGGTAGACATTCTTGCTTCCTACTTGGCTCTAGAAAGGAGGGTCGGTCCCATCGGAGCCCATGGCTGAGGGAACAATTAGGGCTTTGCATGGGCTCATGTACGTGTTGAAAGTAGGAGCTGAGAGAGATGGAAGGGACCAGGAATGATCAGGACAGAATGACTGAGGGGGAGGACTTGAGCAATGACAAGGTGAGGTATTTTTGCATGTGCCCATGTGGTTTGTATTTGTGTATGTCTCTATGTTTCTGTGGGCATAATCCTTTGTGCATGAGAGTTCCCTGGCCTGAACCTCTTTGGCTTTCTCAGTATGTGTCCCTATGTTCTAGTCCATGTCTATACATGTAGCTGCCAGGATACTTGGGCTTGAGCTTACCTGTCCTGAGCATGAGAAAAAGTCTGGGATTGGACATACCCAGTACAGGAGAGAGGAGGGGGGCATTTCATCTCTTGGCTCCAGGCATTTTCTCTGACTGTCCCCTTTGCCTGGGATGTTTTCCCTTCTCATCTCCACCTTCTGCCTTCCCTCGCTTCCTTTAGGTCCAAACTAAAATCCCATCTTCTACAAGAAGCCTTTCCTAACCCTAATTCTAATGCCCGCCCCTTGTTAATTATTTCCTATTTATTCTATGTGTGGCTTTTTTGTATAGATTTGCTTCTTGTCTCCCTCATTAGATTGTGAGCTCTCTGAGGACAGGGATTGTCTTTTACCTCTTTTTGTAACCCCAGGACTTAGCACAATGCCTGACACATGGTAGGGGTTTAGTAAATGTTGATTGATTGGCTTTGGAAGATGGGGCTGGATCAAATGAATACCTTCATCTCCTAGGGCTAACTGAAACAAGACCCCTGAATTCCTACTGGGTGGGTTGGCATAAGTATAAATATGTATATATGTATATATGTACACGTGTGTGTATAGGTACCCATAGGTGTATATGTATACATAAATATATACATATGCATATGTGAATACACATGTGTGTATATGTACATGTGTACATGTGTGTATATGTATACATGTACCTGTATTTAAATTCATATCCATACACATGCATACACATATACATACATACATACATACATACATACATACAGAGACCTCATGGTTTACAATGTGCATTCTTCCCAAAGACCATCTCAAGAACATTGCACAAGTATTAGTATCACAATTTTATAGATAAAGAAACTAGAGCTGAGAGACATGAAGTAATCACATAGCTGGCTAGGTGTCTGAGTTGGGATCTGAGAAGGAGGAGGGAAAGGCAGTGAGAAGGAAGGAAGGCCAAGGGGAGAATTGGGATGAATTCTACTTTTGACTATATGAATTTCCTGCCCTTGAATGTACTTCAATCAATCAACAAGTATTTTTGAATGTAACCCCAGTTTCCAGCCAAGCCTGGAGCAGTATGTATGAGACTCTGCTAATTGGTGGAGAGAATGCGGATGTGACACTATGAGACTAGACTGTATGAGAGGCAGAGTTGGCATGAGAGCTTTGGAGAGGAGACATATTTTTCCTTCTTTCTTTGAGAGAGACACACACATGGTTCCCCTTTTGTTGGGACCAACTTCAGGAAAGAGAAAGAAGAAAGACTCTCTTGGACACGTAGGGGAAACAGGTTCCTCAACATGCTCCTGATTCTAGCCTGCCTCTGTAGAGGTCTTGGGGAGTTTCCCCTTGGGTGAGATCAAGGCTTCTTTTGGTTGAACAAGATTTCATCTTGGCCCTATCTAAAGAATTCATTTACTCCCATGTTTTCTGGCATGTCCTAATCTATAGAACTCTCATTTCTGTTTGCTATTTGTTTGGGTAAATAGGTTTACTCAATATTCACTTTTTGTAACTTGTTGTGTGACCAATGTTTGTGGTAGAAAGGGGCCAAGCCAGTGAGTGTGAGGTAAGAACTATCCATCTCCCGTAAGGGATACTGGCTAGAGAGCCTAAAAAATCCTAAAGATCCTAAAAAAGTCGTATCCTGAGACAAACAATATTGAGTGAAAGGACAGACATAATTTTATTCTTCTAGTCTGGTAAACCCCTCACATAGAGAGGAGAAAAGGCAGTCAATCTCATGGACCCTTTTCCTGTTTTCCTCAGTGCAGAAATCAGTCTCCCTTGGAGGGACATGAGCAGGTTTCCGGAGATTTGAGCTGCCTTTGAGCTGCCTGACTATAGTCTAGACATCCCTTGTGAATATACAAATCTTCCATAAGCAGTGCACATCTTATATTAAACTACTTCCATATATGTGTCAGGAACTGTGCCTGGCATTGGGGATAGGAGTATACGGAATGAAATATGAGGCTGCAGGTCCTGGGATACCTCAGTCTTGAGCTGAGGCTCTGTGCTTTTGGGTTCTCCTCTTAGGCTACCTATTGGGTGACTTTGTCAGAGGAATGATTTGAAATTTAATCTCAGCCCCACACCCAACACTCCATCCACTATGTCAGGTAATATTCAGAGAATGGACTCAAAATGCAGCTCAATGGACTTAGGTTAGACAACAGAACATATTTTATTTTTTAAAGTATTATACACCTAATAACTGCCTACTAAAACAAGCATACAAGAGAAAAATCTTATCCCCCAACACCATGCCAGCCTAGGCAGAACCAAAAGAATTAACAAAAATAAATGGACAAATAATATACTTTTGTTCTTTGGGGCCAGTTCAGATCTGTCAAGAAGCAGGAAAGATTTTTATAATAATGAAGGCTATTATATTACAAAAAGAAGGTGTAGTCACAACTCCCACGTAAAGCACCTTGTGGTCACATAGCACTTTTACATATATTCATAGAGCCATAGAATGTCAAAGCCAGAAGCTCCTTCAAACCAATCCTTGAGTTTTACAAATGAGAAAACCTATCTCTAGAGAGAGAGCTATGGTGACTGGTCAAGGTCATGCAGCTAATAGTTTGCAGACCCAGGTGGCCCAACTCCAATTTTCTCCTCTTTTCACTAGACTATGTTTCTTTTCCAGGATTCAGAATAGCTATGGTGCAATCCTACTTAGAGTTAAGGAGATGGAGTAAATGATAGCTAATTAGGTGACCTTAATGAGATCATGAAGGCAGAGGCCATGGCTTTTACTTCTTTTCTATCCTTCGTAACACCTAGAATAGCACAGGGCACAGAGTATGAGTTCAAAAGGTATCTATTGATTGAGAAGTCTTCCCTCTCTGTGCCTTGATGAAACGTGGATCTGTGGGAAAGAGCACAGGCAGAGAATTCAGACATACACACATCCCCAAAGCCTCAGCATCCCTCATTTCTATTGGCTTACGGACACTGCCCTCACCTATTCCACAAGTGATGGCAAAGTGATGCTTTGGGCTTTTAGCTCTGGGGGATACTGAATAAAGGGGAAGCAATGGGGCTTGCTCTCTGATGGGCCAGGAGGGGGTCGGCAGGTTCTCCTTGCCCAGAATGCCTACCCCTCAGCAAGAAACCAGTCCAACACTGCTCTGCGCGTTATGGTTTCTGATGCAGTGGCTACAGAGAGCAAGTAAACATCTTATAATCCATCTGGTGGGAAGAAAAGAGCAACAGAGCAATATGACTGAAGGAGGAAATCAAGGTAGTATTCAGCCCACACAGCCAGGAGTAGGGGAGTAGAACTAAGTAAGACATTTTTTTTTTAACTAATGGAGCACAAAGCATCTAGGAGAGATATAATAAATGATCACTCAGTTTTTGTTAGCACTCTAAGGCCCTTAGGTATCCACTGATAGAGGGACCGGCCTCATCTTCCTGAGTTCAAATCTGACCTCAGAAACTTACTGGCTATGTGACCCTGGGCAAGTCACTTCACTCTGGTTGCCTTAGTTTCCTCATCTGTAAAATGAGCTGGAGAAGGAAATGACAAGCCACTCCAATGTCTTTGCCCCCTCCCCTCCGCTCCCAACAGGGTCACAAAGAGTCAGTCTTGAGTGAAACAACTGAACAGCAAGGTTAATAAAGGTCTTTTTTCACTGCAACTGAGAAGCTTAAGTATCTCCAGTGACAGCAGGCAGAACAAGTATTATTATTCCCATTTTGTGGATGAAGGAGCTCAGAGAAGTTTAAATGAGTTTTCCAGGATCACACAGCTAATAAGTGTCAGGGGTAGGCTCAAATACAGGTGTTTAGAAGGCTAGATCAAAGGCTCTTTCCACTGTACAACATTGTCTCATGAAGCTGTCTCCCAAGCAGGGAGATAAAGGTCAGAGTAAGCAGCAGAAATGAACCGCAAGACAGAAAAACATAATAACTAAATGGTGGCTAGACAATCTGTAGACTCTAAGGGCCAAATTTCATCTCTGGTGTGCTATGTGACTTCAGGCAAGTGACCTGACCCCTCTGGGTATTAGATGCCCCGTTTGAGCCTCGCAGCAAATATTCCTATGGCAGAAACGGCTAATCAAAGAAGCCTTCTGTTTATATCAAGTGTTGCAGAAATGCTTAATGCAGTGCAGCAAACAGAATCGGTTCCCAATTTTCCGTGTCAATGGAAGGAAACCATGATACAAATTATCGCAAAGCCTCTCACCTCAACTAATGCCTCTACTTCCTGACTGTACTCCCAGTTTCCAGTCTCTCTCTCTAATCTACCCTTCACAAAGCCGCCAGAATAATTCTGCCCGCCCCCATGTCACTCTCCTATTCCAGAACATTCCTATTGCTCCCTGTTGCCTTAAGGATGAAATATAGCCTCTTCCACTCAGCATGTAAAGCTCTTTACAATCTGACCCCAGCCTACCTCTACTCCACATCAGTCCCCTTCCATTACTCTGTGTTCTAACCCAACTGGCTTATTTGTAGCCCCTTGGACTTTGTATCCCCCCATGTCTGGAATATACTCCCTCCTCACCTTTGCCTTTTTGAGCCCCTGGCCTTCTTCAGGTGCCAGCTCCTGCGCCACCCATAGGCCAAGACCTTCCCCACTTGTTTGTGGTCTCTCCCTCCTCATATAATCATGTATTTATTTACATTTTACATGTACATTCCCTTCCCCCAATAGAATATAAGCTCCTTGAAGACAGGCACTATACTATAATTTGGTTATTTTCTCTGTATCCTCCATATATAACACGATGCTAGTGCCTCCCACTTAGTAGGTGCATAATAAGTGTTTGTTGATTGGATTGGATTGAATTGAATTTATGTTTCTTTATACATATGATTATCAGTATGCAAATACACATCTCTGGCTTCAGAGTGAATGAAATGTATTCTGTGCACGTACAAAATTATAGAGTCTCAAGAGTTAGAGGTAATAGAGAAATCCCCTCTCCAATATCCCAGACCAATCAAACTTTGCTTAAATATCTCCAATGACAGAGAATCCATTACCTCATTAAGCAGCCCATCCCATTTTGGAACTACGCTAAATAGGATCTTACTTTGGGCCAAAATGCGTCTTCCTCTAACTTCTATCCATTTAGGCCTAGTTCTGCCCTCTGAAATTTTTTATTTTGTTGTTGCTGTTTAGTTGTTCATCAGTCATGTCTAACTCTTTGTGACCCCTTTTAGAGTTTTCTTGGCAAAGATACTGGAGTGGTTTGCCATTTTCTTCCCTAACTCATTTTACAGATGAAGAAACTGAGGCAAACAGGATTAAGCTAGTAAGTGTTTGAGGCTGAATTTGAACTCAGGAAGATGATGGCTCCAGACCCTTCACTCTATCCACTGCACCACCTAGCTGCCCTCTGGAATAGCACATGACAAATCTATCTGTTCTCCCCTTTCACAGGACAGCTCTTCAAATATTTGAAAACTATGATCATGCTGGCAGCCACCTCCAGTTGTCCTTATCTACATCTGGCCACTGGACCCAGATGGCTCTGGAGGAGAAAGAGAAGCTGATGACTTTGCATAGCCCTTCCTCACTTAAATTCAATTCACTCGCATGTCATAACATCACCTACCTGATGTCATGGTCATCTTTGAGAATGAAGGACAAACAACAACAACATCAATGATCATGCCACCCATAAGTCTTTTCTTTTCTTGGCTGAGCACCCTTAATTTCAATTCATTTCACCTCTCTAGGTCTAAGTTTTACTTTCTGTAAAATGAAGGGAACAGATTAAAGTCCCTTCCAGCTTTAACATTCTATAAGCCTATGAAATTTACCAATAACCTTGTCCAGCCCCAGAAGTAATCCCCACCCTTTTTGCAATCACCGTAGTATGACTGGGGAGGGGAGGACAGTGTGTGGGATGTTGTCTCCTCAACTAAGTTTCTCAGTGCATGGGGAGCCATTAAGAGTGGTAGCCAATCTCCGTTACCACCTTCTTCCTGTTATCTCTCCAAATAGCAGAACTGTGCTGCTACTGCCCTACTAAGATATAAAAGAAACCTGATTTTGGTACCTCAGTTTCCTCTCCCACGTCACATTCCTGAGAACCCTTGTCCAACCCTTCCCTGGCAGGGGTGCTGTGAGTCAACATCTCTGAGTTCTCCTAAGTCCTTCAGTGTGAGGCGTCTCAATGAGTCGTGAGAATTATTATTAATTAGTGAAAATCTGTGTAATCACATAATTGAAGTGCATAATTGGTGCTCTGGTGCTCCAGGCAGAAGTGCTAGAGACATTTAGATGAAAGGTAGAAAGCAGGAGGTTGTTGCAAGCAAAATATATGGCTTAACCTAGCAGCACTGGTCATTTTAACCACTGCGAAGACATGAAAAATAAGAAGGGATTATCTATGGCTCCTGGTGCCCTGAAAAACTTGGATGGAACAAAGGTCATGTGTTGAGGAGCTAAGTAAGCACAAAAAGGCCATGGATGAATGGGTCCTTTAAAATTAGTGGCAGATATAAATATAGTTGCTTCCCCAGGGTGGTTGTTTTATGCCCATATTTGAGACTGCAGTGTATTTTTTCTTACAGGCATGTCAGATTTCTAATAGAAATGCTGAAATGATCTTTACGGAGGCAGAGGAAGCTCATGATAGAGCATCCCAGGTGTCACGCGGCTTCTGCTGCCATTCAGACTCCTTCTTCTTAAAGCCCAGGTGCTGGCATTGGAGTCAAGTTGTGCCCCTGAGTTCTTGGTGTCAGAGTCTGGGTTAAATGCCCTGGAGGTCCAATTAAACTCAAGATGGTTTGTTTCTAGCTTCATTTTTTGGCTCATTTGAAAGGAAGGAGACAGGTGAGGTTTCCCAAATGATCATTTCAGTCCAATTCTCTTTCATTGGATGAAAAAAAGGGTGGGTGGATGATAGAGGCATAACAAAGAATTGTGCCTGGGTCAAGAACCACAAATGGTAACCCGGACAGATATTAAGAGCTCCTTAAACTAAGGCAGGGGCGATAGAGACTCCAGGATATTGGCCCCAAGGTGTGGGATTAGAGGAAAAGCTCATTCTATCTAGTAGCTTTCTATGTTAATGAATTATTCTTGCCAATTAGGCACTAAGCTCTGTGGTTTCTAGCTGCCAAAAGGTTACCAGTGCTCTCAGGGCTCTACAACTTCAACACCCTGGGGCAAAGCCTAGAATATTTAATCTTAGTTATACTTCCAATGAGTGGGCAGCAAGGTTGGTATTTAAGATTCTGGGAAGAGGAACTTCTGTGGCCATTTACAGCTTCTTAACTTGTTGGAGTGGTCATTAATGAATCTTAGCATGGAGAGTTCAATCCATCACTTGGATTGTAGAAAGTGACCACTTCTTGATGACAGATCATGCAAAATATTTCTCCTTTTTTATTACTGATGCTATGCAAAAGCACCAGCAACTCAAAAAGGATCATGATGCAGTAGAATGGAAGCTCCTTGAGGGCAGAGTCTCTTTTTCATTTTGTCCTTGTATACCTGGCACAGTGCCTGCCACATGGAAACTGCTTAACAAATATTTGGCGAATCAAATTGACCTTTCCCTGCTCAGAGTTACTAAATGCAGCAGATTCTGTTTAAAGGTATGGTAAAATTGTGGATTGTGGTTCTCCTGCTGTTAAAATTTCTTGTAAACTCCTTGCAATCAGTAAAGGCACTTTGCAGTTAAGGTCCAGACCTACATCTCCATCTGCCTGTTGAAGGGATGCCACCATTCGGATTTCCTACCATGGCTTCAAACTCAAAACATCAAAATCCAAATTCATCATTCCCTTTTCCTCACCCTGTATCCCCACTCTTGTCCAAACCAGCAGCTGTTTTTGAAATCCCTATTTCTGTTAATGACACTACCTTCTTTCCAGGATTCCAGGCTGGAAACCTCAAAGGAATCTTTGAAGTTACTCTAACTACTCATTTGTCAAGCCCTCTTTCCCTTCTCCACAATTGCTCTCTCAACTATCCCTTCCTTTCTATTCAGAGTGCTACTATTCTATTTGAAGTTCTTATCACCCTGTATCTGGATTCTTTCAATAGACTCCTAACTGCTCTCCCAGCCTCCTTGTGCTCCCTTTGTAATCCAACACACGTGCTGCTGCCAGATTAATTTTCTGGGGAAAAAAAATGACTCAAAGAATTACAGAGATAGGAGAGATCTTGGAATACTACCTTCAGCATGTTTAAAAAGTGGTCATCCTAACCTCCATCTAAGGATAGATATTTACTGCTGAGGAATGCACTGCCTAAAAGTCATCCTAACCTCCATTTGAGGATACATATATACTGCTGAGAACCACTGCCTATAAGTCAGCTCACTCTGGCTGGCTCCAGTTGTTGAAGTTTTCCCTGATGCAGCATATTGATCCTGTCATTAATCAAGGCCGTGGAACAGGTGCCATAACATGCTTCCCCTCACTGTTATATCCCAGGCTCAATGTCTAAGTTATTGTGGTGGTGGTGGTGGTGGTGGTGGTGGTTTAGTCATTTTTCATCTCATATGGATCTCTGTGACCCCATTTGAGGTTTTCTTGGCAAAGATACTGGAGTGGTTTGCCATTTCCTTCTCTTTTTTTTCTTTTTCTTTTTTTCTTTTTGGCTAGGCAATGGGGTTAAGTGACTTGCCCAGGGTCACACAGCTAGTAAGTGTTTTGTATCTGAGGTTGCATTTGAACTCAGGTCCTCCTGAATCTAGGGCCGGTACTCTATCCACTACGCCACCTACCTGCCCCTGACATTTCCTTCTCTAGCCCATTTTACACCTGAGGAAACTGAGGCCAACAGGGTTGCCCAGGGTTACACAGCTAGTGAGTGTCTGAGGCTGGATTTGAACTCAAGTCTTCCTGACTCCAGACCTGATGTCAATGTGTCCTCCAGAACCTATTAATCCCATAACTCAGGGTTAGAGGGTTTGGGAGAGGGGAAGACATCTACTGTGCCACTTAACTGGCCTTCTATATCTAGCAATAGTTATTAGTCATGAGATATTACTCATGGGTCTTCCCCTACCCACCTCTCAGGCACTCCTATTCCTTCCAGATCCATTGGTGTTTTAGACACTCATATTTCCCATATCATGGTTAAGCAATGTTAAAGGCATAGTAAAAAACAAGAAAGTATTTTTAAAAAAAAAAAAAACAAGCATACTAATCACTCATGACCCAAGAAAGGCACTTTGTCTTCTCCCAACCCCCCCAGGACATAAGGTCCATTCTTTCTCCCTTTGTTTTGCCACTTTTATGCAGGGAAGAGAAAGAGGAAACTAGGCTGTCAATATGTCCTCCAGAACCTATTAATCCCATAACACAGGGTTAGAGGGTTTGGGAGAGGGGAAGACTTCTCATTCAATCTTATGAATTAATGCACACCATATTTTCCCCCTCTGGGACTGGAGAACACTGTATACATGTTAGGTGATCTTCCTGGTTGTTGTAGTAGAGGTGAATAGGACTATAGGATCGACAACTCCAATACCCCTAAATCCACACCAGGGTTTGATTTATGCATCTCTCCATCCCTGAAACCCCAGAACGTAAATGAGATGGAGCTCAGATGCAAATGCCCAAAAGGCCACAGGGGGCCCCACGGTAGCCCCTGCCCATCACAAAGCTAAGCCTAGAATGGAAGGGTGACAGGCCCATTTCTCTGCTTCTGCCCTTTTCCTTTCAAAACTCTGAAATGCTTCTCTGCAATCTCATGTCACAGTCATGCCCAGCCACCGGATCATCTGCTGCCAGCCTGTCTCTGCTCTCAGTAGGGAAGGTGAGGCTACATCAGAATATCACAGCCCTGGCACTCTGGGTACCCCCCTCTGCATTTATATGCATCCAAAGATCTGTTTCTATGTGAAACTTTCCTGCTTCCTAGTTTTGGACTCTGGAGGCTCTTCCACTTCACATCCTCAAAGAAGGCAAATACATCCCTCCCTGTTCTCTTCTCCTACATAAACATCTTATTTCTTTCTCTCATCATGCTACGCCCCTGCTCAAAATCCACTAATGACTCCTTCTTGCAAACAAAAACAAACAAAAGTTATAACTCTTTTGCCTTGCATTTGCAATTTGGATTCAGCTTTACGTCCAGCATGGCGTTCACTGAACGAGATTTTACCCATCTCTACTTCTGCAGCTTGGCAGCTGGGTGGTGCAGTGGATAGAGCACAGGACCTGGGGTCAGGGAGACTCATCTTCCTGAGTTCAAATTCAGCTTCAGACACTTATTAGCAGTGTGACCCTGGGCAAGTCACTTCACCCTGGTTGCCTCAGTTTCCTCATCTGCAAAATGAGCTGGAAATGGCAAACCACTCTAATATTTCTGTCAAGAAAACCCCAAGTGGAGTCACGGGGAGTTGATCACAACTGAAAAATGACTTAACAACAACAACCACCTCTGCACAACTTTACTCATGTGACCCCCTCCACCACTTGGAATGACCTCTCCTCCTTTTATCTTTCTTTATCAAAACCCTACTTATCCTTTAAGGCTTAGCTCATGTGCTACCTCTTCCATGAAGCCTTCCGTGATCCCCTCAGCCAGAAGTGAGATCTCCTACTAAAGCACTGGGGCACCTCTGGTTGGTACTACTCATATATCATTTGTCACGTACTGCCTTGTTTGGCAATTACTTATGAGAACATCTTACTCCTTCCCAAAGAGATTGTAGGGTCATTTAAACCTGTTATACTTATGCTCAGTATGTTGCTTTTAAAATTTTGTTGCTGTGGTTTATTTTCACATAACAGTCATTTCTGGAAATACTCTTCTTGCCCATTCCAGATTGAACCTTCTCTTGTAACAAAGAAAAATAATTAAGAAAAAACACCCAATATGACAGGGTCTACAATTTTTTTTTGTAGTACCCCACTTTTTGTAGTGAGGATGGAGTTCATGTGCAATGTCTTGCACAGAGCAGACAAGCAATAAATATTTAGAGAAATGGATGAATATAGTTATCGTATCAGAGCCTGTTGCGACTTTTTGTAATAATAGTAGCTCACATATCTATAGCCCTTTAAAGTTTACACATTACTTTCCTCCCAGAAGTTCTGTTTAGTAAGCTATTTGAATATTGTTATGCCATTTTACAAATGAGGAAACAGAGGCATGGTAAGTGGCAAGGTGGGCAAATTGTTGGAGTCAGCAGGGTGAAGAAGGAGATGTATTTTGAAGATACGGCCAATATGAGAATGTGTTTTGCTTGGTTATGTATTCATTACAAGGATCTGGGTTTGATTTATTGTTTTGTTCATTGCCTTGACGTAAGAAAGTGGTGGAGAAATTGTTAATAATGCACATTAAACTTTAAAGTATTTGTGTATACATTTTATTTTTCAGAGAGCAGATCGTTAAACATTTAACAGCATACACCTCATTACAACCCACATGTTCTTTATTAGCTTTCAGTCCCCTCCACCAGACTATAAACCATTTGGGGCAGGGAGTGTGCTTTTCATTTCCTTTGTCCCTCTGTCTGTCCCACATCATGGTTTTCTACATAGTATGAGCACTTAAGATACATTACCAAATGACTTTATATCAGTTAAAAACTGATTCAGGGGGAGGAGAGGTACACAAGGGGAAATTTAGGTGATGGAAAAATCAAAGATAGCAATAAAATTTTATTTTAAAAAAGATTCAAGGACTCATGATGAAACATGCCATCTACCTCCAGATACAAAACTGATAAGAGTGCATGTTGAAGCATATTTTCTCCTCCTCCTCCTTCTTCTCCTTCCTCTTCTTCTTCCTCTCCCTCTTCTTCTTCTCCTTCCATGGCTAATGTGGAAATATGTTTTACATAACTATACATGTTTATAATGGATTTTGTTTTTCTTGCTTTCTCAATGGTTAGTGGAAGGGTTAAAGGAGAGGGAGAAAATTTGAAACTAAAAATAAAATTGAATTAAAAAAAAATGATCCAGGGGTTGCAATGAACTCCAGCTGAGTTGAATGAATCGCCCCCCAGGTTGGGCACTCAACACTTCTGAATTGATAATTTATGAAAGTATGAAATAAGGGCAGGCAATCTGGTTCTTTGGGTACTCGCCAGACCAGACCACTATGGCAGCAGGATACGGGGAGGCAATAACACTTTAATAAGGCACAGAGGATGTGGGGGAAAACAGCATAGAAAGTACAGAGACATGTGGGAAAAGGCGGACAGAGGGAGATGTCATGGGGACAGGGCATGAGGTGGCACAAGAAAGCAGGCAGTGGTAGAGAAGAAGATGGGGAAGGGGAGAGACAGAGAGTATCACTCACATCCATCCCTACAGATTAGAATTTGGGAGCCCTTGGCAGCGTGGACCCAGTGGAGATGCAAGAGAACTGGAGGCAGCAGGAGTTTCAGGTCTCATTTGGTAGGGTTTGGGGAGGAATAGACCAACTTGTATCTGCTCCACCTTAAGGTTAGTTCATTAACATAGCCAAATCATCTCAAAGTTATCAGTAAAACTTTAAAGTTAACATGCTTGCATCATCTCAAAATTATCAGTACCTTTTGATGTTCCGCTGGTCTGGAACTGTGGAGGTCTGGAATTTGTCTGGGATTTACATATCATAGGACCAAAAGTCTTTGACAGCAAAGCCTAAATGGCTTCACCTGATTCAGCACATATTACCAGGATGTGATTTTTAGCTACTATATGATACAGTTTGTAAATTATGTTCCTTTGATCTTTGGGATGCTTTGTATGTGACTTCCTGGTTCCCCTTTGCAATCTTCTTTCCTGCTATTGTCCCTTTATACTGGCTATGTAAAAACTTACTATACTGACTACAAAATGGGGGTGGGGTGCCAGAACAAGGGGAACAGAACAAGAGCCAATTTTAACACAACCTCACATTTGGAATATTATAATAGAATCCTAACTAGTCTTACTGTTTTCTCTTTTTTCAATCCATTCCCTGCACTGTTACCTAAACAATCTCTCTATTGCAGAGCTTTGATAGTGTTACTTCTC
This sequence comes from Vombatus ursinus, assembly GCF_900497805.2. Taxonomy (NCBI): domain Eukaryota; kingdom Metazoa; phylum Chordata; class Mammalia; order Diprotodontia; family Vombatidae; genus Vombatus; species Vombatus ursinus. The sequence continues at coordinate 5,125,005 of NW_020954594.1, forward strand.
GTTAGACTGTAAGTTTCTTGAGGGCAGGCACTCACTTTTTCATATTTGTATCTCCCCGTGTTTACCCCAGCACCTGAGAGTTAGATTTATTGACTGGCTGTTCAAAAATCTTCAGTTGCTCACTAATTACCTACCAAATAAAAGACATTCTTAATTCAAGGTCCTCTAGTAACTGACTTCCATCTACTTTTTTTTCCCACTTTACATACTTGACATTCTTCCAATCAAACTGGACTCCTGCAAGTTCTTTGATCGAGTGCTGTCCTGTCTCTATATTTTTGTTCACGCTAGCTTATCTATACATAGAAGACTCCTCCATGGTCTTTCCTTCCCCTCCTCTCTAGTCCTCCCTTCCCCTCCTCCCTAGTCCTCCCTTCCCCTCCTCCCATGCTTACCTCCTCTGTGATTCACTCACTGATTCCCTCCAACTAAGGGGGAATCTCCCTTTCCTGAATCATTCATAGCATTTTCTTTGGTCCTCTCCTTTGTATTCTAATTTCCATAGTTATTCTAATATTACACTTCTAATAAGTATGGTTATTTCTACCTACATCACCTGCCTTACTAAACTATTAACCTCCTTGATGGCAGTGACTTCATCATATTTTGTCTTTATGTCCTTAGGACCTAGTATAATGTCCACCATATTTATTATTGTTTTCATCACCATTATATGGAAACTTGGAGCAGCTTGGTGACTCAGCGGATAGAGCACTGGGCCTGGAGTTAGGAAGACTTATCTTCCTGAATTTAAATCTGGCCTTAGACATTTACTAGCCATGTGACCTTGGGCAAGTCATGTAACCCTCTTTGCCTCAGTTTCCTCATCTGTAAAATGAGCTGGAGAAGGAAATGGCAAAACCACTTCAGTATCTCTGCCAAAAGAAAACCCCACGTGGAATAATGAAGAGTAAGATACCACTGAAAAATGACTTAACAACAACAACTTAATGTGGGATCTCTGATTTTATTGGCTTAGGGAGCTCATAACAAAGCTACTACTCTACTAATGTAGACGGGCACCTTTTCTGAAATTTAAAATCTTAAACAGTTTCCTGGGACGCTGAGAAGCTAAGTAACTTACTCAGCGTCACATAGTCAGTGAATGTAAGACTAAGCAAAACTTGAACCCAAAATTTCATGACTTCAAGGCCAGCTTTCTATCCACTTCCATACTGCCTTTCTGATTCTCTGTACTCCATATAGTAGCAACTTCAAAAAAAATCTGTTGAATTAAATTTGACAAATTTATACATAGGTCAAGTCAAGGCATCGAAGCAGCAGACTGCCAAATGTTAGAGCTGGAAAGGAGCTCTTCATCTAGTGCAAACCTCTCACTTGGCAAAGAGAAGCGGTAACATGTCCAAGGGCACACAGAGAGGTTTGATAGCAGCGCTGAAACTCGAACTCTTGGCTCCTGGCTCCACGCGCAGTCTTCTTCCCACAACACCATCCTAATACCAAACTAATCCTAATATAAAGAGGCACAAACTGGGGCGCTGACCGCAGGAGGCACAATGGCCTCTCCCCACTGTTCTCCGGCTAGCCGGGCCCCAGACCCGAGTCCTAAGACTCCACACCTGAGGAAAGATGTGGGGAAACTTAAAACGTTCCAGAGGAGAGCTGCAAAGGTAATCACAGGATTGAGAAATCACATCTGTGAGGGAACATGAAAAGACCTGGGATTATTTTGCCTGGAGAAGAAACAGCTAAGAGGTGACTTAATAATAGCCTTTAAGTCCAAGAAGCATTATTACAAGCAACCTGATAACCTGCGGCTCGCCTTCTCCACTAAGGAATGGAAATGAGCTTGATTTGGAAGCAAGAAGGAGTGGGAGAAGTGTGAGGGAACACTTCTTGGTGAGACCTACCTAATCATTATAATTATTGGTACTCACCGTTCCATAGCACTTTAGTTTGCAAAGCACTTTCATCACACCGACCACATGAGAAAGGTACCAAAAAGTATGATTCTCCCCGTTGTGCAGAGAAAGAAACTGAGGCTCAGACTAGTTAAGCAATTTGCTCCCCATCACAGAATCACAGGAAGTCAGTGCTGGTAGCACCTATTTCAGTCACCTTATTTTACCGATGAAGTAGTAGCAGTCCAGAAAAGGGAGATGTCTTATTTAAAGTAGCACAGTGAATCAGAGTAGTGCCAAGACTAGAACTCAGGCCCCTTAGCTCTTAAACCAGTGCTCTGTGGATCTCTTTCTCAGGATCATTGGATTATGGGATTTAGACCTTGAAGGGACCTTGGAGGTTATCTAGGGCAAGCCACACCTTTTACAGTTGATGAAGCTGAGGCCTAGAATGGTGGAGGGACCAACCAACATGGCAGAATCCTAAACCAAGGCCTGAAATAACAATAGCAGTGGTTACCTTGTTCTGTATAATGATGCTTTGGGGGCTTGAGTACTGTTATCAAGTCATTTTTTTTTAGCCAATTCTTCTCCAGGAATAACAATGGACTTTTCTGGTGCTTTAAGGTTGGGAAAATGCTTGGTCTCCAACCCTTTGAGGTGGGTTGAGTAAGATTTCTGATCCCCATTGTACTTATGGAGGGAAATGGAGACTTGGAGAATTTAAATCACTTGCCCTAGTCTGCTCAGCCAGTAACTTTTAGGGCCAGATTGGAACCCAGATCCCTTCTCCCTCTGGAACCAGGACAACTTGGGTTATACCATGCTGTGTCTCAAAATGAAGCAAATCTGGCCTGGGGTCTTTGAGTTTCTTTTTCCCTCGTGTCTTTCTTCCAGCAATTTGGTGCCACCTACCAGCATCCATCATGTCAGCAGATAACCTGTAGAACTGTAACAAGGGTGGTGTAACCAAGGCTTTGCCTTGGGTTGCTGACTCTGGGGCCATTCTTCTTCCCTGAATTATCTGAAATCAGCCTGCCCAAGCCATATGACAAGGCTGGTTCTACATCTGTGTCCCCTGGGCTCTACCCTCAGGATCCTATTATAATAATCACAATAATGGTGATGATAGTAATGATAATAATAATGATGCACTGTATTTTTTGAAAGCACTTTATATTATCTCATTTGCTATGATGTCCCTTTCCAAGGGCCCACCTTTTGCCACCATCATGACTCTCCACCCTCTCCCATGGATTAGGGGTTGAGAGTGACTCATAGGCCAGAATCATGGAGGTATAGAACACTTCCTCCCCCAAGACAATTGCCCCCTGCATTTCACTCTCTATCCTCACCCCATTGACTGAATTTGCCTCCAGTGCAAGAATTTCTACTTCTGCTTTCATCAATCTGAATCTACATGATCCAGCTTCAGGTAAGGTCCAGGGATAGAGCCACCAGGTGGATGATGGGAACATCAAACCAAGACATTTTGGAAATGATAGGATTGATGTCATTGAGGGAGATATGGAAACACAGACCTGGATCTGAGCCCAGGCTGGGCCTGGGGCAAGGGGGACGGGGCCTGTCAGGATCAAAAAAAAAAAAGGTCTGGATTTGCTTATGTCCCTGACAACATCCTCTCCCCTTCTCAGATACTCTTCTGGCCCAAACTGAGCCCAGCGCCTGAGGCAACAGGCAAAACAAACTGTTCTGAGCCAAAATTCTCGTTGCTCCCCTGAGGCTGCTGCTCTCAGCCTGTCAGAGCCAATGCCAGAAACACAGCCCAGCTGCGTGTACTGCCCCAGGCTGAAGCGTTCCCCTGCCTCACCAGCAGGCAAGGAGCCTCTGCTCTGGACAGAGAAAGAGCCATCCTGGAAGCACCCGGGTTAGGGGAGATCTAAGGAAAGACTCCCTTCCTCTAAGGGTGGTGGCAGTATGGGAGAGTGGAAAAAGCTCTGGGCTCTTGTTCAGGGGCGTGGGGGAGCCAGCTCGGGGGAGCCAGCTCAGGGGAGCCCAGGGTCAAATTTTCAGTATGAGTGTTCATACCCCAGAAAATGGCAGATCTTTCAAATTAGGGCTTGATTTGTTGTTTTGTTAATTGCATAAACTGAGAAAAGTGATGGGGGAAATGGTAATAACACAGATTAAACTTAAAAGTGTGTTGTGGGGAAATTTTCTGGAGAGTGATTTGTTAAACATTTAACACTCCTGTTCAGTTCTACCTTTACTCTCTGGGTACTTTGGGCAACTCATTTCCCCTTTCTATGCTTCAAACAGGAAGGCATCTAGGTAGCTCATGGATAAGGTGCTGGGCCTACAGTCAGGAAGACCTGAATTTAAATCGGATTTCAGACGCTTACTAACTATGTGACCCTGGGCGTGTCGCTTAACCCTGTTTGCATCAGTTTCCTCCTCTGTAAAATGAGCTGGAGGAGGAAATGGCAAGCCACTCCAGGATCTTTGCCAAGAAAATCCCATGGACAATATTGGCATGCTATGGTCCATGGAATCAGGAAGAGTCGGACATAACTGAACAACAACAACAGTGTCAATTTCCCCATCTGACAGATGAAGGAACTAAATGATCTCAAGACTCCTTCTCATTCTAAAAAATTGGAAGATGCTGTCAAAGTTGGCTGATGAAATCTCAATCTGCAGTGACTTTTTTTTTTGCAGTGACTTTTAAGTAAGATAAATATCTTTAAAATGGTTTAGAGAATATAGGCTAAGAATTAACGTTGTGATACGTTGAGAAGAGGATGGGAAGAAGGGATGGGTCCTAAGAATGGGTGATCCAAGACTTCTTGATGTATTAGCACTGGTCCTGGATTCAGGTTTCAAGTCCATTAAACAAACATTAATTGAACATCAGCTGACTATCATGGAGTTGGGGGTATATTGTAGTGTAATACAGTACTGTCAAACTCAAACAGAAATGGAGGTATACTGAACTGTATATAAGGAAATAAGTGGTACAGTGCCTGGGCCTGGAATCAGGATGACCTGAGTTCAAATCCAGCCTCAGATACTAGTTGTGTGACCCTGAGCAAGTCACTTAACCCTGTTTGCCTCAGTTTCTTCATCTGTAAAGTGAGCTGGAAAAGGAAATGGCAAACCACTCCAGTATCTTTGCCAAGAAAACCCCAAATGGCTTCACAAAGATTCAAACACAACTGAAAACACTAAAAAATAAACTGTGTATAAGGATTTTTGTGGGTCATAATGACTTAGAAAACCACATATTAATATTTATCTGTGTGTTTTTATTTTTATTTATTTTGTTAAATACTTCCCAAATACATTTTAATCCAGTACAACTGAGTGTTGTCAGGATAGACTTAAGTTCAAATCAAGCCTACACTTACACAGTTAGGTGTTTGACAGCCCCAAGCATAGCAGGTAGAAAGCTGACCTTGGAGTCGGGAAGAGGAGATGCAAGTCCTGCCTTAGCCTCCTATCAGGCAAGGTGGCCTTGGGCAATCACTTAGTGTCCCAGGCAGCTTTAATTTACTGAGGAGTGACAGATCTGTGGAAACAGAAGTATCTGTGGAAACAGAGTGAATTCATAGGAACTCACTCTGCTAAGTGCTCTTATATCAAAAGATTAAAAAAAGATTTTAAAAAATAAGGTATGCTCTACCCTCAAGGAACTTACGGTTTAGTAGGGATGATACAACCTGCCCTGGGTTCGGCCTCAGGCAGCCCAAGTCCCAACCCCAACTCCGCCACTTATTTATTCCCTCTGTGACATGTGACAAGTCACCCAATCCTAAGGTAGAATGTGAAAATGACCAAGGAGGGATGCCGTGCACAAAATACTCTAAAAACACATAAGGAGGGAGAGATGACTTTCAACCTGGGGAGAGCAGGGAAGTTTTCATGGAAGCCCAGTCTTGAGGAATGAGAATTCTGACACCAAGTGGGTGTAAAGACAGAGGGCATGGTGGGCATGAGCGGTGGCCTATGCAAATTCACAGTCAGGTTGAAGCCTGTGAGCTCAGGAAGTACTTAGTGGTGCAGCTTGGCTCGAATGTGGAGTGTACAAAAAGGAATAATGTGAAGTAAAGTTAGAAAGGTTGGACCCAGCTATTAGAGGAAATAAATGCCAGGTTGAGGAGTCCGTATTTTATCTTCAAGGCAATAGGGGGCCATCGCAGGTTTTTGAGCAGGAGAGAGAAATGATCAGGCCTATGCGTTAGGAAGATCATTTTGGTGGTTGTATGAAGGGTAGATTACAGAGTGGAGAAAATGGAAGCAGGGAGACTAATTAGAAGGCATAATTGGGTGACCACGCTGGGGGGCAAACTGAGGTGGTGGTTATATGAGTAGAGAGACCTGCGTTTTGGCTCCATCTCCGCCACTAATTAGCTGCATGACTTGAGGCGAGTCATTTACCTCTTGGCTCTTCAGTTTTCTCATCTGTAAAATAAGGATAATAACACCTGCTCTGCTGACATCACTGGATTGGTGTGAGGTTCACAGGAGATAATATATGCCAACATGCTTTAACAAGCTATAAAGTGTGAGCTAAGTGCAAGGTGTTGTTACAGAGCTGCAGAATCTCAAGGCTAGAAGGGACTCCAGGGGTCACCAAGTCTGACCTGTACCTCAGTAGGAATCCTCTTCATCATATGTCCAACAAGTGGGCCTCCAGCTCTGGGAGAAGACCTCCAGTGATGGGGGCTCTACTGCCTACTGACTTTGGTCAAGTCACTTAACTTTTCTTGTTCTCAGTTTTGTCATCTGTAAAATAAGAGGGGGTGGAAGAGATGACTTCAAAGGCCTTTTGAGTTCTAACTCTGGGATCCCATAACCAAAGGAGACCAGCTTTTTTCCCCCTATATAAATCTGTCTCTGTGCCTTCTCTGCCAGTGTTTCTGGCCCTACCCCCTTGGGTCAAGCAGAACTAGCCTAATCCCTTTTCTACATGACAGGGCTTAAGTATTTGAATACAGCTACCTTATCTCACTCCCACATTTAATTCTTTTCTTTTTTTCCTCCAGGTTAAAATCCTCTCAGTTTCTTCAACCAATCCTTGTGTGGCATGGTCCCAAGACTTTTCATCATCTTAGTTGGTATGTTTTGGGCAAGCTCCAACTTATTAATGTCATCTTTATAACGTGTGTTCGCTGTTCTTCTCCCGCCCCCCATCCCACCCACTTTCTCCTGCTCAAAAGAGGCAGCTAGGTGGCACAATGCCAGAGCTACAGAGGGCCATAGCTTCTGGCTTAGAGTCAGAAAGACCCAAGTTCAAATCCAGTCTCAGACACTTACAAGCTGTGTGACAGTGGACAAGTCACTTAACCTCTGTCTGCTTCAGTTTCTTTAACTGTAAAATGGGAATTGTTGTGAGGATCAAATGAAATAATATTTGTAAAGCCCTTAGCATAGTGTATAGCACATAGTAGGTATTACATAGTGCACAGCACATAGTAGGTGTTACATAAATGCTTATTCCATTCCCTTCTAAACAGAACACAATACTCCAGAGGTAGTCTAACCAGAGCAGAGTATAGTGGGACTATCACCTCCCTTATCCTGGCTACCATGATACAATTAATGCAGCATTAAGTTCACATTTTCTTTTTTTTTGGAACCATATCATATATCATTGTCTCAAATTGAGCTTGCAGTCCACTAAGCCCCTTGGATCTTTTTATACGAACTGAGGCCTAGAGATTATTACTGTCATCTTGTCCATCTTCCTACACTAGGGAAGATAACACTGAAATTAACCCAAACAGATGGAGAGTAGCTGACATATTAGATAACAGGGTCAGGGTCCCAGAAGCTCCTAATAAGCTAAAACATTGAGCCAAATCTTATGAGATGATGTGTAATAAGGAATAAATGTCCAACATTTGGATTAAAAAATCACAAAGGGGAAGGAGATGTGCAGTCTGTTTGAAAAAGAGTGGGAGCATCGTGTCCCGTTGTGGGCCTGATGTTTTCAGAAGGCCATTTCTAAGCTGAAGAGCCGCAAAGGAGGGTAATCAAAGTGGTAAAGGTCTCAAATTTGTGCCATGTCAGATCAGTTGAAAGAGATTCTTAAATTGGAGATGGGAAAGTTCAGGGAGGACGTGAGATTTCCAAACAAAGACTGGATGATCACTTGTTGAGAATGATAACAATAACAACTAGAATTTATGTAGCACTTTAAAGCTTACAAAGCACTTAACAAATATTGCCTCATTTTATCCTCACAGCAGCCCTGGGAGGCAAGGACTTCTATAATCCCTATTTTACAGATGAGGAAACTGAGGCTGAGATAGGTTAAGCGATTTGCCCAGGGTCATGCAGCTATTAAGTTTCTGAGGCTGGATTTGAACTTAAGTCTATCGTTACTCCAAGGCCACTCTATCTACTGTGCCAACTAGCTGCCTGCAGTTGTTGTATGGGGTGTGCTGTTTTCTTGGTCAGATACAGTTTGGATTAGATAGCCTCTTATATTTTTTTCCAATTCTGAGGTCCTGGGTGGGGGAAGGGAGATGGAATCACAGACCACCTAAAGGAGACTGCCAACATCCATCAGTCACCAAGTCTATGGCTCCTCCCAGGAGATTATTGAGATTTAGGTTTATAGAAATAAGAAGAGGATACTTTGCCCATGCACTATTTGGGGGGTACTCCAGGTGTCGCTTCTATCTGCGGTCTGCCCATTACGTAGCCACCTCTTTGTCTTGCCCTCACTAGGATATGGGCTACCTTGGTAGGTGGTGAGGGAGCTTCCAGATGTAATATGTAGATTTTCTAGTCACCTACATAAAGGTTATCATGAGGCCAGAGTGAGGGAGATTCACCATGGGAGAAAACAGAAGGAGAGAAAAGAGCCAAAGGCAGATGCTTGGGGAGATGCCCATATTTAGGGTCTGGGTGGACTGAGCAGAAGAGGACAGACCCTTAGAAGAACCAGACAGAACAGTTTCTTGGACCTCAAAAGAGAGGAGACCATGCAGAAGAAGAAGGGTTGTAATCAGGATTTATGTCACAGAAATAAACATAGGATTTCAGGCAGGAAGGGATCTTAGAGATCATTTTGCCAAATATATCTGTCTTTTAGAAAAAGAAACTGAGGTCCAGAGAGAAGTGACTTGCCCGAGGTCACCCCAGTGGAGAGCAGCAGACCTGAGATTCAAACTTAGGTCTTGTGACTCCAAAGCCAGGGTACCTTTCCTTTGTACCATAGCTGTCCTCAGGAAGAATGAGGCCTCTAGGGGGAAAGAGAAGGCCATTATTATATCTGTCAAATGAGAGGTCTTGGCACAGTGCTGAGGAGACGAGGCCAATTTTTAGGGGTTCGGGCAGCCAGTGGTGGTGAAGAAGCAGATACAGCAAGTGTAGACTACTCTTTTTAGAGTTTATCAGTGAAAAGCAAGAGAAATGAAGGATGATAGGTTTGGGGGGTGAGAAGTGACAGGGTCATGAGATTTTGGTTATTTTTTTAAAGAATAGGGGAGCATGTTAGTAGGCAGCAGGGAAGGAGCCAATAGCGAGGGAAATATTGAAGATGAGAGAGAGAGAGGAAATGATTGAAGGAGCAAGCTCCCTGAGGAGACAGGAGGGGATGGGATCAAGGGCACAAGTACCTTTAAATTGTGAACTTGCGTTATCTCTTCTCTATTGATGACCTGGGTTCTGCCCAAGCTTTCTGGGATGACTGGCAGAAAGGCACAGCTGCATGTACTCCTCCCTCCCCCTCCCACTCTGTCTTAAAGGCATAGCTGAATATGGCAAGTTTCCATACCTAAACCATTTCTAGACCCTTCTTTCTGGCATTCTAGGATCTGAGTAATTTCAAGGCCTGGGAATCAAAGGGTTACCTTTATAAGATCATAAGACTTAAAAGTATTGAGTATTCTTAGAGATCATCTCACCCAAACTTTCTCCCCTCTCTATTTTATAACGAGGAAATTGAGATTTGAATTCATATCCCCTGACTCAAAATTTAGCACTTTTCCCACTACCAGGCAATTCAGTCTGGTATAATAGGTAGAAGGTAAGGTACTGCAAGATGATGTTATCCCTGGTACTTGCACCTCATCAGTACCAGCTACCTCAAACCTCTATTCAAGGAGGGTGCTCAGACCAGCCATCCACTTGTTTCCCACCTGGCTGCACTCCTTTGGATTTCTCTATCATCATCTCCCCTCAACTGGTACTTTCTCCCTCCCTCCCCTTTTCAGATTCCTTTTGTGTGTATCTTCTTTGGCCATTAGATTGCAAGCAACTTGAGAGCAGGCACTACCTTTCTTTTTTGTATTTGTATCCTCAGCCGATTAGTAAAGCATCTGGCACATAGTAGGTGCTTAATAACTGTTTTTTGACTCACTGGCTGACAGGGCTGGCCTTGGAATTCAATGGACTGTTCTGGTCCTGACTCTTTAATCTTTCAGTGCCTAAGACAGCACCCTAAGACCTAAGTTATAGAGGAATTGAAAATATACATCAGTGGATGGAATTTCCACAGTGGAAGTTGTGCTGAATGACACAGATGAAATGAAATCACAGATTCAAACAAATAAACAAAAAAAGACAAAATGAGACCATGAGATCATCAATGCTGTTGAGCACCCCCTCCCCTCCTAATCAACTAGGAAAACTATTTTGAGTGGGCCAAGTATGACTCCAACCTGTGACATCGTAGCTGTGTCCAAAGGACACCAAACAACTGGGGAGAAAGGAAACTATCCCACTGACCCACGGGGATGTTTCCTGAGGTCCGGGGCTACCCATCTCAAAGATGGGCGGCACATGGAGTCCTTGAAGGAATTCGGGGAAAATCCCAAGCCAAGAAGCAAATCTCACCTGCCACCCCCATCAGGGAAACCCACCAGCTTCACACTCTGCAGAGAACAAAGGCACTGTGATCGCCTGTCACTCTGTTCCCCAATTATTTTGAAAGGAAACTTCCATGAGGAATGAGGAGAATTATAGAGGAGTGTCAGGGATGGGGAAACATGTCCAACGCACATCTGCATCCTTGATTCCTGTTCCCCGATTTTTTAATCCCCCTTTTCTTGATCATGTTGGGCATGACAGGAGTTATCAGAGAGCTCACGCACAGGAAACTGTAAACGAGGAAGTCTTTGCATTTGTATATGTGGGTGTGCGTGGGTGCGCGCGGGTGCGCGCACATCAGCGCGCTCCAGCTCGCATATTTTTATTCTCCTGCAGGTTCAAGCTGTCTGCAAACCCCTCCCTTGTCAACAAGCGTCGTAGCAGCGGAACAATGGCATGCAGCTTGTTTTGCTGCTTCCGACTGAGCTGAGCCCCCCTTGCTAATCTCGCTCCCTCCGATGCTCAGGGTGCATCTGCACATTTCGATCGATCCTCCGACTGACAGCGAGGGCCATCAGGAAGGTTTTCTCAGCTTGAAGCGCAGGCTGGAAACCTACAGCTCTCTCCACCCCCTTCCTCATCACCAAGGACCCCATATCCCTTCTCTGCTGCTACACTGTAGGAATTCCGACTGCCGCCAGTGGAAATTTCCATGCTGATGTTCGGGGCTGGTTGTGTACCTTTGTCTTCTGCGACAGAAGGATGGATTACGTGACTCCAGGGCCCTCTCTGACTATGATGGTCATTCCTGAAGGATTTGCTATGATTTAATCTCCTTTCTCCAAATAATAATTTACCTCTTTCAGAAACAGACGGAGCAATGTTTGGAAAAGTGGAAATAGATAAATAAACATAATCATAATAATACTATTTACATAACATTTTAAGGTTTGCAAAATGCTTTACAAATTTTATGCTCATGAGCACCCTTGGAGGTGTGTACTATCATCCCAATTACCCAGTTGTGGAAATTGAGGCAGATAAAAGTTAAATGACTTGTTCAGGCCACATTGCCAGTAAATTTATGAGGCTGGATTTGAACTCACGTCTATTTGACACCAAACCCAGAATTCTATCCACTGTGCTCCTATATCTGAGTCAGGTAGATGGCACAGTAGAAAGGGCCAGGATAGAGTCAGGAAGACCTGAGTTCAAATCTAGCCTCAGAAATTTACTAACTGGACAAGTCACTTGAATTTTGTTTATCTCAGTTTCCACAACTGTAAAGGTAATAATAGCACCTACCTTACATGGTAGTTATAAGAATCAAATGAGATAATATTTGTAAAAAGTGCTTAGCACAGTGCCTGGAGGAAAGTAGGTGCTATATAAATGATTCTTTCCTTCCCCTAGAAATCTCATCTGATTTTCAGTTTCTTCATCTGAAAAAGGAAATGAATTAAATCTCTAAGTTTCCATCAGGTTCTAACTTTATATGGGCTTATGATTCCATAACCAAGGAGTTGTGTCCATGGGCATAGCTAGTAATGGAAGATCTGAGATGAGAAAGCACCATCCACCTGGATGGAAAATTCCACTTGAGGAATAGTATAGCTCTCACCCATAAAATGTCCATTCTGAATATAAGCAAACAAGTCTCTTTTTCCAGGTGGGAGGCAACATGACAGGGGTAGACTTTCAGCCACTCTGAAAAGAACAATGGCTAAGTATAGACCACAAGGAAAACAAGGCCAATGCTGGTTCAGGAAACCAGGTACAGAAAGAAGGGATAAGTAAATTCGGCAGAAAAAAATATCTCAGGATCATTACAAATTATAAGTCAGACAAAAGCACCAGGCCTCAGGATCTTCTCCTATCAGAGCCTCGGCTAACAAGAGGAGCATGGAGATTTGGATATGGCTAAACATAGCCACTCAATTGATGTCTATCGCTGAAATTGTTCTCTTCCCTTAGTTGTATGGATGGCTGATGCCTGCACATCTGATTGGATTGCCAATGCATCTGTGACCCAGTTCAGACATCAAAAAAGGTAAAACACATCCCAACGGTCAACTTTTCTTCTCTCGATATATTTAATCTTTGCCGTCCTCTTGAAGGAGAGCCAGAATGGGACAAAAAATCGAGAGGAAGGAAAAAGATAATTCTGGCCGATCTCGCTTCAGTTTCTTTATCTGTAAAATGAGGAGATTGAACTCAGTTTCTTCTAATGTCCTTTTAGCCTCTTAATCTATGATGCTCTGATCCTACTGTCCGATCGTGGATCACAAACAAGGGCCAAACTGATCGCCAACAGAGAAGATCTCAGAATCACATCCTGCACTTCACTGCTTTCTTCTAAGCCCCTTCCTTGCTAGGATTCTAACTGGACAGTGGGTGTTTGGAATCCACCTAATTTCAAACCACATCAGGCCAGGGGTTTCCAGAATGAAAGCAGAAAGCTCTGCGCCTGAGAGTACAGTTGTGGGTAGGAATGGGAACACATAGCACCTGCCAAACAGTCAGTTGGAACTGAAATTCCTCATCTAGTAGAGGCATCTAGACGCCTCGCCATGAGTTTTCTCATCTGTAAAATGGGGCTAATGATACTTATAGCACCTACCTCACAGAGTTATCATAAAGATCAAACAAGAAAATATTTGTATAGCTTTTTATAAATTTTAGAGTGCTACATAAATGGCATCTATAATAATAATAGTCATTATTATTTTATTGGACTTGAAATTTCATTGATATGGAGAATGTCTGATAAGGATAACTCTTATCAGAAGAACTCCTAGACCAGGGATTTTAAGCTTTAATGAGTCATAGCTAACTTTGGCAGTCTGGGGAAGCTTAGGGATCCCTTCTCAGAATTATGCTTTGTTGCCTACATTCGTAATTGAAAAAAGTGCTAAATAAATTTCAGTTAGAGGTTGGTGAAAATAAAGATATAATTTTTTCCCACCAAGTATACAGACCTTCTGAAATCTATCAACAGACACCAAAGGGATTGAGAATCTCTGTCCTAGACCATCAGCGCTTGCTCTGTAACTTAGTCTCAGGGAGTAGTAGCTTGGGACACTGAGAAATGAAGCAACTTGGCCAGGGTGAAACAGTCGGTATGTAAGAGGCAGGATTTGAACCCAGGTCTTCCTGACCTGGCCAGATCTCCATCCATTATACCAGAGAGGTGGTGGTGGTGGTAGGTAGGAGTAATGCTGACCTAGTCCAATCAAGCCCCTGTTACTAGTTTTTGGGAGAAGAGGGGTGCAGCTAGGTATTAAAAGTTGTCAAGAGCGAAATCAGGAAGACCCAAGTTCAAATCTGTTCTCAGATATTTACTAGCTTTGTGACCTTAGGCAAATCACTTAACTTATGTCTGCCTCAGTTTCCTCAACTGTAAAATGGGGACAATAACAGTACCTATTTCATAGGGTTGTTGTGAGCAGCAATTGAGATCATATTTATAACCGTATTTAGCATAGTGGGTGCTATGTAAATCTTCCTTCCTCCCTCCCTTCCTTCCTTCTTTCCTTCCTTCCTTCCTTCCTTCCTCTCTCCCTCCCTCCCTCCCTCTCTTCTTTCCTTCCTTCCTTCCTTCCTTCCTTCCTTTCTTCCTTCCTCCCTCCCTCCCTTCTTTCCTTTCTTCTATCACTCCCATTCCTCCTCCCTCCCTCCCTCTTTTCTTTCCTTCCTTCCTTCCTTCTATTCCTCCTTCCCTCCCTCCCTCCCTCCCTCTTTTCTTTCCTTCCTTCCTTCCTTCCTTCCTCCCTCCCATTCCTCCTTCCTCTCTCCCTCCCTCTCTTCTTTCCTTCCTTCCTCCCTCCCTCCCTCCCTTCTTTCCTTTCTTCTATCACTCCCATTCCTCCTCCCTTTCTCCCTCCCTCCCTCTTTTCTTTCCTTCCTTCCTTCCTTCCTTCTATTCCTCCTTCCCTCCCTTCCTTTTTTCCTTCCTAAAGTTGTTGTGAGAACAAAATGAGATAATATTTGTAAAACACTTTGCAAAATTTGAAGCACTATATAAATGCTAGCTATTATTGCTGTTGTTGTTGTTGTTATATAGTAGCCCGGTCCTTTGCACAAAGGCATTTATTGAATTGAGCTTTGGTGCCCAGGGGCTTGAATAGCAGATTTAGGTCATGATAGCAAGGAGCAGTATCCAGTACAGACTTACAGAGAACCAATAAACCGAATTCTGAGCCAGGGATATCCATCCATGGGAGAAACTGGGAGAACATGGATGGTAATGTACCAAGCAAGGACAGTCACGGTTTAAGCAAGCAAAAGATACAGGGACATAATAAATCAGTGGGTTCTGGTTGGGTTCTGCAGAGTTATAGCTAGAATGATATTTTGGACACTCAGGGAATGGTGTGATCAGGTCTCTGTCCAGGGGTGGGGAACCTGCAGCCTCGAGGCCGCATGTTTCACCAAGGACTCTCAGCTGGCACAGACACAAATGGAATCTAAATCACTGCTAGGGTCCCTGAGGCCTCTGACACAGCTGGTTCCCTAGGAGATCCCTCATCGAGTACTCTCTGTCACGAGCAAGTTACCCTTGTTGAATACAGCCATCCTGTTCCCCAAGTCAACCACTTCTGAAACCCCGGAGAGAAGAACAATCCCGGTGTGTTACGATGCCATGTTCCCTTGAGGAACACAGGGTTCATGCCCTTATGTGTCCAGTGAGCAGACTAAACCATGTAGAAGACACTGACAAGAGGATGGGGAATCCTCTTGGATTCCTTCTATGCGCCCTGAAGAAATTGTTTCCTATCTCATATTCCAAACTGCTCAAGACCCTATTGTGCAGCTTCAGAATGGCAGGGAATCCAATCCCCAATAGCCCTTTGCTGCTGAGTTCCCCATTATATACCCTGCAAACAATCCCCAACCCAAATGCTAGGATACTCTTACTTTAGGCAAAGAGGTTAAGTGACCTGCCCAGGATCACACACACTTCTTCCACATAGCTATATTCCTTTTTTTTTTTTGGAGGCAATTGGGGGTAAGTGACTTGCCCGGTGTCACATAGCTAGTGTCAAGTGTCTGGTCTGAGACCAGATTTGAACTCATGTCCTCCTGATTCCAGGGCCGGTGCTCTAACCACTGTGCAACCTAGCTGTCCCCTTCCACATAGCTATATCCACAGCTAGTAAGTCCTGGGTCTCATGCACACATCCCCAAGCTGCCTACCTCTTTGGGGCTACTCACACCGTTATTGGTCAATCATGCAACATCACGTGCAAGAGCATCCTACCTATGTAGAGTCCCATACTTGGCACTGTGGAGAAGTACAGATGTAACTCATCTGTAACTCTGGGTTCACATGAAATGGGTTTAAACTTGGTGGTTGCCCCAAAAGATCACTCTCCCTCCTGCCTTGATACTCCCATTCGGCTTGCTCCAGGAAAATTTCCAAATGTAGCCCATATATAAATTGCAGCATCTTCACACTTGAGGGTAGCAAGGTTAAGTGTGTTTTTTCTTGCACAGAGGAAGGAGGAGGTACAACCAGAGCCCTCATATGCAGCTAGGAAGCACAAGTGCATGCGCACATGCACACACGCATACACACACACACACACACACACACACACAGTAATGGATATAGATTGAGGTGGGGAAGAAGTAATGAGTGACTTCCCAGAGGAGGTGGCTTTGGACAGGACTCAGACCTGAGTTCAGATCCAGCCTTAGACACTTACTAGCCGTGTGACCCTAGGCAGGTCACTTAACCTCTGTCTGCCACTGGAGGAGCAAACGGCAAACCACTCCAGTATCTTTGCCAAGAAAACCCCATACGGGGTCATGAACAGTTGGAGACTGCTGAACAACTGAATAACAACAATAACAGAAAGAGTAGGAAGATGCGATACAAGGAAGCAGGGAAGACATTCCTGGTGCGGAGAATTCAAAGGCATAAGAGGTCTAAACCAGAATGACGTGCAGCAAACAATGAACAGGTTTACTTGGATAGAGCAGAAATTATTAGAATCACAGACTGTTCAGTCTGGAAGGCACCCTAGAGGTCATCATTATTCCAACTCCTTAATTTGACAGATGAGGAAACTGAGGTCCAGAAGCCATATTCTATGCCTTTCCACAACAGCACAGTCCTATCCCCGAGGAATAACAACACATGATTCTGATAGGGACAAACGTGCTTTAGACCAAGAATAGTCTAGTTCAGGGGTGTCAAATTCAAATAGAAATGGGGGCCATCAATCTATTCATAAGGATCCCCATGGGCCTCATATTGACTTAGTATTTAAAGGTAATGTTATTTATGTTTTATTGTATTTTTTTATTTTGTTAGATGTTTCCCAATTATTTTTAATCTGATCCCAACTGCACCCAAGAGTGTTATGGCTAGTTGAATGTTTGAAACCTCTGACCAAGTTGATAGAGGGCCCCAAACCTTTTTAGGATTTCAGCAGCTTAGGTACCCATTTGGCCCAATTCTCTTCCTCACGTCTGTCAGTACTGAGGACACAAAGACAGGCAACGATAGTCCCCACCCTCAAGGAGCTCACAGTTGGATGGTAGAGACAATATGCAAACAACCACGTCATTCTGGGGCCTTGCCAGCTCTCAGGGGAAATTACATAGAATCATAGAATCTGTATGTTGGAAGAGTCACAGGACCATAGATATAGAGCCAGAACTGACCTCAGAGGCCATTCAGTCCAACCCCCATTACACAGATGAGGAAACTGAGCCCCAGAGAGATTATGCCATAGGCCCAAGGTCACATAGGTAACAAACATGAACCCAGGTTCAGGAGCCAGGGTTTGTCCGCTGTATCATCCTACTTCATCTCCAGGGTCACTGGGCACCATCCTAGGCAATTTCTTTTTGCAAGACAACCAGTCTTTGGGAGGTGGCCATCTCATTTATATCACTGTCTCTGGGAAGCATCACACCTCACACAGCCTTAACAAGAGGTGTCCGGGAGGAGTCCTGAGGCAGGAGACACCACCTGATGTTACAGCCTCTAATGGGATGTGTCTTCCCCTGACAGAAGTGGCCCAGCAGGCAGGTGTTCCAGATGTGACAGTAACTCAGCCCTCTCTTGTAAGACCAGCTCCCCTCTTAGGCTTCTCTCTGCTTGAGTGGGTTCCAATTTCTTCCTGCTGCTCCTGCTCCTGATTGCCAGTTGACTGATGTTTTCCATTTCATTCCCTTCAGGCTTACCTCTAGGATCCAGAGTAAGAAGAGATCTCAGAGCACATCTAGTCCAAATCCCCACTTTATGGATGAGGGAAATGAGGCTCAGAGACTCAAGATCAAACAAGTTGTAAGTAAGCAGTAAAAAGTCTGGATTTGAACCCAGGCCCTTCCACTCCAAATCAAATGCTCTTTCTGCTACAGAGCTCAGTGTCTTCTCCTGGTGGAATCATTTGAGGCTTTGATTTCTTCTTGTTGTAAATGATCATTTCCTCCCTCTTCCACCCCCTGTGACATTGCTTAATTCAGCTGCTTCCTGCACCTGGCTTTGCCTTGAACAAGGAGGGTGGGATTAGATCCAGGCCGCAACTTCAGCTTACCTCCATATGGGACTGGCGCCTCTCCTACTGCACTCACTATCTGCCCATATCAGGAAGAAATGAGCTTTAATTATTGACGCTGCTGTGCCTGGAGCAGGGGATGGAGAGAAATTTGTGAATTTTCCACTAAGTCCCAAATGAGCTGCTCAGTATCCTGGCAACATGAGGAAGACGGCAATGTCCCTGGTCTCCTGAGGCTGGCAGAGGTCCCTCCGATCCCTCTGCCTCCCGACAGGACTGTCAATCAACCATTCCTGGCTGATGGAGACTCATGGCTCTCTTTAAGGTCTCTGAAGAAAGAGAAAGGTCTGTAACTGGCTGAGTGATGGTGGGACAGTCACTTCACCTTTGTGGACTCGATTTTCTCACCTTAAATGAAGTTGTATTCTATGATCTCTAAAGGTTATCACATTAACATACTGTGATTAATTCCTTTGGTTCAGATAAACTCTTTCTTCCCTTTTTTGGATTCTCTCTGTGGGCAAGAAAGGTTCTGTAATGCGTAACCTAAATATCTCTCATTGCAGTTTAAGCCCATCAGAGAGGGGCAGTGTGAGGAGAGTGTGGAGGCTTGGGGATCACTTCCCAAGTCTGATATTTTCTAGTTATATGACTCTGGGCAAATTGATTAGTCTCATTTTGCCTCAGTTTCTTAATCTATAAAATGGAGATTAGTAATAATAATTGCTTACTGATGGGGATATTGTACAGAAAACATTATCTAAAATAATAGCTGTCATGTCATTTCTATACCATTTTAAGGTTTGCATCCAACTTTAAAAATATTATCTAGGGGCAGCTAGGTGGCACAGTGGATAGAGCACCGGCCCTGGAGTCAGGAAGACCTGAGTTCAAATCTGGCCTCAGACGCATAACACTTACTAGCTGTGTGACTCTGGGCAAGTCACTTAACCCTAATTGCCTGGCCAAAAAAATATATATATATATTTTGATCCTCACAACATTGTGCTATTATTATCCCCATTTTATAGTTGAGGAAACTGAGGCAGCTAGAGGGGAAGTGACTTGCCCAGGGTCACATAAGTAGTATCTGAGGTAGGATTTGAATTCAGATCTTCCTGACTCCAGGCCCACTAGTCTATCCACTGCTTGACCTATATGACTAAAACTCAATACATGTGAGTTGTTAATATTGTTTACTTTGGGATGTAAGGATGGCCTAGCTAAAGTATTCATCACTCTATTAACCACCAAATCAGATTCAACTGACCGGGCTGATTAGACCAAGGAAATTGGCCAGCACCACAAGGTGTAGTTCCTCTGAACTTGGCCACAAGGGGGTAGTCAAGAGCCAGAACAAGTTCAGTGCCAGTCACAAAACACAAGGCCCAGCTGTCAGAGCAAAGGATGCCAGAACCAGAAAAAATACTTTAGGGATACAGTTTATCTAAATCAGGTCAGTGCACTGTAAGAGACAGAATCAGGAAGCGTGAGATCCAAATTGATTCCTGCCTCCATCCCTGCCCCCAGCTGGAAATGATCATAGATTTAGGAAGGAACCACAAAGGCACCAATCCAATGCCACTTTTTTTTTTTAATAACTGAGTTCATTTTACAGGTAGAAAATATCTAAAGCAAGATTTAAACCCAGATCTTCCCACCTCCTTGACTAGAGCTCTATCCATTACACTCAGATGACCTTTCCCTACTCAAATTTCACCTTGTATCATTCTTACTAGTGTATACATTGTATCCTCCTTACAAAATGCAAGCTCCATGAGGGCAGGGACTGTTGTTTTTCATCTCCTATCCCCAGCATCTAGCATGCTCCCTAGAAAGGAGTAGTTGCTTAATCAGTGTTTGCTGAATTGAAATCAGGAGTCACCCATTCATTCCAAATATTTGTGTCTGCTATGTGATCAGAATCTGTGTATAAGTTATCATGAGGATTGCTTCATTTATCTGTTGATCTAGATGACTGTTCCTTCAGAGGCAGCTGGGTTGCATGGTGGATACAGCACTGGGTTTGGAGTTAGGAAGACTTGAGTTCAAATCTGGCCTCAAACTTCTGTCTGCCTCAGTTTCCCCAACTGTAAAATAAGCACAATAATAGCACCTACCCTCCAGGGTTGTTGTGAGGATCAAAGGAGATAATATTTACAAAGCATTCAGTGCAGATGTTTAATAAATATTTTTTTCCCTTCCAACTCTAGAATTCTCTGACTTTCAAAGAATCTGAAAGGGGATTTCAAAGAATGTGGCCTGAGGTAGAATCAGGAAGAACATATCCAGGGTCAAAGCCTAAGAACTGGTGTTCCTAAAACAGCATGATCCAAATCCCTGACAAACGCAGGTCCACCTTTTACTCCTTTTAAAGAGGTGGCAGCATAGGTCACAGGTGGCTAGGGCTTGAAGGGCCGCTCACAAAGAGCCATGTGAGGTCTGACACTTGACAGGGAATGTCCCCTCACTTCCTCACTGCTCCATGTGTGTCCTACCCCAAAATTATTGCTAGATAGAAAAAGGTGTTGTTTCCCATGAAAACAGGGCTATTCATTGGTCAAGGGCATCCAAATAGCTTTATTCCATGCTTTGGGGTATAGAAAAAAAATATAGCTGTAGGATTCATCCCATGTCATTTCTGGAAGTTACAGAGAATCTCCAACCACTGCTTACCATAGAATAGACTCTGTTTGTGGGGGTGAATGGATACCAGGAGCTAGGACCTACGACTATCTTACCATAGCCAGTTCAGCCCATCCAGATCTAGATTACCAAAAAAAAATTTTCCTCTTAAAAAATTTCCAGAGGGCTGATAATGAAGAATGTTACCCACCTCCTGACAGAGAGGTAATGTGAAAATATGAACATGTATTTTTTTATGATAGTCAACCAAGGAATTTATTTTGCTTGACTAAACATAGTCCCATAAATTCCTTACTGCATGGAAAATTATTTTCTTTTTCTTTTCTATCTTTTTTTTTCCAATGCAGGTGAAGAGGTAGGAGGGAAAACTAAATACTCCCTCCTGACATAAAGGTCCTATGGGGGTAATTTGAGGCCCTTTAACTAATTTGGCTATTTGCAATCTCCACCCAGGCGAACCTTGGAACTTCACTATCTGACACTATACTAGTGATGATTACTGGCTCCCCTTGCAAGCACCCAGGCTCACAACATTTCCGAAAACAGAAAAATTATTTACAAAGTAAGGACTTAAATTTGAACCCATAGAAAATCCACAGACATTTCTCTCTTTTACTTTCAATGTGCCATCCTCCCCTCCTTCCACTCTAATATTGTGTCAAGTCTCCTTGACTTGTAACACTGCCTTGGGTAGAATATGAAGAAGAGAGGTCCCCATTGCATTTCTAGCAGTAGCTCTCCACGTCCTTGTGTTTTTGAAGGCAGTTCTCTTTCTTGTCGGTTTTCTTCTACTCTGAGGGTCTTGGGTCCCTTTCACTGATACTACTATCTTCAGTTTTACTTCATTGATTCCCCACCATTGAACTCTGCTCACCCAGAGATTATGCCAATTCTAGAACAGTAATAAATTACACTGGAGTCCTAGTTGATGGAGTTACAGCTCTTTCATTTCTTTAGGCACAGAAAACCTTCAGGCTACTTAAACCTTTAGTTGTTTTGCACTTAGATATCGAGACCATCTCTCCTCCCACCCCCACCCCGAAGGAAAAAAGGAAGGAAACAAGCATTTATACAGGGCCTACTATGTGCTAAATGTTTTTACAAATGTTACCTCATTTGATCCTCACAGAAATCCTGGCAGGTAAGTGCTATTATAATCCTCATTTTCCAGTTGAAGAAACTGAGGTAGACAGAGGTTAAGAGATTTACCTAGGACCACATAGCTGGTATCTAAGGCCAGATTTGAACTTAGATCTCCCTGACTCACAGCCCAGAGTTCTAGCCACTACACCTTCTGGCAACCTAGTACACAAATGGTCTGTTTATGTCGCTGAGAGAATAGATGATTTCTTTTCTGGAATGAGTCCCACTCTGAGATGTACCTAAGTAAGTGCTTACTGCTTGCTTCAGCAACTTTCTACCAAATTTTGGGATTTAGAGTGACTCTCCCATTCTTTATCCCTGGTTGCTTTTCTTCCTCCAGCCCCATTCGAGGTGACTGGACTGGGCCATGCAGACTCCCTGGGTTTCTTCTTCTTTTTTTTTTTAAAAAAAGTTTTTATTGATATCTTTTGTGTTTTACATCCTCATAGTTTTCTCTAGTATTCCTCCCTTGCCTACCACCCACCCAGAGCCATCACACATAACGAAGGTTTCCTATGGAGGGTGGGATTTTAACTGGGACTTGAAAGAAGCCAGGGAAACCAGAAAGTAGAGATGGTGAGGGAGAGCTTTCCAGACATGCGGGACAGCCTGAGGCAATGTCTGAAGGCAGGGGATGGAGCATCTTATTGGAGGAACAGCAAGGAGGCCAGGATCAAAGAGATGTAAGATGTAAGAAGACTGGAAAGGTGGAGGGAGCAGGTTATGAAGGGCTTTGAATACCCACCACAGGATTTTATATTTGATTCTGGAGGTTATAGGGAGCCATTGCAGTTGATTGAGTAGGTGAGTGACATGGTCAGACCTGAGTTTTAGGAAGATCATTTTGACAGACTAGTGGAGGATGGACAAGAGTGGGGTAAGAGGCTTGTGGCAGGTAGACCAACCAGAAGGTCATTTCAATAGTCTAGGCATGAGGCGATGAGGACCTCTACCAGGGTAGTGGCAGTGTCAGAAGAGAGAAGGGGTCATGCTCGAGAGATGTTACCAAGTCAAAGTGACAAACCTTGGCAACAGATTGGATATGGGGGGCGAGGAGTAAAGAGTCAAAGATGACCCCAAGGTGGTCAGACTGGGTGACTGGGAGGATGCAGATACCCTCCACAGTAATAGGAAGGTTACAAAGAGGGTAGGGTTTGGGAGAGAAAGATAATGAGCTCAGCTTTGGACATGTT
Organism: Vombatus ursinus; assembly: GCF_900497805.2. Taxonomy (NCBI): domain Eukaryota; kingdom Metazoa; phylum Chordata; class Mammalia; order Diprotodontia; family Vombatidae; genus Vombatus; species Vombatus ursinus. The sequence continues at coordinate 5,148,141 of NW_020954594.1, forward strand.
GAGTTTAAGATGTCTACAGAACATCCCGTTCAAGATATCCAATAGGAAATCAGAATGTGAGACTGAAGGTCTGCTGAGAGGTTAGGGCCAGATAAGTAGATCTGAGAATCCTCAGTATAGAAATGACAACTGAATCTATGGGAGCTGACAAAATCATCAGTATAGAGAGAGAAGAGAAGAGGACCGGGGCAGAGCCCTGTGGGATACCCAGGGTATCAGGAGTAACTTGGATGAAGTTCCAGCAAAAGAGACTAAGAAGGAGCCTTTTGAAAACAAAGCCTTGGGGTTAGGGAGTAGGGCATGGATAATGATCCAGCAAAAGAGACTGATAAGGAATGTCTAGATAGGAGAAATAAGAGAGAGCTCTGTCATAAAAACCAAGGGAGGAGTGTATATCCAGGAGGAGAGGGTCATCTACAGTATCAGATGTTGCAGAGAGAGAAAAAAGGATGAGAATTGAGAAAAGGCCACCAGATTCAGTAATGAGGAGATCTTTGGTAACCTTGAAGGGAGTAGTTTTAATGTAGTGCTGAGATCAGAAACTCTATTGTAAGGAGTTGAGGAATGAAAAAGGAACTTGGAACAATGAGTGTAGGAAGTTTTTTTTTCTTTCTAATTTAGTTGAAAAGGGGAGAAGAGACATAAGATGATAGCTTGAATTAACAGTAACGTTGATTAAAGATCTTTTAAGGTAAGGGGAGATTTAGGCATGTTTGTACACAGTATGGAAGGAGCCAAGAGAAAGAGATTGAAAATTAAGTAAAGGGAGGAAATAATTGTAGTACAATCTGACAGAGAAATTGGGAGTGGATGAGATCTGAGGCTCAAGTTGGTGAAAGGGGAGTTCAGCCTTGGCAAGGAGAAGGGCCATCTCTTCTTCAGAGACCAGGACAAAGAAGGGAAGAATGTGAGGTGATGTCAAGGGTTTTTGAAATGCAGAATAGAGGAGAGGAAGAATCAGAGAGAATGGTGTCTGTTTTCTCAGGCAAGTATGAGCTGAGATTCCCTGCTCAGAGAGCAGTGGGAGGGGCTGCTCTGAGGGATTGACGAGAGAAGAGAAAGGCTCTATGGGGAGAAGTATAGAAAATCAATCAGTGAAGATCATTATGTAATCTTCAATGTAATGTTACATTATTCATAGACTTGTAGGGTCTTAGCCTCCGCTAAAGCCATCCACTGATACTCACTATGGCGTGCCCACAACTAACCCTGAGTTCTCAAAGCCTGTGCCAGCTGAGCACCAGCCTTGTTACCAAGTTGCTTTTGAATCTGGACCAGAAAGTCTGTCATCAGACAGTCAGCCGGTGTAAACATGGACAAGCTCATCACCATAAGGTTGACCACCAGGGATAGATTCTTTGGGGCTCTAGCCACTAACCCACAAGAGATAGCTACCAAAAGCTGCAATGTGCATCAGTGAAGGGAACAGCCACTCCCATGAAACTGAAGGTACTTGATTTATTGGAATATAGGATGGTGAAGCTGAGTGAGGTTTTAGAGATGCTCCAATTTACTTTCTGCATTAGACAGATGAGAGGGTCGATTGTAAGGGCTAGAGATCAAACTGCTTGAAAAATCAGGTTTGTTCAGGTCGGGAGACTTGATACACCAAGGACATCTTGTTTTGTTTTGTTTTTTTGTTTTTTGGGGTTTTTTTTTTGCTAAGCAATGGGGTTAAATGACTTGCCCAGGGTCACACAGCTAGTAAGTGTCAAGTGTCTGAAGCTGGATTTGAACTCAGGTACTCCTGATTCTGGTTCTCTATCCACTGCACCAACTAGTTGCCCCTTACACAAAGGATGTCCTAGGAATTTGGGAAAGAGTTGGTGGTCCTGTTACCCATGAGCTGAGTAAAGAAGCACTCAAGTATATCCTGAATCAGGATAATCAACAGCCTTAGGCTTCCCAGTTGAAGGATCTTAATTTGATTGTCTCCCAAAGGAGTTATTGATTTGGACGTGTACCCTTCGTGCTGTTTTCTGACTGCTGGTGAGACAGACATGGACTTGGGATGAAAGGAGGTACAGCCTCCTTCCTTTATTGCCCTATGATGTCCAGAAGCATAAGAAGGACTTAGATTTCCTGAGTGGGAGTGAACAGGAGTGGGGAGGGAAGAGTACAGAGGTCATTCATCCCACCCCTCTGCTAAAGGAAAAGACTACACCTAAATCATCACAAACAAAAGCAAATTCTATTTGGATTTTATAGAGACTTAGGTCTCCTTATTCATCTCTTCCTAAATGTGACTTTGCTCAACTATTGATTGAAATGTCTCATTTGATAAAATTACCACTCGAAAGAAACAATCTGGAGAACAATATGTAAAGAATAGACTAGGTGGAAATCGGTTAAAAAAAAACATGACCCACAGTTTCAAAATGGCAGCTAAGAGTAAAAAAAGTCTCTGAATACAGCCTGGATTATTTTATCCCTCTGAAAATAAGGTGGGAGATTCTATGTTAGAAGAAACTTCTGCTTTTTGGCACACAGTTTCTGATCCCAAGGTGTGGAGGAAAGAGAGTATTCAACTGTCCAATTTAGCTGGAGCACACCGGGAGTGAATAGAAGTAGTGTAAAATAGGTCGTGGAAGGCCTTGAAGGCCAAATTAAGGAGTTAAAGACTGCTAGATGACACCGTGGGATATAGTGCTAGACATGACATCAGAAAGACCTGAGTTCAAATCGTATCTCAGACACTTAATTGCTGTATGACCCTGGGCAAGTCACTTAACCTCTTTCAGTCTCAATTTCCCCATCTGTAAAGGGGGGAAAATAATAACACCTACCTCCTATAGTTGCTATGAGGATCAAATGAGATAATATTTGCAAAACACTTTGTAAATCTTTTTTTTTTAATTTTTTTGGGCAATTGGGGTTAAGTGACTTGCCCAGGGTCACACAACTAGTCAAGCGTTTGGTCTGAGGTTGCACTTGAACTCAGGTCCTCCTGACTTCAGAGCCAGTGCTCTATCCACTGCGCCACCTAGCTGCCCCAGAATACTTTGTAAATCTTAAAGCCCCATAGAAATGCTAGCTGTTATTGTTGTTGTTGTTGTTACCATTATCCTATAGGAAATGTAGTTTTTGAGTAGAAGAGGTGTATGATCAGATCGGTACACTAGAAAAATAATAATAATTAACATTTATATAGCTCTTCAAGGTTTCTAAAGTGCTTTTACAAATATTATCTCATTTGAGCTTCATGGCAACCCTGGGAGGTAGGTGCTATTATTATACCCATTTTACAGATGAGGAAACTGAGGCAAATAGTAGTTGAGTGACTTGCCCAGGGTCACACAGCTATTAAATGTCTAAGGTAGGATTTGAACTCTCACTCTTTCTGGACCACCTAGCTGTCAGATTAAAAACAAAAACAAAAACAAAACTCATGAAACAGCTGTGAGAAGGATAGTTTAGAAAGGGCTAAGGAGGTAGGGGGGAAATGAGAATGCTATTATTTAACCACCTTCAATGTCTCCTATGCTTAAGCATGTTCACACATTCACCTCAGGTCTCTAGGTCTGCAGAATGGTCTTCAGTAAGGAGGGCAAGGAGAGAGTTCTAATTCTGGACTTCCAAGCTATACAGGGTTACTTTGTATCACACGGGGTCACTATTCTCCATTCCCACCAAGGAGTGGACCAGAGAGAAAATTCCTTCAGGAGACAATGCAATGGCTGATAAAGGGAAAGAATAGGGTCTTTTCCTCCTGGAAGTCTTTAAATGTATGTTGGAACCCTCCCTGCCCCACAAGAAGGGAGTAAATCTCTCCAGTAGTTGGGGTGGGGGATGGAGGTGGGGTGAGGATAAAACACAAACTCAACCCAGCATTTAAAAGTCTCCCACCTACCATTCTAGCCTTATTTCATAATATTCTTCTTCCTCTGCTCTCTGATCCAAGCTAGTCTGCTAGTCATTCAGTACATTCTGTTTCCTGCCTCCCCACCTCTGCACAGGCTGTACATCGTGTCTAGAGTAAACACCTTCCTCACCTCTACCTTAAAGCATCCATAGCTTCAGACAAAGCACAGCTCTGGCACCACCTCCTACGTGCAGTCATTCTTGATCTTCTCTGTCCCCCAATTATTAATACTTTCTTCCTCTTGAAATTACTCTGTGTGTGTATGTATGAATGTTTGTATGTATATATGTAAGTGTATATATATATATTTGGCTTTTTAAAACTCTGCCTATATATTATTATATATCATTACCCTCTCCCAGACAGTAGAATATGTGCTCCTTAAGGGCAGACACTTAAAAAAATATTTTCAGAACCTGGTGCAGTGCTTGGCACACAGTAGGTATTTAATAAATTCTCATAGAACTGAGTCGAAGAGTCGTTCCCCACAGTCTGAGAGCTCTGCAATTCCTGGCATCTCTCTGACCAAGGAATAGCAGGCATACCTTCCCTGTGGGGCCTAGGAATCTCTGCGTCCCTGCCAGACTGATGTTACTTTTCAAGTGGATGGGACCTCTATCTTCCCTGTGATTAAATAAATAAATAAATAAATAAATAGCAATGTGAAATTGAAAATGTGTGTGGGAGTCAGGAGTATCAGGACAGCACTGCTCAATCTCGCTATTGTGTTAGAGCTGGGTAATTAGTGTCTGATCGTTTTAAACAGATGGGTCTCTCTGGCAGCAGGGATTACAGCTTGAAATCAATCCTGAACAAATATTATATTAATTTCTCGACTTCTTCTCTCTGTGGACAAAGCCCTGTCATCTTCCTCTGAACTGGAAAGACGAGAACATTAATATTAGATCATTTGGAGATGAGATGGAAGTGTTGGAGAGAGAAGGAAGGGCCTGGGTTTCATAGGAACCTAGGTGGAGGAGGGTGTTAAAAGTTTCACGTTGATGGATTCATGTAGAAAAGAGGAGGAGGAGGAAGAAGGCTAGAAGAACAAATAGAGATGGGGAGGGTGGGTAGCTTTCTGCCCAGCTCTTGTCTTTGCCCTGGAAACTGTTCCATCCACAAGAAGGCACATTAAAGATTTGCTGGGCTGCCTCTGGTGTTTGTTGCTTTGTTTCTGAATGCAGTTGGGTTCAGTATAAATAGGCCTGCAGGGTGCCCCAGCTAGATTTCTGACTTCCCAATCACACCAGGCATTCTACAATTGAAAAACAGACCTCTGCCGCCTGCTGAGGTGGGAGAAAAAACACAGCACCCTTCAGCTGTACCTCTCCAAGTGGGCACTGCCCTATCCAATTGGCACAAGAGATGCTGTTACCCTACAAGGCTCCCTCCCTTCATTCTCAAAGGCCCTTAAAAGAAACATGGGGAGACCCATAAGCTCATTCCCATGTCTTATAGGAAACATAAAAATCTTCAAAACAGTGAGTGACCTCTCAAATTATCCAGGTTAACAGTGGGGAGAGGTATGAGTAACCCAAAAGAACACATTATCCAAAATTCATGCTGATTTAACTTTGTTGGATTCCCCCTCCCCACCCCAACATATTTATATTATTGTTTGACTTGGACTAATATGAAAATGCGTTCCCAGAATGCCTGGTGGTTATGTGGGGGTGGCCCAGGTGGTTGGTAAAAAGAAATCGTCTGAGAATTCTCAAAAGTGCCTGATTTACATGGAGTTGGTTGGATTTTATTGTTTCCTATCTTCCACTTATTAATAATGTGCTGTGTAGCCTTGGGTAAGTTACTTCTACAACTGGACCTCAGCTTCTTCATTTGTAAAACTTGTGTAATAGAACCAGATGATTTGTTCATTTAACCAACGTTTATTTAGTTTTTGCTGTGTCCACAGCTTTGGGAGGGGCACAAAGTTTAGACGAAAATAACCCCTGCTTTCTTGGAGTGTACAGTCTAGTAAGGGATATGACACAGCCCTAGAGAACTGTCATCTACCTCTGCCTCCAAGCATTGACCCTAGCCATCCCCCATACCTAGAATGTGCTCCTTCCTCATCTCTGCCTCTCAGAAATCTGGCCTTCCTCCAAGACTGGACTCAGGTACCACTACCTCTGTGAAGTCTTCCAGATCCTCAAAGGTGCTAATGCTCTCTGTCAGAATTTTCCTTGGAGTTTCCTGATTTGTGTGCAAACAAATGTGTACATTCTCCAAAGAATGTAAGATCCTTGAGGACAGAGAGTGTTGCATTTTTATACATGTATCCCCAGCTTCCATAACTGCATACTGCACATGGTCGGCGCTTAATGAATGTTCATTGATTTGAAACATCTCTTTAAGAAGTTGTTCAGGAAAATTTATAATGATCCCTTCTTTTTCTCTTGATAATGTCCTTTGAGCAGATCATTTCTAACATCCTTTCCAGCTCTAACAGCCTATGACTGTGATTTTACAGACATTAAACCACCATCTCTACCACTCGGGAAGGCAGAATAGTTTTGTTCAGCTGAATTCTCTACCTGGTGACTTGGCAGTTCGACTGATGCACACCCAACCTCCTTCAGGCTTCTGCAATGGATGAAGAATGGGTCTCTTCTTGCCCTTGAGCAGAAAAGCTCTCTGTAACATTTGTTCTGTTCCAGCATGCAACAGGAGCATGAGGGCTAACTTGCTAGAGCTCTCCTGGGTGGCAGAGGGCATCTGCCTGACAACCTGGAAGGTGGAGAAGGCAGAGGGGTCTGGCCCATCCCTGTACAATTCTGGTGCTAGCGGGGGATAGAGACAGACTGAGCCCCAGGGCATCCTGCTTACAGAGACAGAGGTATGGCAGAAAGTAGACTTCATTCAGAGAGACCTGGATTTGAGTTTTGGTTTTGCACTCGCTAGCTATGAGCCTTTGGACAAGTCACTTCACATTCAAGAACTTGGTTTTCCTCATCTGTAAAATGAAGATAATAATGTTTGCATCATCACCTTTTCTCACCTGTCTCTTGTGAGCACAGTACCATATTAATATGAGCTCTTATAATGAATGTCCTAGACTGTTTGAGGAATTACCCTCGCTCTTTTTGTCACTTCCAAGAATTTTCTTTTTATTAAAAAAGTTCTCTTTAAAATCATAAGCTTAAGACACAAATAATTCAACAGAAAAATATGAATAGAAAAAGGATTGTATATGAAACTGCAAATCTCTATTATGTATAGCTTGCTTTTGTTTTGTTTCTTTAAAAGGGGAAATCAGATTTAACACAATAATGCCAACACTGCCCTGCTTGTCTTTGTCCCCTTCTGAACTTTCTCCGGTTCTCTTTAGTGTGTTCTGAAATGTTTCTTTGATGTTTTTTGCCCCCCCCCATCACTATTACTGCTAATCCACTCTTTTGTTATTGCTATTCAAGCTCCTTTCAGTTGTCTCCTACTCTCTGTGACCCATTTTAGATTTGATTAGCAAAGATACTAGAGTGTTTTGCTGTGTCCCTCTCCAGATCGCTGTACACACTGAGGCAGGCAGGGTTAAGTGACTTGCCCAGGGGCACACAGCTAATTAGTATCTGAGGCAGAATTTGAACTCAAGTCTTCCTGACTCCAGGCCCAGAACTCTATCCACTGAGCCATCTAGCTGTCTCATCCACAATGTCCCATCTCAATTCTCCCTCCTGGTCCCCTTTGGAACAATTCAGCATGGTCAAGCAAAATCTATTCTCACAATGACCTTGTCTGAAAATGTATGTCTCATACCACATTTTTCTGCTAAGTGTTTTCCTGGGCAAAGAGGAGAGTCCCTACGTCCCTGGTCCCTTTCCTTATTGAGTATTTTTCTGTAATGCCCAGGAGAGCATAAACTATCTTAGGTCTCCAATTCTTCCCCAAAACAGAACTTCATGAAGAGAGAGGACTGAAAAGATGCCTTTGGTTCACAATGCTTGAGGAATACATAGGGCAGAAAAACGAAACCAATGTGGCATTAATATAAAGCGTCTGGGAACCAGAGCTGGGGTCTGAGGATTGGATTTTGAATCCTGGCCCAGCTGCCACTACCTGAGCAATCTTTGGACAGCTAATATAATAGGCTAACTAGTTAACCAATCAGGGGGCCAGTATCTTCCCAGGGTCTTTCAAACCTCTGCCTTTTTTCCCTTCTCCTCCTTCTCCCTTTCCTCAATTTTCCCCTTTTCTTGAACTGGCCTTCAGGCTTTATAAAATCTGAAAGTCAGAATGGAAATGCCACCATTTTCTTCCCACTAATAAACAGAGCTCTATTTGCCAGGAATATCATGCCTTGGAGGGCAGCTAAATGGCTCAGTGGATAGAATGTCAGGCCTGGAGTCAGGAAGACTCATCTTTCTGAGTTCAAAGCCAGCCTCAGACACTTAATAGCTGTATGGCCCTGGGCAAGTCACTTAATTCCCATTTGCCTCAATTTCCTCATCTGTAAAAAGAGTTGGAGAAGGAAAGCCCAAAGTAGGGTCATGAACAGTCACTGAAAACGACCGAACAACAACAAAATCATGTCTTGAAGTATCCGGATTTGTAGCCCCTGGATGTGGATAGAGGCTGGGGAAAGTGTAGACAGGTTAGAGGATGTGGGACCCTTGGCTCCCCCAGTCATTTACTGTATGGCCTTGGGACAAGTTATAGCCCCCTGGCACTTCTGTAAAAGGGAGCTGTACTCATAACATTTAGAAGTAGAAGGGGTCTCAGAAGTCACTAATCTAATCCTCTCACTTTATAAATGAGGAAACTGTCTCAAAGAAGTATGGTGATGGCTCCAGACCACTTCTTGTTGTTAAGTTGTTTTTCAGTCAGGTCCTATTCTTTGTGACCTCATTTGGGGTTTTCTCAGCAGAGATACTGGAGTAGTTTGCTATTTCCTTCTCCAGCTTATTTTGCAGGTGAGGAAACTGAGTCAAACAGGGTTAAGTAACTTGCCCAGGATCACACAGCTAGTAAGTGTCTGAGGCTGGATTTAAACTCTGGAAGAGGGGCCTTCCTGACTTTAGACACAGCACTCTATCCACTGAATCACCTAGCTACCCTCTAAGACATGCTGTTCCTGGTAAATAGAGCTGTGATTATCAGTGGGAAGAAAATGGGGTCATTTCCATTCTGACTTTCAAAATTAATAAAGCCTGAAGGCCAGTCCAAGAAAAAGGGGGAATGGAGGAGAGGGAGAGGGGGGAAGAAGGGAAAAGAGACATAGGGTCAAAAGACCCCAAGAAAGATGCTAGCCCCCTGACTGGTTAACTAATTAGCCTATTAGAATGAGATTAGACCCCCCACATGGCAGCATCAAGTTCCATTAATGACATCATTTTAATTGAGATGGTTATTCATTCACTTATCACTTTGAGATTGCTACCAGGAGGGGCTGCAAGGTTCCGAAATGCTCTAGAATTCTTTTTACTGGCCCTTCTGGCCCAATCCAAGGCCCATATGGAGTAGCAATGCTGGTTTTACCATCCCCACGCTTCAGGGGTTCTCTAAAGCCAAGAAGCGAGAAAAGACAGATGCCCTAGGGAGAGTGCTTTCCAAGCAGGCAGGCTGCATAGGCCTGTTGGTACATGAGCCTGGCTATGGTCTGCAGCCTCCCAGAGCTTCGGCAATCAGATCCCGGCCTCTGTTAACTAATGAGAACAGGTAAAGACTTGTTCTGCTTTTCCCTAAGGAAATCCTGCTGACCCCAGCCTCATGGAATCAGAGCCTCAGCCTCGTGCTAGGCAATAGGACAGGCCAAGGAGGGATTTGAATGGGTGCATTATCGCTGGCTGGCCATCAAAAGCAGAAGCAAGGCCAGGACCGCAGAGCTCCATTGGGGCTCTGCCTCACCTCTGTTTCTTGCCACGTTTTCACCGTGGGCTCCTTGGCTTCCATAGTCCACGTTTGACTGAGACTCAGAAAGGGTTTTGAATCTTAGGCCCACAGCTGCCCAAAGCATGGAGTGGGGAGAGAGGACAAGCCAAATCCCTATTTTCATTGCCTTCCCCCCAAATGGAGCTCACTTAGAGCCTTTAAACCACCAGCTTTTATCTGTTTTTAGTGTCCAATTTAGGGCTTTGCAGGGGTTTTCCTTCAATGCTTTCTCAATGACTTTACATCAGTGCCAGATATAGTCTTAGCACACGCGTCTTAGCTGAAGAGCTGAAAAATAGAGTCATCGCTTCTCCGTTGTAGAATGAGAACATCCCCTGGGCCTGCTGCACAAAGGGAATGGAGGAAACGCTCTCATTTCACTGAGCTGCTCCTCTTCCCCACCCGGGCTAGGGGAAGGAGAGGGCTTTGCCGCCTGACTGGGAAGGGCTGCACGAGGAAGAGGGGAGGAACGGCTGATGCGGGGGAGGAGGCCGGCAGGGTTTGGACTTGTCTTTCCCCACTCCCCTTCCTCAAGTCCTGATCAGTCAGCGGTGCTCAACAAAGTTCTGACTCTTCCCTTTCCCACCTCCAGGGCCTCTGAATGGCTGACGCTCATCAAGACACCAGCCCCGAGGAGGGCGAGAACCGTGGGGTGGAGAGTCAGAGGCCTGCACTAGCCTGCCTGGTAAGAAAGAGACACCACTTCCCTCCTCGTTGCTCAAGCTGGTTCCTCCCAGTTCAAAGCCAGAGGACAATTCTTGGAGCTTTGGTGGGGGGGGGGGGGGGGGGTGGGGGGGGGGGGAGGGGTGGTGGTGGTGAATAATTAAAGGGTTGGAAGAGGGGCCCTATCCTGAATTCTAACTACTTAATTCCATGCTCAGTTTCTCAAGGGATCTCAGTTAAAGAGACAGCTGTGCTGTTGTGAAAAGAAATCTGGACTAGGAGTCAGGAGACTTAAATTCTAGTCTTAGTTCTTCTCCTAAGTGCAACGTGAACTTGGGTAAGACATTTTTCTTGCTTTGGGCCTCTATTCCCTCCTCTGTATCATAAGGGGATTCAACCAGCCGGCTTTTAAGGCCCTTCCATCTACGACAAGATAAGCTCGTGCCACTATCTCAGTGCATCTTGTTTTAAGCGAGGAGACTTTCCAGCTCTGATCATCAGGAACTTTATTAAATCAGGCAGTAGCGTCTTTAACATGACACCACCTTGGTAGGAAGGAGAATACATTCGCCACTGCTATCACATATCGTAGGAGGATAAATGTAAGCGCTCGCACTGATCATTCAACAATCAGTTCTGGAGTCCAGTTTGAGCTGGCTCCAGGGCAGGCTGAATGTCACCTAGGGTTCAGATACTGTGTAATGAGTCGAAGTCAGTGATAATGTCATCGGTGAAAGGAAATCACAGTGTGTATTTAAAAGGCCCTTGACACTTTGAATGACTCGTGAACTCTAATGAACTCAATGACCAGCCATAATTCTAGATCAATGGTGAACTATGCTACCCACCCCCTGACAGTGGTGGTGAATTCAAGATGCAGAATGAGACGGATATGTTTGGACATGGACAATGTAGGGATATGTTTGGGTTGACTGTGAAAATTTATTGTAAGGCTTTTGTTTTTCTTTTCAATTGGGGGTAGAGTAGGAAGGAGAGAAAATAAATACTTATTAAGGGAAAAGTGAAATTTAAATTTGAAAATAAATAAAATAAGATATTAGAAGAACCTGGGGGGAAAAGCAGTGGACCTGAGTTTGAGTCCTGGATCTACCACTTAGGCAACTCAAAGCCTTTCTAAGGCCCACTTTCCTTATCTGTATGTAAAGGAGGGGGTTTCCTCCCAACCCCATGTTAGTTGATACAGTCACTGAAAGCAGAGAGTAGAACCTAAGGTATCATCTGCCTTTTGAGAACCCAACCCATGAGTGGGAATATGAATGGGGGGAGAAATATTATGCTGGGTTTTAGGGGCTCCCTGTGGATCTGTGCTCCAAAAATAGGGGCTCAGCCCCTATAGGTGTGTATCCAAATAACGATCAACCAGTAGCTAAAATTAGTTCTAAGCAAAAGCATTTACCAAAATAGCAAAGTAAAAATAGTAGTTATAAAATACGTTAAATAAACCTGGGGCTCATTCTCTCACAAATACACAGGGCATCTGTGGGAAGAGTGGGTTCAATCTTAGAGTACATGGGAATGAGGCACATATGAGGGACACAAGGTTTGGCCAAGAGAATTCATAGTTCCTAAGACTCGAGAGTTTGAAATTCCTTTCTCTCTCCATAGAGCCTTTACGCAGTTGACCACACTTCATCTCTGTTGAGGGGATTTCTCCTCTTGGTTCCTAGCATACGCTCTTCTCCAAAGTCAACCTCTCCTTTTTTTTTTTTTTTTGCCAGAAGCCTCCTTCATCAAAGCTACTCCCTCCCTTGAGTTTCTGAATCCAGATCTGTTCAGAGTATAATTCTCTGCTCCCTCAATTGCTTCTCAAACTCTGTCAAATGGATCCACTCTCTGACTCCTAGATGGGGGTATCTCCCACTCTGCTGTTAAGTGAGTTCAAATCTGGCCTCAGACATTTCTTAACTGTGACCCAGGGCAAGTCACTTAACCTCTTTTTGTCTCAGTTTCCTCATATGTAAAATGGAATAATAATAGCATCTATCTCCCAGGGTTGTTATGACTTTCAAATAAGATATTTGTAAAAGCATTTAGCACAATGCCTGGCATGTACAGGTGCTACAGAAATACTAGTTACCATCATATTGTTACTGTTATTATTGCTGTTATTTTATATGCCATGCGTAAGGAGAGTGAAGGAAAGAGAACCCCCCATAAAGTACTATTTAAATGTGAGTAATTATTATTTTGTATAATCACAAAGGATTTTCAAAACTGCTTTGGTGGGAGGAAGGGTGCATTTATATAGAAATATTTATTATGAACAGAGTCAGCTTTGCCTGTAGGTGGACCAGAAGCTCCATGGAATAATATGACTGGTTTGAAGGAAGGCTGCTCTGTCCCCAAGCAAATCATCTACTCTTCTGGCCCTGCCCATTGCTCCAACCAATAACTCACTCCTTGGGATTTAAGGACCCAGTTAAAGTGCAAATGTTTCTGAGAGGAATAAGGTATTGAGTCTTATGAGTATGCCCGGATGGACTCTAGCAGAAAGCATGGCTGTGATGGAAGGAAAGGCAAGGGAAGACAACTCTACCTATTTCACAGTTTTATCCTGAAACTGGCCTGATTGCGGCTCAAGTTTTTATAGCACTCCAAAGATACTTTCCTTATGATAAACTTTTGAAGTGCACAATGAAAGTATTACCAAACTTCATAGTTGGAAGAGGCGTCATGAGCCTTCTAAGAACTCCTTCCACAGTATCTGCCAGAGGGTCTGTTTGAACTACCAATGAGGGCGAATCTAAAACCTCCCAAGGAAGACCATTTTCCTTATGGAAAGCACAAAATATTAGGAATTTGTCAATCAAGTTTAAATCTTCTTGTAGCACTCACTTTCATATGCAAGTCCTCCAGAGAAGATACTTAAGGCTTAAGTACTCTGTAGGCTTTCATCACTTCAAAACTATATCTCAGGAGCAGCTAGGTGGCACAGTAGATAGAACACCAGCCCTAGAGGCAGGAGGACTTGAGTTCAAATCTGGCACCTGACACTTAATATCTGTGTGACCTTGGGCAAGTCTTTTAACCCTGATTGCCTTGCCAAAAAGCAAACAAAAAAACCTATAGCTCACAAGGCCCTACCAATGCATTTTTTCTTTTACTAGTCAGCCAAAGGACATTATTAGTTCAAAGCAAAGGCATTTAATAAAATAACATAGTAAGCAAAGTAGCAATAAATACATATACATATACCACCATTAGGGAGAGTGGCATGTATATGGATTATGCAAGGTGTGTACATATATAAGGAATACTTGTACCCAGGGTTCGTACCAACAATGTGAGGTTTTCAGTGTCTTCTGGTAATATAATCCAGCTCTCTGCTGGATATTACATCTGGATCTAACAATCTTTACTGGATCTTCCTGCTCTTATGTTTACTGAGTATTTTTTTTTCCTCTACCAGCTTCTGGGTTTCATCTCTATAGGATCACTTTCTGACCAGTTTGACTACCATCTGTTAGGATGTGGTGACTATAAAGTCTCTCTTTGATAAGGCTAGGGTAATGTCTGATATTTTGTTTAGTCCATCTTTAAACTATAAGTCATCACACCTAGCTCAAGGCTGCTAAAGGCAAGGCAGAGTGCTCCCAAGCTAAGATTAAATCCATTCTTTGATTTTTCTTTGGGTCTAAATCCCAGTCCATTTTCTCAGACAAGTATCTGACTTAGGGTTAGAAAGTCCCCTTTAACTCTTGTAAATTCCTAACTTTTAAATTGTACCAAGTTGGGAAGTTGTCTTTCAATAAATCATAAAAGACAATGTCAGTCTGAAGCACCTTGATGTTACTCATCCCCTAGATATAATCTGGTCATGGCAGAGTATAGCCAGGACCATTTCACCTCCCTAATCCTAGACGCCATACCTCTTTTAACTCTGCCTAAGATCATATTAGCATCTTCACCCTTACCGTTACTCTATTTGATTTGTACTGAGTTTTTAGTCCACTGCATTTCCCAGGTCTTTTTCAGAAAAAGTAATGTCTAGCCATGTCTCCCTCATCTTATACTTGCAAAGGTAATTTTTTGAACTAAAGGATACTTTATATCCCTGCTGAAGCTCATCATAGAGGTATCATGATGTAGTGTGCAGAGGGCCAAACTTGGAGTTCAGTAGATCTGAGTTCAAGTCCTCCCTCTAACACATGCTAGCTATGTGACCGTGGGCAAGTAACTCAACCTCTTGGTGCCACCAGGCAACTCTTTAAGACTAGAAGACAAAGAGAGATCCCAGGAACTTTGGGAATGCTACATAAACACAACCAGCTGGAGAAGAGAGTCCATTCCCCAAGACTCCTGAGTCACTGTCTCTTGTGGGCAGGGCCAAAAGGTGAGCTTCATCTACTTATCTTAAGTTTCAACTGCCTTTTAGCCTATTTTGTTTTGTCCTTTCTAGTTCAAAGATCATCACCCTTTTGCAGAGAAACAGAAATAAAGTAAGAGTTAAGTCATGCAGAATTGTCTACGTCAGCTATTATCATCTTCTCATCTACTCCAAGCACTGGTCCTGTGCCTTTCCTTTTTTTTCCTCAATATAGATAAAAATAATTTCCTTCTTATCTCTCTTAGAGGTTTCCCACTAGCCTCAGCTCATTCTGAACTTTAACACTCCTGACACCATTCTTACAGAATAGTAGAAGTAGTAGTAGTGGTAGTAGTAGTAGTAGTAGTAGTAGTAGTAGTAATAGTAGTACTAGTAGTAGCAGTCGTGGTGGTGGTAGTGGTAGGAGTAGTAGTAGTGGCAGTGGTGGTACTGGTGGTGATGGTGGTGTGGTAATAGTAGTGGTAATGGTGATAGTGGTAGTAGTAGTAGTAGTAGTAGTAGTAGTAGTAGTAGTAGTAGTAGTAGCAGTAGTAGTAATACACTTTAGTATTCATCCTGAGTTGACCTTTCTCCTAGCATCTCCTGTGCATTTTTTAAAAATCCAAGTTAATTGATAAATTCACTGTGTATCTACACTGTTCTCTTTAGACAGTTTCCCCTTTATCCTCTTCATCCAGATTGGTTCTTCAGAATTTCATTCTTGAAAGCTTTGTGTTGTTCCTGGATTGAATGGTCCTACAGAATTTTAGTCCAGTGGAGCCTACCTGACTTTTCTCTGAAAGCTTTGAGATCAAATCTCTCAGAGTTCATGTCAGATGACTTCTGGTTTTCCTTTCTTCTATCAGAGTCTAGGATAGAGTAATACTTTCCTTTCCAGGTTACCATCATTCCACCCTAGCAATCTGTTTCCCTTTACTGCTCAAACACAGGTTAAGGAGAGCAGTTTTCTTCTCCATATTAGATCTCCCTTACATGACTGCAGCTGTGGAGAAGGTTCCCAACACCCTGTACTGTCTCCCTAGCTAAGGCTCTGGGGGAGAAAAAAAAGTAGCTTCAGCATTAAAAAAAAAAAAAAAAAAAAAAAGCCCTGGACCCTAGTCAGAGAAGAGGATGGCTAGGGGACTTTCTTGCCTGTTGAGTGAGAGGCCTTGCTGAGACTTGCCTTAGCAAATACCTTGCATTGGCATGTCCCTGCAGCCTGGCATCCTTTCCCAGTGTCAGAGCTGGCCTTAATCCTATATACAACTCTTTGGCTCACGGTCCCTGACATTGTCTCTGGAAAACATTCCCGTACACTTTGTAAGCATAGGAGGAAAGAAATACCATCCTATTACCAAAGGAGTTTCAGCTGTTGGTTGCAATGAAGTAAAGAAAGAGACAAAGAGAGCTAGGAGAGAGAGGGAGGAAGAGAAAGGGAAATTTTTCTTTGTGCATACTTGGGCATATTGTTCACTGAATGTTGGAATTCACAACAGTTCTGGGAACACCCCTTCCCCACACCCACTTCCAAATATTTCTCTGCCTGGTTTGGAAACTGGCCCAATCAGCTTCTGGTCGGGCTCCTAGATGTTCCTAGTCCAGACAGAGCCTCTCTTAGGTACTTGCCTTGCTCGGGTTATAGAAATCAGTGTCCTAGGTCTCCTCTCTCTTATTCACAA